>NC_135783.1:351511821-351811821 GCF_051106095.1 Pogona vitticeps | reverse complement strand
TCTCTTCTCCTTTATTTCAGTTCTATTTTTGTATTGTGTATGTTATAATTATGATTTATGTAAATTTTTGTATTATTTTATTGTTTTCACTGGAAGCCGCCTAGAGTGGCCTTTTAGGCCAGATGGGCGGGGTATAAATCAAATCAAATAAATAAATAGGTTCTCTTCAGGCAAACCTTTAATGCTGGCTGCCTGAGAGGTCTTTAAATGAATGGTTGTACAGTACCTTATTGCTTTGAATGTGTTTTAGTTTACTATTGCTTTTGTTTCCTTTTTTTTAGTGTGATGCATTTTTCATCCTTTTAAGTAATTCCATGCTTACTGTTTTTAGCTTTAAACACTGTCATTAATAATGGATCTTTTTTTTAAAGGACAGAGGCAAGGCAAACATATTTTAATAAGTAAGACCCAAGCTTTATCATTTCAGATGGATACCTGTGATGCAAACAGATGCTCATCCTGATAAATCTGTGAGCTTTTCAAGTGCAGGAAGATCCTTGCTTTTCCGTCATGCAAATGGGGAAGTGGTCTCTGGACCATCCACCTGCTGTCTTCAGTCATTTCTTTAATTTCTCCTTCAGTTTTCAATGAGCCGCCGGCCTATTATTCTAGGTAAAAGCAAAAAATAAATAAAACGAAAGAACAAATTAAAAGAAAAAATGTGGCAGCACCTTAAAGATTGTTATATTTTAATGTGAACTTTGGTGGACAAGTCCACTTCCTCAGCCACGAAAGCTCACATTAAAATATAGCAGTTAGTTCTTTAAGAGGCCACAACGTTTTTCTCTCTTTTTATTTAATTTATTTTATTGGATTTATACCCCACCCATTTAGACCAAATGTCTACTCCGGGCGGCAATTATTTGTTCTTTTATTTTAAATTTTTATTTTATTTTTTTACCTATCACGCTGCCTGCCTCCTCTACCACGACAGCCTTGTTTTTGTCATTTTAGGTATAAAACTGCAAATGCCATTAAGAAATAACATACTTTAAAATATATTTCTGCAGTAAAAGCTTTCCTGAGTCCCCGGCGTCCTCGTTTTAACCCCCTCAACTTAATTCAAAGACAGAGACCTATTTCCTCATTAAAATACAAATAAAAATCTCCCCTCTTTTTTCCGTTTCCAGCACGTTCAGTGCAACCCTAGGCATTTCTACTCTGATTTAAAGCCCCGTTAAGGTTCCCTGGCATTAAACGCCCCAGAAAATCCCCTCAGCCCACATTGAAAGCTCCCCCATCCGTCTCGGGTCTGCCTCTTTCCCGCCTCCCGTCACCACCCAATAAGAAGCGTCCTTTCAAAGCAGAGCGCGAGAGAGAAGCCTGGGGAAGGGCGGGAGCTTCGTTGTTTCCCCGTGGCGGATAGGCTAAGAGAGAGAGCACGTTAAAGCAGGGGACAAGCGGGAGACCAATCCGCGACCTCGGTCTGCTCGAGCTTCCTAACTCCTCCCCACCCCCTCACGGCCGCCTTTAGGAATCGTTGGCGAGGAAAGGCATGTGCTTGGCTTCAACAGAGGCGGTGCGCGTGCGCCCCTCGGAGGTGGGCGCGGTCTCCTAGCAACGACAAGCCCCCCCCAAAAGGCAAAGGGGCCGAGCCCGCCATTCCACCTGTTGGGTCCAGATAAACATGTTTGAAAACAAAAATTATTATTTATGTATTGAAAATATTTAAACCCCCAAGGCGGTTTATAATGTTAAAAGCAAACAATAAACACTCTCAGTGTTCCTTGGGCTTGAGCTTAGAAATGCTGGCCCAGTGGATTCTGGGAGAGAGAGTTCATAAAAAATAGCATTTTCCCCTAAGAGCCCTGCCTCTCACACAGACAAGGATCATAGAATCGTGACAGGGTCAGAAGGGTTTTTGGGGGTCATCAAGTCCAACTCCTTACCCAAGGCAGGAGACCTCAGACCATTCCGGACAGATGGCTGTCCAATCTTTTCTTGAAAAGAGGCAAGGAGTCTACAGCCTCTCAGTACCTCACAAGGCACAGTTGCATATTCTGAATATCAAATGTGCAGATGAAGCCAATCTCCGATCCATAAAGACCATGAAGGCCTTCTCTCAGCGAAAGCACAAAATCTTGCCTACAGCATCGCAAAGATTTCATGGCTAACAGAAAAATATTATGAGGGGCCCGATCCAGGCAGGCAGGAGAATTCAGGGAGTTGAAGAGCCACCCAGTCAAGTCCTAGCGTGCCACCAGGATTTAATTCAGAATTGATCTGATGGCAAATGGTTATTATCTGGTCCAACCTCATTGCAAGGGTAGATTGCCCAAATTCTACAGAGGCAATATTCTTTCATAAATAACATTCAAAAATGACTTGATTCCCTCACTGTCACTTTTGAAAAGTGAAAGGGACCCCACCCTTCTTCACCTAAAACAGGTAAGGGGGTTGGCAGGGATGAAACAGGTGAAAAAACAAAGTACACAGTCGATTGGAAAGAGAACATCCATATTTTGTCACAAACATTGTTTTTTTATATATATACAGGGACCAAGACATCTCTTTTTATCTCCCAACTACTGAGGCAGTAGGGAGGTAAAAACAAGAAACAGAAGTTTGCAAAATTTCCCCTTTGGAGTTCGCTCTGAGAGGAACATATAGAGTTGTAAGACAATGGGGCTACTATGAAAGTGGTTCTACCTATGCCCCTCTTGAAGCATGAGCTCTATTTTCCTTCGAAAGAAACCTTTCCTCTTTGCCTCTTTCTTCACATGTGCCACTTACTGACCCTTTAATATAATTCAGATCTTAGAAAATGAATTAGCGGAGGGAAAAGGTGGGTACAGTACTCTGAAGATAAATTTTGTAATTTACAAAAAAATAATAAAATGGTGATAGCAAATTTATTCAGGGAGAGTCTGCAGCTCAATGTTGATCACATTCTAGACATGCAGATAGTACAACGTTCAATCTCTGACATTTTGAAGCAGGGAGGGGGGTGGATACTGTGCCTTCAACCATGGAAAGCTGTTGCCAGTCCAATCGGTATGCCAATTCTTCACTAGATAGGCCAAAGCTCCAAGTCAGCATGAGGCAGCTTCATATATTGCTTGTTTAGTCATTCAGTTGTGTCTGACTCTTCATGAACCCATGAACCAGAGCACGCCAGACCCTCCTATCTTCCACTGCCCCCGGAGTTGGGTTAAACTCACGTTGGTCACTTCGATGACCCTGTCCAACCATCTCGTCATCTGTCGTCCCCTTCTCCTCTTTCCTTCACACTTTCCCAACATCAGAGTCTTTTCCAGGGAGTCTTCTCTTCTCATGAGATGGCCAAAGTATTGGAGCCTCAGCTTCAGGTTCTGTCCTTCCAGTGAGCACTCAGGGTTGATTTCCTTCAGAACGGATAGGTTCGATCTTGCAGTCCAGGGGACTCTCAAGAATCTTCTCCAGCACCACAATTCAAAAGCATAAATTCTCATCTATTGCTATGGATGAACAAATCTACAGCTTTTTTCAAAAAGCAAACTTGTGGTATGCAGACATGAGCAAGAAACGGCTCCACCAGCGCTTGGCTTGCTAACAAACTCTGCAAAGCCAGGCTCACCCACAATGTCACTTGTTCATAGGAGGCTATATGTCTCCAAATATGAGGACTAATGCAGCAGCCATCCTGTATGTGCATATGTAAAAACTGAGTTGCATTACAAAAGGCAGTAAGTTATGGAAACAGAGATATCTCTCTTGTGTGAACCTATACTATCGATACGGCACACCATTATCCCAAGCAAAAGGAAGATGCGAATACTTTTTGGCAGGAGCGTCTACAGCTGGAAAAGGCAGCATCACGCAAATGTAACCTGACCTGTCAGACACTGGCTTTGGAGGGAGTGACTGTTTTTGAAGAAGGAAACCACCTAGAACGAACTGAACAGCTCTCACAACACAACATGAATTCACACTGTACATTCATAGCATCAAACAATTCTGATATATTTCACCCAGCTTTAAAGTTTGCTTCAAAACTCTTCAATACAATCAGAAAATAGTGTTTGAAACGTTCTTAAGAAAATGACAATGGCAAGACCAGGCTGAGGTGAGACATTTTTATACATCTGTAGACCAAGAAAATAACCTCTATCTTTCTTCAAATATTGATGACTGGTTCTACTGGCCATTTGTGGTGAAAGGTAGCTCTCTCATCTTCTAGAAGACCTTGATTCCAAGGAGCATCAACCACTGTGGACTTGGACCTTAAAGATTTGTAAGATGCTCAGTAGAAGGAAGGGCAGATTGAATTTAGTTGGACTCTTTTAGTTAAATGACCTTGGATTGTGGTCTACTTTCTCCACAATCCAAAGGGTGCTAAATCTAGAAAGCAAGAGTACAAAGACATAGTGAGAATTTACGTTCTTGCTTAGTTAACAGGTAATCACCTTCAAGTTTCAGAGCAAAGATCACCTTTGCAAAAACTGCAGCAACTAGAAGAAACTAAGTACTTGATCAGGCTCAATGACTACTTTCCACTCACTGTTGCTGTGCAACTAGATGCACTTTTTCAAGGTAATGTCTTCAAAAATTGGAAGTGTGTATCTAGTAAGCGGCTAAAACCAACATTTTAATCTCCTACAGCACTCTGACAAACCCTAAGCAGGGAAAAAACTGATATTGTTATTGTATTGCACTAATGAACAGGCTGGATATTCATCCATCTTTGCTGCATGTGTGCCTATCGCAAAGTGTATGCATTCTACTAGGAAACCCTCAGAATAATGTTTACTAACATGGTTGATCCACATTGTACAGGAGTCTTGCGCACTGTACTGCACAAGATGCCTTTCCTTTTTTAAAAAAAGGTTGTTTTACAAATATACTCCTCTGCTAACAACTCTACTTTTCTAACCATATACTCTTAGCTTAAAACATTAAAGCAAGGAACATTCACTTCACTGCTTGCTGTTACCACTGAAAAACAGAGCCATGCACATTTTTAGAGGGACAGGATATCCAAAGTGTAAAAAATAGAACTACAATAATTCTGTGGTTGTACTCATGTATTCATCTATAAGACACACAGAGGTTACCTAAGAGATAACATACAGAAAAGCATTCAGTCCTTCAGAAGCACTTGGTACCTACAGCTGACAGCTAGATGGGAATCCATAACCCAACTGAGCCACTATAAAATCCAGTAAACAAAAATCCTCTATCATACTAAGGACAGCAATTAATACAATTATAATTGAGGGTATGGCTGTTCCTTATGGAGTGCAGGGTCAAAACTGTCCAAAGCCAGAGGTAATTGCTTTACATTAATTATATGCAATACTCATCACTTTAAACATCCCAGTATATTTTTTAAGTCTTTCCATGGGTATTAAAGAATGGGTACATCTGGGGGATGGGATGGGGGAATGAGAGAGGAAGGCGTTTCCACTCCTCTATTGCAACTGTCATCATCCGAGTCCACAGATTTGAGTCTTGACACCAGAATCTTCAAAAATAATCCACTGTAGTGTGGCTTTTCTGCATGCACTTCACTGGAACCAAGTCTGCTAAGGTGTCATCTTTTAAGAGCTCACCAAAACATAAATCATGCTGTGGAAAAGAGAAAGACAAGCCATAAAAAACATACACATATATACTAAATGTAGGTGTAGTACTACTACAAAGGCATGCTCAATATGTTCACTATTCTCTGGTTATTCATTGCCAGGAACAGAGATACCACCACCACGTCTGCCCTTTCTTTACGTGGAAGAACATACTTACCGCCAGCAAAAGCATGGGACAAGTCACATTCCGGGGAAAGGTGCTGTGTCGGAAACAAGTTTCTCTTGTTTCCGAGCACAGAGTGCTGTCCTCTGAAGATGCTGGCCAGAGACTGGCGAAACGTTAGGAAGAACAACCTTCAGAACACGGCCAAAGAGCCCGAAAAACCCACAACAACCAAGTTTCTCTTTGCTTAACATACCAATTCAGAATAAGCACCAAACTGGCTAGGGTTGCTGGTGCTGGTAACACCCCAGCTGTGGCAGGAGCCAAACTCAAGGAGAAGGATGAGCCACGCACAAGGAAAGGGTGCCCCATGCCCCGGATTGGGGAGGAAAGGAAACACGAGTTGAAAAATGTTAGGAACCACTGTCACAAGCTGTTTAAGACTTACTGTGAAAACCCTACTCTACGTCATTGCTTAACAACATATTTTTTTCATGAAGTTTCTGGACAAGCTTTTAAAGTTATGATGGTTCAGTTTTAGAACTCCAACCACCACCTGCTGAAAAGGAAATACATCAGAGAAAATTCTCTACAACCTTTAATACATGGGCATGAGATGCCTGGGTTTAATTGTTTTTAATTGCTGGAACCTAACAGCAAATGTTATGACTTTTTGCTTAAATTGTCCATCAACTTGAGTCGTAGGAAAGACAGAATTTTTAAATCTCACAATAAAAATAAAATAATTAACTCACCCGTATAGGTAGTAAAAAAAAGATAGAAGGTAAAATGCTAGTTTGCACCATCCTTCTTTCTGGCAATACGCTAAAATATCTGCATTCATGATGGTTGTTGGATCATAGAGACCAGGTCCGCTCATCACAGGTCTACTCATATACCTGAGAAAGCAAAATTGCACGTTTAAAGTACAGCAAAAGGAGCATTTGTTTTCAGATAAAATAATTTAAACCTGTAACCAATTGTTGGGATCACACACACTCGCTCAGTTGAGAAGGGCTGTGTCGATACGTAAAAAAGCTCTATTCAGCAATGAAGAAAAGTCAATCTATGTCAATTAAATTTGCATACCTGTACTCTTAAACTTTTAAAGATTTCTGACATCATAATGTAGACATCAACACACACAAAACTTGCATCAGTTTAACAAAGTACATGCCCGACTATCAAACTAATTAAACTAATTCAACACATTCAACACAGAGGACTACAAAAGGCTATGCAAACAAGAGCAAATGCCAACAATTAAGAGCTAGCAATCAGCCTTGGACCCCTCCATTCTTAATTTGCTGATGTTACTGTTTTCCTGATTAAAATGTAGGAATTATAAATAATGTTTGTATGTTTTAAAACCTAAGCTGCTTTGGGCTAAAGAAATAGAGCAGAAATAGCTATGAGCTAAATGCATTAAATAGACCATTGATTACTATACAATGTGGACACATAACAGACGGGTTATTTTCAGTTTGCTCTGCTTGGAAACTTCCTAAGGGTATGCAACTCATTGCTGCTACAGACAGAGCACTGGATTAAGCATACTCTTGGCATGTTCCAGCATAGGTGTCTATGAACTTACATTTACTCAGAAAATGTACCCTCAATGTGAGACAGAACTACAAAGTTAGGGTTTTTAAGAACACTATTCTGCAAACAGAAGCCAGAAAAGGAAAAGAGGGGCCCATATGGTATGTAATATCTTTATTTCCTGACTTGCTCTGTCAACAATGAGAAATGAAAACTTGCTTCCTTCCGGTCGAAGCTGAGACTCCCAAGTCATCAAAACTGCACAACACACTTTCACTCACGCACACACATCCTAAAAAACCCCGGTGACATAATTATTCAGTCTTTCTTGTCTTTATTTCTACAACTTCAGCAGCATCTTTGTGCCATTTTCTCCACATACTTAAGTTTCCAAAGGAGGTCCAAAGTATAGTAAGAATATATCCATGAGTAAACCAACAGTAAACCATGACCAGCATTACCTCCAAATGTGGTAAGCCAACAAAGGCATATTGAGTCCCAGTGTAAGCCATTCTGTTGCACACAGAAACATAACACAGAAGAACGCATGGATGAGGTACTCCGGAAGTACAAGCTGCAAAGAAAGACAGACAGCGTTTAGTTCAGGCAAAATGACCTAGCATTTAACTTGCATATGATGTTTAGAGAAGATGAGAAAAAGCAAGATACAAAAAGCAAAGCCAGCATTAGACAAGATAAGCCAATGCAAGGAATTCCAATGTATTGAGTCATAATTATTGGTGTGTATGTTCTATTTTATATAAATTGTTTAGTCACTGCAAGAACCTTAATACCATTTGTAGAATTCAGAGTATGGAATTAAAAAAATCAAGAGCATTATCATTTAAATTGAGGTCTTGTAAGCATCTTCCACTGTCCAACCTTTACCTGAAGAGAAATAAATTTTACTTTAGGTAGCTTACATCAGTGTCCATGTTGCATCAGTATAAGGGCTTACAGCTGGAACGTTCCAGGTTACCTCAAGCAAACTACCTCTAAACCACACTTTACAGATGGGATTTCAACTGCATAGAGGCAAAACCACCTGTTATTTTGTTAGAACATTCAAGGGTTAAAAATGCTATGTGCACAAGCCAGAGCTACACACTTTTTAGTGTCCAACATACATAAAAGTAAAAACCCAGTAAACAAGGAAACAGGATGTATGCCCTTTTCTTTTGGAAAACAATTCTTGTGATCCTGAAGTACCAGGAGATTTTCAGGACTTCATTCACTGTGTTAAGTCAGGCTATATTTTAACTCACTGTTATTTCTCTAAAAAGTATTAACAATTCATCCTTTAAAAACATTATTTATTTTATAAAATTCATTAAGCAGATTTCAAATATTATCTGTCTGCCTGTAATCTAACAATTTAAAACCTGGTTTTCTTGGTTGCCTTCACAATCATGAGGACTAGAAACCTACACAGAATCTTGAAAAGCATCTACTTTCAAATCAAAACTCAGGAATTGTAGAATTTTACGCTATTCTCTTCCTCTTCCAGTGTATTTCTGGTGTCCCAAACTAGTCTGGTAAAACTGTGCACTACAGTCTGAAGTTCCAGACTGCTATATATTTCTAACACAGATTTTTTTTTACATAAAGCACTCTCCTCTTCAGAAAAGTTCAGGCAAAGTGAGGACCAACACTGTACTAGACCCAGTGTATACACATAAACAATTTATGTGTGTAAAGGGAGTAAATAAGTCTAGAAAATATTTCAAATGCAATGTCTAGAATCGACTTCTGTGGAATGTATATTTTTCTGCTAGACAGGAAGTATCACTGCAATTTGCATTTCTGACATACCTACTTCTTAACCATCATGCTTTACACTAAAAAATCTTGTGGACCCAGTGTACTGTGCATATTACAGACAACAGCGTGTATTCAACAAAATAACAGCCATACAGAATAAGAAAGGCCGTTGCTTTGCTGTCGATTCTTGATTTGTTTGAGCCTCCACCTATTAAGCAGCATCTGATATGAAAAGAGAGTTTCCTGCCTCTGGGCATATTTATAGATACACGATTCAGTCACATGAGAGTCCAACAACTCTCACCTGTATAGTCGAGACAAATTACACACGTACAGCTCAGAGGCGCTGATAGCCATGTCCAACATGCATATGGTAGTATCTTGTTGACTAGAAGTCTGTGACAGGAGAATGCATAAATGCAGTGAACATTTTCTCACCCTCCCACATCAGATGAGAGATGATCGAGTGGGGTAAACTGTTCCATGTGCAGCCCCTGTACAAGCTCACTGCATTCTCTGCTTCATCTTTTTCCATTCTACGGAAGCAACCTGCCATCAGTCTCACCTACTCCACTCTCGTTTGCAGGTGAACATGCCACATTCAGCTCTGACACGTGTTCCAGCTGGTGGCCTCAACAACTGCAGGATCACCAGGACTGTTCACTAAACTCATAACTGAATGCACCAGCCCAAGCCAAAAGGAAAATTCTCAGTCACCCTCAGTTAAAGGCAGAGTCAAAAGCAGATGGGAAATGCTACAGATAAAAGGCAGAGTAACGCTCAACACTTTGAATACCCCTCTATCCAAAATTGATACCTACCGATAGGTGCTGTAAATAAGACAAGCCCGTACCCCTTTCTCCTTGCTACCTGTACAGCCACCCACATGCCCGCAACAACCAGGCCAAGAACACCTGTTGGAAGCTGTAGCAACAATGTCTTACTTACAGGACGCACAAACAATTCAGGGTTCGAGTGCCCTAAGAGTGACTTCAGAAGAGACGTCTGTGGAATCCTATTTATCTAACTCTATTTTAAACTGAACACCTTTTAAACAAGATGATTTGGGTCTCTCGTGAGGTTCTGGTGCAAAAGTAGTGCTGTAATCCCAAAAGCCGTATAGTACAAATCATGAAGCCAGCCTTGGGAGTGCACACGTTCTTCTCCTATCATAATTCCCTTAAGCACAGATTAGAGTTAAATCTGCTCAATGCTAACCAGGGTTCCCGTTTTAACCAGAGCTAAGCATCTGGGCCTGATTTTCAAACTCTGAATGAAGAGGACCTGGCTACCCCCCACCACCACCAATTAAGCACAAAAGTCAAGCCTACTGGATTCTTGGCTCCAAGGTCTCTTTGCAATCTTGACTTAATTACAGAAGAATTTAAACATGTAACAGTTTTCCCCGTCTCTTATTAAGCAAGTGAACTCACAATGCACAAAATCCATGAAATTAATACAGTTCCCTGAAAAGACAACAATACAGGCAGATGAACAACCACACAGAACAAAAAAGATTAACAAAAATCGTACAGATGTTCCTAAACAAAATGGAAAATAAAGAAGAGAGTGGCATTAAGACATTAAACTAAAAAGCAGTACACACCTTTAATGCAATTTTGACTCTTTTAATCTTTTTAACCTTTTCAACTGTCTTTGTGCCGAAAATGTAAAAAGCAGATTGGAAGAATGTTAGTATGACAGCTGACAAGATCACCAGCAGATAAATAAGTCAGAACTTCAAGCTTCAAGAAACAAGGAAGATAGAAAATTCTATTAAGAAATCTTAATACCATTAGATATTAGATTTAGTGTTGCATGCTAAGTCAATATTAAATATATAAAAATATTAAAAACCAATTGGAATGAATGTAAAGGGATCTCTCGGACGTAGACTTACAGGGTTAAGCGTATTACATTGGTCTATGGGATTCTTGTAGTCAGTCTTCAGCTCATCAAATGCTATAATCTACAATAAAATCAAAATAGTTAGGAAGGAGTGCCAAAAGAGCCTAATAACAGTGGGTACCTCTGTTTAGACATCAAACCCTGGAGAATAAGTCCTTGTTCCAAACCCATAAGGTACTGCTCTTGAATTGAGACCCAGTGACCTAGCCTCTTAAATAATATTTAGTAGCAGGGCTGCATTCTCAACACAACTTTAAGAATTCATGACAGAATTTCATTTTCCAAAAAAAAAAAAAAATTTAAATGTAAACAGCCGTGTCTTAGCTATTCACAAGTTTGTTGCTGTTTTGAGGGGAAAGGGGGTGGGGTGGGGGACAGAATGCTATTTCCCCCTTTCAGTTTGAAAGGAAGCAGACAACACTCTTGAACGTCATCCGCTGGTTGAAGGAAAGACAACCACAGCGTCCAACATTCCCTCTAATTTTCAGATCCGCTGCATGGGAGCCTCGCCCTACGCGCACATGTGGGGGCAGGGTTCCAGCCGAAACCAGAACTACAATGGTGGGAACGCCGGCTGCCGGTGGGCCGTGATGGAGCTCTGCACGCGTACAGCTTAAAAGGACCGTGGACAGCATCCGTAACAAATTGCTAAGAATTTTTACACATTTCCTAATGCGCACCCACTGTACAGGCACACAGGTATTTCAGGACAGTATGACCCCACAACCAAGAGAATTTGCTAAGGAAGCCAATTTTTTCTACTCTGTGTATTTTAAAGTTGGCAGTTACCTACGGCAAAGGGAATGGTGAAAGATACGAAAGGAAAGTCTCTCTGAAGGTTCCAAGGGACTGTGTTTAAGTCCTGTCGATACTGATCCAAATGTGCAAAACATGGGCTCTAGAGTGGGCTACATTGTACGACACTTCAACTTGCTACTGGCAAGACCTAGAAGTGATCCATGGCCCCACATTCCAACCACATCGGGGGTGACCTTAGATGAACAGAAGGCATGTCCTTCATCTTCCTCTTTTCTTTTAATAATAAGGAGCGCTGGCATGTCGAAATAAAGAGGGAAAGCGGCACCTTGTCATGCTGTGGGGTTGCTGGGTGAAGTTAAAAAAAACATGATGCCAAAAGGTGCCCCACTGGACAAAATTTGGGGGGGGGGGTTATTTTGGGAATTCTAGACCCAAAAAGAAATGCAATTTTTTCCCCTAAACTCCACTTTTGATTGACTCAAGAACCCCTGCAAGCACACCCAGCAGCACAGCTGTTCCTTCAGCACAAACTCTTCTATCAGACCATCATCTCAGTTTGGAACATTAATCCTTCCCACTCACGCCTTCAACCTCCTAGAGCCACCCTAAGCCTCCACAGCAAGATCTAGTTTTCCTCATGACATCCCAGCACCTCCAATGGATCACCACTCCCAGCTTCAACCATGACTCTTTCAAATTCTACTTCTTTCATCACCCCAATTTATTTATTTATTTATTTGATTTATATACCACCCATCCGGCATCCAAGGCCACACTGGGCAGTTTAACAAGTAACATAAAACAACAAAGTAGCGAAATAGCAAATCACAACATCCACACATAGGGGCAAAAATCAAAAATCATAAAGTGCAGTGAGGATAAAATTACAATAAACGCAATTAAAAGCATAGAAAAATATAAAAACATGGAGCATGGCAGTATGATAGATGTTATATTATCGGGCACTACTGTATCAGGGAATTGTTTCTTCAGGGAAGGCCTGTGTAAATAGCCAGGTTTTGAGTAGCTTTTTGAAGGGCCCAGGCGGACTTTGGGCGGAAGAAAATTCCATTATTTTGTGCGGCTACCGCCGAGAAGGCCCGACTTCTAGTGGTTGTTTTCCGGGCCTCTCTTGGGGTCAGAACTCTCAGCCGCCCTGCCTGCGACAACCTTGTAGGGCGGGCAGACCTAACTTGAAGGAGGCGCTCGGTCAGATAATGAGGTCCCAAGCCGTTTAAGGCCTTATAGTTTAGTACCATCGCCTTGAAACTGGAACAGAAGCGAACAGGTAGCCAGTGTAAGGTGGCCAGGGTGAAGGAGATGTGCTGGTATTTTGTAACCCCACTTGGCAAGTCTGGCTGCCACATTCTGGACCCATTGTAATCTCCATAGCAGTCCCAAGGGGAGCCCCACATAGAAGGCATTGCAGCAGTCTAATCTCGAGACTACCAGCGCATGGAGCAGCGTGGTGAGGGACCCAGTGTCAAGGGAAGGGACATAGCTGGGTCATCCGCTTTAGGTGGAAATAAGCGGACTGGACACAACAGACGTTATCTGAGATGTCATTGACAATCGTAGCCCAAGCTACAAACCTCGTCCTTCATGGAAAGGGGGGGGGCGCCAAAAGATAGGGAAGCACTCAGACCACAGACACTAAGGAACCCCACCCGCAGGATTTCCGTCTTGTCTGGGTTCAGCCTCAGTCTGTTGTCCCTCAACCATCCCAGCACCACCTCCAGGCAGTGCTCAAGGGACGGGACGGCATCCACGGCAGAAGGATGGAAGGAGATATAGAGCTGAGTGTTATCCACGTATTGGTGACACGAAGCTTCAAACCTCCTGATTATCTCCCCCAATGGCCTTATATAGATATTAAATAGCATCTCCTGAGAGCTACAGTCATGGCCAAAAATATTGGCAACCTTGCAATTCCGTCAGAAAATGCAATCCTTCTCTTAGAAAACTGTTGCAGTTGCAAATGTTTTGGTATTCATATGTTCATTTCTTTGGTTTGCCTTGGAACACCACAAAAAAACAGAGAAGAAAAGTCAAATCTGATACAATCCCACAAAGAAACCCAAAAATGCACTGGCCAAAATGACTGGCATTTTAAACTTAAAATTTGGTAGCACCCCCCTTTGGAAAAAATAACTGAAATACATCGCTTCCTATAACCATGAATGAGTTTCTTACACCTCTCTACTGGAATTTGGGACCACTCTTCTTTTGCAGACTGCTCCAAGGCCTTCAGATTTGAAGGATGCCTTCTCCCAACTGCTGTTTGGAGATCTCTCCACAGGTGTTCTATGGCAGAGGTCCCCAACCTCCAGTCCGCGGCCCGGTGCCAGTCCATGGCCTGAGCCAGACCGGGCCATGGAGACAGACCTCCCACCCCCTCACATGCACTCCCCCCATGCATGCGAACGCTTCCCCCTTTTACACGAGCGCCCGCCGCACTGCCATTTGTGCATGCGCAAGAGCGCCCGCTGCACAGCTGTCTGTGCATGTGGCATGAGCACCTGCACAAGCGCCACACCGTTTGCGCATGCACGCGAGCGCACCTGCACAAGCATGAGGGGGTGCCCCACCTTTTCCAGCCAATCTGTGGGGTTCAAAAGTTTGGAGATCCCTGTTCTATCGGATTCAGATCTTGACTCATTGCAGGCAATTTCAGAACTCTCCAGTACTTTGTTTGTGACAATTTCTGAGTGAGTTTTGAAGTGCGTTTCCAGTCATTGTCCTGCTTGGAAGACTCATGACCTCTGGTGGAGATGCAGCTTTCTGACACTGACCACTACGTTGCACCCCAAAATACTTTGGCAATTATCAGATTTCATGATACCGTTCATACAGGCAAGGCATCCAGCGCTAGAAGCTGCAAAGCAACCCCAAAACATCTTTGAACTTCCACCATGTTTGACTGTAGGGACTGTGTTCTTTTCTTTAAATGCCTCATTTCTTTTTCTGTAAACAGTGCCATGATGTCCTTCACCAAAAAGCTCTACTTTTGTCTCATCTGTCCACAGTACGTTCTCCCAGAAGGATTGTGGTTTTGTCACATAAGTTTTGGCATACTCCAGTCTTGTTTTTTATGACTGTGTCAGCAATGGAGTCCTCCTGGGTCTCCTTCCATAGCATCCCTTTTCATTCAGATGGCGACCGAGAGTGCAAGCTGGCACTGTCGTACCCCGTGTCTGCAGATCAGCTTGAATTTGTTGGGAAGTTAATCTGGGTTCTGTATCCACCATTCAAACAAGTCTTCATTGTAATTTTTCAGTAATTTTGCTCTTCTGTCCATGTCCAGGGAAGTTAGCTACAGTGCCATGGGCGTTCTCTTGATAATATTGCACACAGTAGACACAGGAACATTAAATCTCTGGAGATGGACTTGTAGCCTTGTGATTGTCTATGTTTTTCCACAATTTTTCTCTCAAATCCACAGACAACTCTTTACACTTCATTCTTTTCTCCATGGTCGGTATCACACACAACACAAAGATTGAGTCAACTTTTCTCCATCTTAACTGGTTGCAAGTGTGATTACTATATTGCCCACACCTCTTACTTGCAACAGACGTGTCTAAATACAAATTAAAGGAGCATCACATGCTTGGAAAGCAATTATTTCTTACCATTTAGACAGGGTGCCGATCATTTTGGCCAGTGCATTTTTGGGTTTCTGTGTGGCTGTATCAGATTTGACTTTTCTTCTCTGTTTTTTGTGGTGTTCCAACGCAAACCAAAAAAATGAACATATGAATATCAAAACATTTGCAACTGCAACAATTTTCTGAGAGGAGGGTTGCATTTTCTGACAGAACTGTAAGGGTGCCAATATTTTTGGCCATGACTATAGATGGCTCTTTAATCTTATTTTATGCCCTGAACCCAATATAAATTGAATTAGAAAGTTTATTTGACTCATATTTACCGAGGAGAGGGATTATTGTTCCAATAGCTCATAGATGGTTAGAAAATGTTTGATTACAATTGGAGAGACCAGGTTCAACTTCCTACTCAGCCATGAGGCTCTGTGTGAGACCTACAAACAATCACTCTCTTAGCCTTGTCTCCCTCACTATGATTCCCAGCTTGTCTGCATCCTTGCCTTCTAAATTTAACACGGAACAGTACATGAGGCAGAATCTTAATAAAAAGACCAGTGTACTGTAGTGGTTACAAACTCGAAGGGCTGCAAAGCATTTCCCAAGATCTATTTATTTATTTATTTTATTTATTTATTTTATTTCTATCCCGCCTATCTGATCATATTAGACCACTCTAGGCGGCTTACAGTAAAAACAACAATGTAATTTTAAAACTTTACAGCAGAAACGTAAATAAAAAAAATAAAAATAAAGAACAGAATAAGAAAAAAGATCGTCAAGGGTTTTCTGTTGGGAAGGCCCGCCTATACATCAATGTTTTTAGTTGTTTCTTAAAAATGCCCAGGGAGGGAGCCGCGCGAATCTCAGGGGGCAAGTTGTTCCAAAGGCGAGGAGCCACCGCCGAGAAGGCCTGGTTTCTGGTCTTTTCCTTTCGGGCCTCTCTCAGCGTTAGGCTCCTCAGCCTTATCTCCTGGCTCGCGCGAGTGACACGGGTAGATCTAGGTGGGAGAAGGCGTTCCGCCAAGTATCGAGGTCCTAAACCGTTTAGGGCTTTGTAAGTAAGCGTTAACACTTTGAAATCAATGCGGAATCGGATGGGCAGCCAATGCAATGCGGCCAGAGTGGGGGAGATATGTTTCAAAAAAAGAAAAGCGTATTTTCTGACAGTCAAACCAATTGTTCGCTTTCGTTTTAGTCTCTGCTTGACCTACACAGCTAAAAAGACAATTTACAACTTTATACTTGCTTAAACTATTAGTAATCTCGAGTTTTTTAACCCTCCCTTCCAGTTTACACATCATGGCCTCTCACATAAACTTCCAACGGATATTCATCTGATAAACATCCATTTCTGAAGAGTTACAACAAAACTATCATGGCTTCTTTAGTAACAATTTACAGTTTTGTTGTTTATTTTACAAAATGGTCAATTTCCTGTGGAAAACTTAAGCACTAGAATGTTTGGCTCTCCGGCACTGCTTAAAACTGCCCCATGATGAAACCTCTGCCCATACCTCACATGCTTTATCCACCTAGAGCCCTCAAATGACTCCAGAACCCCGGTTACAGCACCTTATACAGTGGACCCTTGACTTACAGACGGCTTGATTTACAGACTTTTTGAGTTACAGACTTCTCTGGCTGCAAAATTTACCGGTAGGTTTGACTTGCAGACTGAGATGTGGCTTACAGACCAGAAAAAAACCAAAATGGAACAAAAACGACCTGTTACAGGATTAATCGGTTTTCAATGCACTGTAGGTCAATGGAGACTTGACTTACAGACTTTTTGACTTGAGAACCGCCTTCCAATACGGATTAAGTTCTCAAGTCAAGACCCCACTGTAGCTCAGCCACAACATTCTGCATTCTACTGCAACAAAACTACCAACCGTTTGCCCAGGGGAGGGGAGATTTCCCTACCGTCATGCAAACATTAAGAGCTTGCTGCCTCGCGACCAAGGGCCCTTGGCAGGAGGAGAATTCTGTGCATCCACTGGCTGACCAGTTGCCCCCCCCCCCCAGGAAGCCAGCAGGCACCTCCCTGCCTCCCTCCTCCTGCGTTCCTCTGCAAACGGTATCCAGAGGCATATTAACTATTTCTCCAAGAAATAGAGATATTAATACTTTGACAGATAATGGTATATTGCTGTCCTCGTCAGTAGCCACAGAGGAGCCTCTCTCCTCCTTCTCTGAATTTTCTTCATCTCCTTCTAAAGCTGGCAGCCATGGATATCTCTGGTGGTCGTGAACTTGCACCCTTTAACCATGCCTGTGTTCTCTGTCCTGGGTGGATCCGGTTTAAATCAGGTGGATTTAAATCACGATATACATCATGGTTTAATTAAAAAAAAATGCAAGGTAAATAAAACATTTTTAAACATTTTAAATCAATCAATTTGATTTTTATAAAAAAAATCCTTATCTTCTGGGGCCTCTCACCACTCAGGGGAGGGTCTCAGGATGCTCTAGGTAGCAGGAAGAAAAAGACGGGGGGGGCGGTTGTTAGGCAGGGAAACCTCGTTACTATCACTCCTTACCTGCCTTGCTGTCACTCTTCCCCTATCCCACTCCCCCCAAACAAGGCAGGCCACTTCCCCCACTTCCTCCTGCCCCACATTTCTCAAGCCCCCCCCGGGGGGGCCCTCCCCAAATCCACACACCCCCCACACACCTATTCCCCACTTCCCCTTCTGAAGACACTCCTGGGGGCCCCGAATTTCACTCCCTCTCCACGAAGCCCCTCTTCCCTTGACGCCACCCTTCTCCCTGCTAGAGAGGCAAGATTTCCGAAAAATTCCAATTTTTAAAAGAAAACGGGGGGGGGGGTGTGGGGGGGGGGTAATGGAAACTGACTGAAGGGAAATTTCCGCGTTTTCCAACCCCCCCTCGGGAAAAAGAGCCATTTCCCCCCCTCTTTGTTTTTCCCCCGTGGGGGAAAATGGGCATTTTAGGAAATCTTGACAGCTCTGCTCCCTACGAACTTGACTCAAGGGAGCCCATCATCATCGTCATCATCCCATTTTCTCTTTAAACCCCCCCCCCACACACACACACCCTCACCCTCGCCCAGGCTTCTAGGCCTTCTTACCTCAGGGGAGGGGGGCCCTCATGCATTTTCCCCCTCCCTCACCGCGCCTCATGAGGAGACCCCTCCCCTCCCCCCCCTCTTTGCACACTCTTCCCCCTCCCCCTCCCCCTCATTCACTCACATGCCAAATGGCGAAGAAGATGAGGGCGGCGGTGAGGAGCAGCGCCAGCATGTAGCAGAAGGCGGCGAACGTGAACGCCATGATGGCGGGAGGCGGGAGGCGCGGAGCAGGCCCGGGCCCGGCGGCGGCGGCGGCGGCGCGCGGTGGATGCTGGGAGGGATCATTCAAGGGAGGCCGCGGTGGGCCCAGAGGGGGGGAAAGAGCGGCCGCCGCGCGGGGAAGCCACTGCGCAGGCGCGGCAGAGAAAACGAGGCCAATGCCCCCCCCGCCTCGCCTCGGGCCCGCCGCAGCGGCCCCTGGCGGCAGGCGGCGGCGACGCCTCTGTTTTTTCCCTCTCGATCTCTGGAGATTTGGGTCGGGTTCACACGGGGCGGGACCCGGACACTACAGAGACCTCCCTCCCCCATGCATTCGGGGTTTTCCTCAGCTTTCCTGCCGCCCGAGGAGCGGGCCCTCTCGAGTGCGGCGGAGTTCATAGGCCGGTTGACACGTGTTGCCGTCCAAGCGCCGGCGTTCGAGCGGAACGTGTGAACGCTGGAGCGGGCTCGCTCGAACAGGGGCCGGAAACGCTGCCGAGGGAGGCGGGACAGTTTCTGGGACGGTGAAACGAGGGCTGGTTTGAAGAGGGTTATTTGTGGTCGTCTGTGCGACCGCAGCGACAAGAAGCACACGAGCGAAACGAAAGAGGAGGAGGAGAAACAACAACAACAACAGCACACACCAGACATTTTGTGGCTTAGTCGTTAAAAGTCGTGGATGTGTGTGAAATAAAATTGTTCAGATTTTATTCTGGTTACAGATGACGCCAAAGCTGAATTCTCAAGCTCACACAAGCACCCTCTGTGACTTCGGGCCATCTTCTTCCAACTTGACCAATCTTAAGAGATGCAGAGAGGGAAAAAAATCATCTTTATGTTGTTGTTTAGCCGTTAAGTTGTGTCTAACTCCTCGTGACTCGTTCTTTTCCATTTTAAAATATATATCCATGCCCACTAGAGGGCGTCAGGGAGATTGGTCAGTTTAAAAAACCTGTTTTTAAACAGTGAGGGTTGCAAGAATGGGTAAGACCCTCTCATTCATTAAATGCCCGGGAAATCAAGGGATGAGAAGCCAAAGGAGATCCAGGGCTGGTTGGGTGGTCTCTGGACTTTTGGAAGTGGCCCTCCCTTGATCTGACCCGTCCAAGCTAAATCCATGCTCCTGGCAGATCTTTGATAAACAATGTTGCCTGTTTCCTCTCTGGCTTTTCCACCTGCCCTGTTTCTCTACCCCACCCATTCCAGAAAGCCTTCTTGATGGTCAGAGCCCTTGGCCAACACCATTATTCGGCTCTTGGATGAGAGCTCAAGTCACGTGTGCTAATTGAGGAGTCGCAGCGGAGGAGCGGGTATGCTCTTTTGAAATACACCACAACTCAGGCTTTGTGAAGTGCCAATAAGTTGTCATTTGCTGTATTAGGTGCACAATGGTTCATTGAAACATGCAAGTTGTTACTCAGAGCTGATGCCATCGCCTGATGAACATGGATATGTACAGCAGCCCTATGAGAAAGCTGTTGTGCTGGCCACAACTTGCTTTGCGTCGGAATCTGAAGCTTGCCACCTCTTAGCCCCTCGTTTTGTATTCCTGATACAAGAATACGACAAACGGAAACAAGATGATCAGGGGACTGGAAACCAGGCCTTTATTTAGAAAGACTGGAACAGTGGGGCACGTTTAGCCTTGAGAAAAGAAGATAGAGGGGGAGAGAGGATAAGATTTTTAGAATTCTTGAATGGTACAGAGGAGAGGCGGGATCTATTCTCAATCATGTAGTTGTTTAGTCATTAAGTCGTGTCCGACTCTTCGTGACCCCATGGACCAGAGCACGCCAGGCCATCCTGTCTTCCACTGCCTCCCAGAGTTTGGTCAGATTCATATTGGTCGCTTCGATGACCCTGTCCACCCGTCCTGTCCTCTGTCGTCCCCTTCTCCTCTTGCCTTCACACTTTCCCATCGTCATGGTCTTTTCCAGGGAGTCTTCTCATGAGATGGATAACATGGTAATAATAGAACATTAGACATGGTAGTAATAGAACGTTAGACATGGTAGTAATAGAACGTTAGACATGGTAGTAATAGGACATAGTAGCAACAGAACATTAAACATGGTAGTAATAGAACATTAGACATGGTAGTAATAGGACATGGTAGTAATAGGACATTAGACATGATAGTAATAGGACATGGTAGTAATAGAACATTAGACATGGTAGTAATAGGACATAGTAGCAATAGAACATTAGACATGGTAGTAATAGAACATTAGACATGGTAGTAATAGGACATGGTAGTAATAGAACATTAGACATGGTAGTAATAGAACGTTAGACATGGTAGTAATAGGACATTAGACATGGTAGTAATAGGACATGGTAGTAATACAACGAAGAAAGGTTCAGAGCATTGGCGATTCCAGGGGATGCCAGAGTTGGAAATAAAGAATTGTAAAAACTAACAAAATGCAGAGACCCAGCCATTGAAACATCTCACCCACATTGTGGCTGAAAAACACTTCAGTGGTCCCCGTAGTCATTGGGGCTTTGGGAACAATTATTAAGAAATTTCACACCGTATTATAAGCTAGGACGAGATGGTTGGACAGGGTCACTGAAGCGACTAACATGAATTTGAACCAACTCCAGGAGACCGTGGAAGACAGGAGGGCCTGGCGTGCTCTGGTCCATGGGGTCACGAAGAGTCGGACACGAATTAACAACAAAAATTATAAGCAGTTGCAGATCTCAGAAATCACGCCATCAGAGCTACAAAAACAGCAATATTAGGAACAGCGTACCTACTGCGCTGATATTTTAACAGATAGTTGTGCGTTTTCCGAGCTGTCTGGCCGTGTTCTGGAGGTTTTTCTTCCTAACGTTTCGCCAGTCTCTGTGGGGCCGGCATTTTCAGAGGACAGGAGCCAAAACTCTGCCTGCAGATGGTGTTCCAGTGATAAACGTACGTCCATCAAGTGCTGCCAAGTCCTCCCCCCCCACCCCACGACATCTGAAGTTAGGTGGGTGGTTAAGTTAAAGCCCATGGTGGTGGCACCTTGTTGGAGACCACCAGTATGCTTGGACACTGACCACTCGTCCTGCGGCCAGACTGGATTTTTTTTTCACTGCTTTTAGAGCATATGCTGGTTCTGCATATCTAGCACTTTTATCTTTTTGCAAAATCAGTTTTTTAATTCACATGGAAACAATAACCAAACCCTTGAGTGAGGAGCATGAAGCTGATGATGATTAAAGTCCCTATGAAAAAGGGAGCAGGCCTTGCACAGAGAAGCAGAGCTACAGAAAGCTTGTAGAATTACGCCAGCTTATGTTGTCTGAAATCATGAAAAGACACCTTGATCCTCAGGTAATTTTAATGTGATTGGAAACGAGTGTCTGATTTCATTCTGATATTAACCCTTTTTGGGGGGGGGGAATAAATGTCAGCTGTGACAAACACGTGCTTCTGATTTTTCCCGTGGTGAGGAGTTCTATAAAGCCCTTAGAGAGATGATCAGGCATCGGACTCCCTGACTTGACATTGAAGATCCAGGATGTTGAGGGACAAACAGGTTCCTCAGGCTTTCGATTGTTCGGTTCCTCAGGCTCACCCTTGCTGGAGGACTCCCCAGCTGAAGTCACAACATCATCCCTTCCCCAAGAGCGTCTCGCTGGATCTACTGGGAAAGTTTTTTTTCAGTGCCCACCTGAACACCCGTCTACAAAACCCGTGGAATCTACTCCCTCGCAGCAGTTGTGGCCCATCGCAGGTGCTTGCCGTGCAGTGAGTTTATCACAGAACGTTGAAATAAAAACAGGAACACCAAAGATCTGATGGGTTTTCTTTTATTAACATTTTCTCTTCATCTGTACCAGTACAAGCACCATGCTTAGCCAAAAACAAAAGCAAAAAAACTGTTTTGAAATAAAAACATGCAGAGTCAACTAAGCCGAGCATACAAAATAAAGAAAACAACACAACCAAAGTGTGCGGACGCTGCAATAGCTCTGAGTCTGGATAGTCTCATGGAACTGTCAGGGCGTTTCCATTCATTTGTTTAACCAGATCGATAAACGAGAAGAATTACAGTCTTTGCTCGAGGAAGTACCTCCCATTTCTATAATCGCTCGTCGCAGGGAAAGCGAGAGACTTCCCACATCCAACGGGGACCCATGAACGGCAAAGACAGCTCAAGGAGAAGAAATACAATTCTTTGCCCATTTCATCCCCTCTCCACCCCCACCCATCCCATTTTACATTTTATGGCAGTCTGGTTTGTGGCTCAATGCAGAGCAAATGCACTGCACGCAAGAGGTCTAGGGTTCAAATCCAGGCACCTACAAGATAGAAAGACCATGGCCTGAAACCCTGGAGAAATCCTGCCAACTGGATTAAGAGATCAAGGGGTGGAAAACAGGACCATTTTTGTGAACCCTCCCTGAAGCTTCCCTCATTGCTACCCCAAACAATTTAAGAAGAAATAAAACAAGCTGAGCCACATTCCAGGAAGCACAGTTGTTCCGTAAAACAAGGTGCATTCTGCTGTACATCTTGTTTTGGCTGGGGGGAAAATTGCTCACACTCACTCGTAAAACACACACAAACACTCAATTTTTTTTACTTCTTTAAGGATGTGGCTGTTGGTCCCTTCCAGTTTCCTGCTGAATGAAACAGGGCAAATGGAATAGCTGAAATTGCCCAACCCGGATGCAGATGGTACCAAGAAAGTGGACCACTGCGATAAAAGACAAGTCAGCCAGGGAATGTGTGTCTATACAGTGGTGCCTCGCTTAACGATTGCCCTGCATTACAACAAATCCGTTTTACAACGATCTTTTTGCAATCGCAATTGTGATCGCAAAACAATGGTCTAAATGGGGGGATGTTTTTAGAACAGATGATCGGCGGTTTCAAAATGGCCGCCGGGTAATTAAAATGGCTCCCCTCTGTGTTTAGGGACGGATTCCTCGCTATACAGGCAGCGAAAATGGCTGCCGTATGGAGGAACTTCGCTGGACGGTGAGTTTTTACCCCATTGGAATGCATTGAACGGGTTTCAATGCGTTTCAATGGGCTTTTTATTTTCGCTTTACGATGTTTTCGCTTAATGGTGATTTTCCTGGAATGGATTATCGTCGTTAAGCGAGGCACCACTGTAGATTGAAGAGGAGATTCTGCCCTCATCCTTAAAAGGTAACAATTCTAACTGCATTCCCAAACCCTACCATTAAAAAACTCTTTATTTCTGAAATCATGGACCATATACCCTTTCGTACAGCTGCGAACACAAGCCACTTTGCCTCGGCACCCCTGCCCTTTGGGGATTTCTGAAAAGGATGCACCCCATACTGCTGCTCCCAAAATCGGAGGCGGGGTGGCTAACAGAAGTTTAAATGAAATGTCTCTGGTTGTCCCTTCTTTGAAAAAAAAAAAAACCTTCATATTTACAAGTAGCATGGACTGGCCGATTACGACTTCTGGAACTTGTAGGGGTTATTTCCTCCACTTTAAACAGCCCCCAGCGTGCTTTCTCGAGAACTTTTTCACACATCGCAATCAAGAGTTTTAAAACGTTGCTTGGCTAGATGACACGTTCAAGGATTTCTCCCAGACATTAGCTGGTGGATCCTTTCTTTCCCCAGAATGCCCAATTTTCTGGGTGTTCATAATACAGCCAGCATCAAACATTTTTAAAATCCTGTTCCTTTCAACAGGAGAAATGTAAAAAAAAGATCTTCTGATGTAATCATGAGATGTTGAAAACACTTAACAATGGCTAGATGAGGCCCCGATTGTGCAACAAGACTAATTTAAAGAGATGCATGTGCAACCCTCCTGGCAAGAGGCAGCCTATACGACTCCTCTCATCTAAACATCTTCCTCTGGAACTGAGAAGGTGATTGTTCGTTTTTTTGTACTACAACTACACTTCCCAGAATCCCCTGACCTGTACTTGTAATGCAAAAAGGTAACTTCTCCAGGCTCTGTACCATCATTCTCCCTCTCATCCCCAATAATGATCATTTCCAAGTTCTGGGATTTAAATCCTAAGAGTGTAATTCAGGTCTTCAAACTTTAAAAGACAGACACCTGATCTTTCTGAATAACAGCAGCATCAGAGTCAGCTTGTTCAACAGAGCAAGCAAAAATTTGTTTGCTGAGTAAACAGAAGCATAAACCATGAAGTGTTACTTCCGTACAAGGCCAATTCGGGTCAAATTGCATGTTATAAGAGATGGCGTATTTACTGTGATTACAATGCTTCCCCTTTAAACAGGTATTTCCTTCAAATCTTCATGCAGATCTTTCCAAGAGTACCCTGCTTCGAATGATTTGGGGAAACTGCATGTTTTAGCAACTACTCCTAGATCTCCAGGCCTCCAAAAAAGAGCCAAACCTCTTTCCACTCCCATCAATGTTGAATTCAACTCCTCTCCTGACAGTGTTTCTGCAGATCTGTGTACAAGTCAAACTTCGGGGCACATAAGAGCCCTTGGAATGCCAAATACAAAAGGGGTGCCCTTTGATAGAACTCCTTCTGCTAAACCTTACACAAACCACACCTAGCTTCTCTCACTCTGCTTATCTCCAAAGATTTGCTGTGTGCATGCCAAGCAACAAACAGGAGCGTGCAAGCATCTACCGAATGTGCTGTAGCATCTAACTCAAAAGCCTCGGACCTTTCTTTAAACCCATCACCACGGCTGGACACCATGCTCTGCCCATCACCCTCGTTCAGTCCTTCGCTCACAGCTGCCTGGTGGATCTATCATTTCTATTGAGCAAATGTCACACGTGAGAGCTGACACTAATGTTCTGAAGTCAATCCATTTCTCTGGACACAGCAAAAGGGAAAAGCTTTGGGTCGGGGAGACAGGGGAGACAGAAAACTGCCTTATCTCACTTGGAACATGATCCATGTTTTAATTCTCTCCCTTTAAAGACCTTCTTATTTCGCATGCTAAGAGAAAATAAGAAATTTCACATGGCGAGCGAATATAAGAACTTTTTACGAGTTCTTATTTTTGCATCGGCCCAATTAAGCCAGCCTTCCGCAGCCTGCCAGAGATGCTGATCATACCCCCAGGCTACATGGTCGGTGGGGAATGTGTGAGGACAAGACAGGGAGCCGTCAAGGGAAACAACGAAAGCAGAAAGGGAAGTAGAAGCAGAACAGGTGAGAGAGCAAGTGAGAGAAAGGAGAGGATGACAGCTGCACGGAGGAGCTAGCAGTGTCTCGAGGGGAAGAAAGTCACGAGAGAGGGGAGCGGTTAAGTTTGTTAGAAAAAAGAGAGATGAGAGGGACAAGGAGAGCAGGAGAGAACAGGGAAAGGATTGATGTGTTTCTCGCCACTGAAGAAGGCGATGAATCGAAAGAAACAGAGAAAATAACTGTACAGTGGACCCTCGACTTATAGACTTTTTGAGTTACAGACTTCTCTGGCTGCAAAATGTAGGTTTGACTTGCAGCCGGAGAATCGACCTAGAGACCAGAAAATACCCAAAATGGAACAAAAATGGCCGGTTACAGGATTAATCGGTTTTCAATGCACTGTAGGTCAATGAAGACTCGACCTACAGACTTTTCGACCTGCAGACACCGTTCCAATACGGATTAATTCCTTAAGTAGAGGGTCCACTGTATTTAAAGAGAACCTAACTCAGAAAACTGATAAAAGTGTGCAAGTCTTTTCTGTGCCGAGAAAGAGAGCCACCGCTAGTGTGGATGAGGAAAGAGAAGAAACTTCAGCCAAAGACCGAGCGAGACCAATAATACCGGGCTTGAGTCCAGAAGAATGGACAGTTTTAGTGTATCCAAAGGGTCGAGGTCCGGAGCAGCTTCTCCATCCTTCCCAGGCATTCGAGCACCCGGCCACACCTAGAGCGGACCGAAGTGGGAGAGGCGCCCACGGACAGGATGAAATGCGCTCCCTCCCTCCCTCCTCGGAGCCAACGAGGAAGCGCTGTTGCCATGGCAACCGGAGAGCTTCTTCCTTTGCAAACAACCTACCCCCCATTTAAAAAAAACAAAACAAAACCACTTCTATGGTTAATGGACCCGAAAGGAACGAGAAGACGGGATTCATAGAGTGCCCTGATAAACCAAGAACGGAATTCCTTTATAAGAGAAAGAATTTATGATATATCGGGCAAAATCCAAAGGGGGGGGGGGGAAGAAGAATAAGAATAAAAAAGATCAAAACCTTGCAACCCCTTAAAGAGTAACTTATATTTTCATGTGAAACACCTGGAATAAATCAAAATACAGTGGACCCTTGACTTACAGACGGCTTGACTTACAGACTTTTTGAGTTACAGACTTCTCTGGCCACAAAATTTAGGTTTGACTTGCAGACTGAGATTTGACTTACAGACCAGAAAAAAACCAAAATGGAACAAAAACGGCCTGTTACGGGATTAATCGGTTTTCAATGCACTGTAGGTCAATGGAGACTTGACTTACAGACTTTTTGACTTGAGAACCGCCTTCCAATACGGATTAAGTTCTCAAGTCAAGACCCCACTGTACAGAGTTTACAAATAAAACATGCTCCCGAAAGATTCATTGGCTTGAAGAGTCTGGGGTGTACCGTTGCATCTCACATACAAGGTTGATGATCAGGAGGATGATTTTGTTCCAGGACACCTCCATGTTACCCTGTTGCAAAAGTCTCATTTGACCCAAACATTTGGGGACGAAGTCCCCCCACATCAAATGTTACCATCCACATGTTGAAGATCCCTGAGGTTGGAGACCTTTCATTGTGGTTCCTGTCCCTGTCATTGTTGTTGCTATTAAAATACTCATAACAAAAGCAATAAGGATAATGCAGCCTGCAAAATGCAAAATGGCTGGACCTGATTTGCAAAAAATTTGCACCAAATTAGATCAATGTACTTGCTAGGTCTGTTTTTGTGCTTCTATTTTTAAATAACCAGACAATCCCATGCCTTATTTCGAGAGAAATCCAGCCATGTCCAACAGACTGTAGGCGAGCGTGCACAGCCCTGAAGTGTGAAATTATTGCAAACATTATTGACATTTACACATTGATTGATTGATTTTTATGCCTTCTATTTCACTACTACCCACAAAGTCTACTTTTATCTTATTAGGTGATGTTTTATGCCAAGTTCAGGGGTTTACATATTATTACAATCCTTTCTTTCGTGCCATCCAAGAGATGCCAGTCTGTTCAAAATAGCTTGCATGAAAGATCAAAATAATTAGTAAAACAATCTTTCTTGGAATCTTTCCCATACAGTAGAAAGGAGTAAACTTAACCCCGAGAAATCATACAACAAGGGTGTGTTGTTTGGTATCTGTTTTGCTTACATTTCTTCAGGCTGTGTTTTTAACCTGCACTTGTGAAAAGACATGTAGTGAGTGGCTATGTGGGATTTTACAATTAGGATGATTCATATTTTGTTGCTATAAACTGCTTTAATAAGACTTTCATATCACATTTTAAGATACAATTGGTATTTCATTATTTTTAAATGTTTCAATTATTTATCTCTCTCTTTTTTTACAAAGTAAGCCACCTTTTATTGTATGCATGGGGGTGCTATTCAGAATTTATGCAGAAAGGTGCAATTTATGCAGAAGGTAAAGGTAAAGGTAAAGGTTCCCCTTAACAATTTTTGTCCAGTCGTATTCGACTCTAGGGGCTGTGCCATAGAGCCATAGAGCCAGCGTTTCCAAGCCATAGAGCCAGCGTTTTGTCCGAAGACAATCTTCCGTGGTCACATGGCCAGTGCGACTAAGACACAGAACGCTGTTACCTTCCCACCGAGGTGGTCCCTATTGATCTACTCGCATTTGCATGCTTTCGAACCGCTAGGTTGGCGGGAGCTGGGACAAGCGACGGGAGCTCACTCCGTTGCGTGGATTCGATCTTAGGACTGCTTGGTCTTCTGACCCTGCAGCACAGGCTTCTGCGGTTTAGCCCGCAGCGCCACCACGCCAAATTTATGCAGAAAGGTGGGTTCAAATGCACCTTTGTGTAGCAGATGAGGGGTATCGCGAGAATAGCTGGGCAAGCTTTGAGAAGACACGACAGAGGGAGAAAATGGTGTCTGAATGAACCACGTCGTCTGCAGCACGCCTGGGAGTGCATGGAAAGGAATCTAAAGCAGAGATGCATAAGCCAGGAGGGTCCCAACATTGAATCATGGAGGGATATCCCAATTGGAAGGAGCAGAGAGAATTTAAAGGGGTCTGTTTCCGTTGCGGAACCGAGGGACATCAAAAGAAGAATTGCCCCGGCATTGATTGTTCATGGGTAAACCAATGGAGCCAGGTGACTGGATGAAAAGGGGGACCCAAAAAGGAGTGGGAAATAACTGCTTATGTCAATGGAGAACCGAAGTTAGCTTTAATTGATTCAGGAAGTGGAAAGACTTTGGTTAGAGACTTGAAAGAACATGAAAAGGGAAAGGAATTAATGATTAGGTGTATACATGGAGATGTGAAAGCTTATAAGACTGCCTTTGCTATGATTGAAATCAAAGGGGAAAAACGGAAATTGGAAATTGGAATAGTACCTGGCTTAGCTAGAGAAATGCTAATACTGTAGTTAGAAAGAAATCGTTGTTATGTTTTGGGGAGAGTTCTACTCAATTATCATTATGTGGTTCGAATGAGTTAAACAAAGACGAAGCCAATGATTATGTTAATAAAAGTTCGTTTATTAATAATCCGGACTCATCTTTTGTGTTACAAGAAGAGGAACAGGTTAAACCAAACCCCGAACCTCCTCACAGAATGGAGCAGGCTACTTTCAAGAGCTGCCTGTTTCATGTTTTGCCCGGTTGATACAGCACAATGTGTGATCACCTTTTACAAAAACAACTTATGCACTTGTGAAAAACAAGCCCATTTAGAACCACATGCACCTGTGTCAACACTAAAAAAAAAAGCAGAATTTTTCAGGGACTATAGCAGGGTTAGTTTGCAGCAGCAAAATCAAAGCATCTCGTGGCCCCCTTAAAAATTAACCATTTGGCAGGAGCTTCCATGTTAACGTAGGAGCGGGTGATGCCTTTATTGGACGATGGAGAAAATAAAGCAAAAAACATCAGCAAGCTTTCAATGAGAATTCATCCTCCTCAGGCTGTGCACCAAGTTCTCCTGGATAGCTCCAAAATTATACGTTTATGTTGAAGTCACAAAAGTTTCATGGCTGTTGTCGGGGGCCATGGGTAGCTTCTGAGATAGCTGTAGTCTGCCAGATGCTTGTGTGGAAGGGGTACGGTTTCAGTCCCCTCTTCAATCAGGGGTTTTGAATGACATGTTAATGTAGACGACTCCAGCTGCAACTACAGTTATATGCTGTCAAGTCGGAACTGACTTAGAGCAACCCTAATAAGGCTTTCAAGATAAGTGAGATATTTCTGTGGTTTTACCAGTTCTGCCCCCCCCCCCACTGGTGAGTTTCTATGGCCGAGTGAGAATTCGAACCCTGGCCTCCAGAGTCCTCCTCCATCACTCGTTCCCCCTAATACACCACACTGGAGATCTACAAAAAGCTTCTGCTCCATAAAATCGGAGCCTTTGCGGTGCCGCAAAACTCCTTGCTTTTAACCTAAAAGCTGAGATGTTTTAAAGTTTGTAGAGTACAGGCGTCCAGAAGGCATTTGCCATCAGGAAACTGCTTTGGCTGCTGTTCTCCATTCCATTTACTCCAGCGGCAACCACATGCGCCAACACATGCAACACGTGTAAAAAAATGCCCGAGGACGAAAATGCTTTCCTGATTCGAGCATCCACGGCTCAGGAACACACCGGTGGCCAGCTACATCACTCCAGTTGCTCTTGGACTGCCATGTCCATTCGCCCCCGACCAGCAAAACCAACGGCCCCGTTGTCCTCCATCCCACCCCGGCTTTAGAACTCTGGCGAACCTCCCCGGGTTGGTCCAAAGTCCCCACCCCACCCCACACCCCACCCCAGTTCTTCTCTATTGGTTTCCAAAGGCATCTAGGCTAAGAACTGAACACGTTTTGAAATTTCATGACCCCATTGCACTGTTTGCTTGTAAAAGGAAGATACTAAAATTGCTTATCAAAACGTTTATAAATCAGGATTTGGTTTGAACAAGGTACTGCAGTTCTTCCTCAAGGCCTGAAATGTAGGTAAACCAGACAATTTGGGGGGGGGGGGGGAAGGTGGAGTAATGCTCTTAATTCGGATCCCAAGGCAATTCCATGTCCAGTTTAAGCAGGATCCTAACTAGCATCAACGGTAGTTCACATCAACCACCTCCCCAAGAGAATTCCAAACAACGGTTAAGGCAGCATTGAGTTTCAGGGAACAGATCCTTGCTTCTAGGCATGCAAAAGGTGGTCAGAAGGCACGCACGAACCCGGCACCTATTTCTATCTCTTGAACCTCCCATTACAATGAAGTTTGTACGCTCTTGGTTACTTCTACAACAAACCCCATGCTCCTTTGCCAATCTTCTCAAGCCAATAAAGGTTCACGCTTTGCCACGGCCACCGCTTTCACCCAAAACCAGAATCCTCTTTATGCTCCAAAGGTCGGGAAAGTTACTTTTTCATATGCCATGCCAGTGAGGGAACATGGGGAGTAAATTGGTCAATAAAGGTGATACACTTTTTTGCTACCTAGCAAAAACAATGAAGGGGAGGGGAACCAAACACAACAAACAGCTTCGAAGTGGGGTCTCCAGCAAAGAAACCAATGCCCAAACTTTCCTGCACAGCAAAAGCTTCAGAAATGTTATAGACCGAGGCAGGAAGCCTAAAAAGTGCCCCTCTCTCTCCTGATCCTACAGCAGGGACCAGACGGATGGTCTAATCTGAAAAAGGGAGCATGGCTGCCTGGCCAGGTGGCAAACCAGGCCCCACGAACTTATGGAAAGAGATAATCTGAGCAGCACGATTTATTCTTCCAGTGTTGATTTCATGGCAGGAAAGGGAGAGTCGCCTTTTACTCTCTTGGAGCACGGCATATTTATTTTACATCCCCATCATGGCTTGTAACCTGCGATGGGAGGCAGGAAGGCAGCTCACGGCCACATCATGCGGACGCCTTAGATGCTCAATTGTATCAGCTCCCGTGCGAGCATCACAGGCTGCACAATTAGGTAGCATTTAGAAAAAGGCACAATTTATTTGGTGACTGGGGGGGGGGACGAGGAAGGGGGCAAGACAGATGGTTTAAGTGGGTAGAAGAAATTAAAAAACCACCCCCTCCTCCCTTCCTCAGGTTAGGACAAAGCAATATACAGTGGTGCCTCGCTTAACGGGCGCCCCGTTTAACGACGAAACCGCATAGCGACGAAGATTATTCCCTATGGGGAAAAATCGCTTTGCGATGATCGGTACCCTGTTTCGCTTACCGATCATCGCAAAGCGATGATTTTTTAACAGCTGATCAGCGGTTCCAAAATGGCCGCCGGGCAAACAAAATGGCCACCCGCTGTGTTTTCACGCCGATTCCTCGGTTATGGGAGTCACAGTCTGCAAGTTGCCCACCACTGCTCTGGAGAAAAAGCCTAGACAGGACAGGTCTCAAAGTCCACTGGCTCAAAACCTCCCGGAGGCACGGCTGGGCAATTAAGGGCTAAGAGAGGAACGAGAAAGCGAGAGAGTAAGAGAGAGTCGGGTTTTGAACTCAAAACCTTTTGAGTTGCAGAACAACAGATTCCGTGACCTGAGTGTTAATCATTGAGAGAAGAACGGCACAATACTGGGTGTGTGTATTTTCCTTCCTCCCTAGCCTCAGGAAATCATTGTGGTTTTCCTAGCAGGGTCTTCCCCGTCTGCGTCTATTTTTTTCCAGGCTAAGGGGCAAGCATTTGGGAAGAACCTGAAAGCAAAAAAGAGCCACATTCAGAAAACCAAGTCCTTAGAGAAAAGAAGTTTCTTCTAAGGAACAAAAATGGTGTTGCTCACGAATTTTTTTTAAAAAGGGAGGTAAAAAGGAAGGGGGGGATGCTTCCTTCTGCAGGGGCTTTCTGCCAGTGAAAAGAATCCCACTTTATTCATGGCCACACATGGCAGAGTCTGTCCCTATTGCAGCTGAAGTTAATAAGGAAAAGACGAGAAAGAAAACATCCTTGTGTCTATTTATTTTAGACAAAGAGGGCCTGTATCAAGTTTAAGTGTTTTTTTTTTAAAACTGGCAGTGTAGGATTTTCTTATGATCAGTCAAGACAGATTCCTTTTTTTTTAAAGGCACGCAGATTGAGAAGTGCTTATATAAAAAGACAAGAGAAGAAGGCAAGAGAACCATTACGCTACGGTATAAAGATGTCTGGAATGGATGCGTTACCGAGCCCTTAAGAGGTTTATTTGTTGTTTTAAAAGTCTACTTTCTGTTTGACTAGTACAAATGCTATCTTCTACCCATGCACAAAACAACAGGTGAGTCAGATTTCTGACCCTGAATGGAATCATGTTAACTCATCCGTCAACTGACTGCATAATTGGGATTTTTTTAGAGAAAAGGGAAAGGAAAAACAATCTGTCTCCAAAGCAGAAATTAGGATGTTACAGATTGAAGTACCAGTATTAATAGTTCAGAAAGGCTGCACTGGAGGCCAGTTCAAAATCAGAGATGGACACGAACCTCGATTCGAAGGTTTGTGCTGGTTTGTTGGCTCGGCACACATTCCCTTCCCTCACCCACGCCCATCTGGCTCCCCAACTCACCAGCAGCAGGAGCACAGACTTCCCTTCTTTGCCTCCTCCAGCAGCTGCTCAGTCAGAGGTGGAGCAGGGATTCCTACAGTGCTGCCTTTGAGTGGGCAGCTGCTGGAGGAGGCAAAGAAAAGAAGTCTGTGCTTCTGCTGCGATTAGACAATCACACAAAGAGCAGGAGAAAAGCTGCGTGCACCGGCCGGTGACTGCGGAGGCCGGCTGGGGGAAGGGAAGGAAATGTGCCGAACCTATGGTGCCAAGTTGGCGAACCGGCACAAACTTCCAAACCAAAGTTCGTGCCCACATCTATTCAAAAGATATACAAGCTCAGGGCTTGGAAGGCCTGGGGTCTTTTTGTTTGCTTTTTATCTTACATGCCCCAGAATCTCCCAGGCAATATGACCACTGGGGGACTCTGGGAACTGTAGGCCAGCTAGCTCTTCCATGCTCTGAGTAAGCCACTGAATACAGTACAATTTTCCTATACAAGTTATTTGCGTCAAGTTTTTTTTTCATTTTTAAACAGAATGCATCTGTATCTCAGATGGGGAAAAAAGCTAGAAATGCTTTTGACTTAGAACTTCCACAGATTGCCCTCCCCGTCCCCAACACAACCTGGAGTAATATTGAGGGCTCTGTCTGGTGCAGGAAATGCTTCTTCAGAGATGATGCCCCTTAAGGGTAAACAGTTACAATATCTGGACCAAGCCATTGAGATAATAGTAGTTACTCCGAGTGCAAGAAATAAAAATCATAAAATAAAATAACCATCCCTGCAGAAGAAAATTGTTCCCTTTTAAATAGTTACAAAGAACAGAGGGGAAGGGGGGGGCAAATACCCCTGGGGCAAAGTTTGGTCATGCAGGAGGCACTTCCTCCGCTCGTTTGTATAAACTTTGCACACACAAAAATAGATATATGTACATACATACACACACTGCAGGAGACCACCTTAAGTACAGTGCATTCTTTGTAGGTCTAAAAAAGGAGGATTCGCATCTGGTTCCAGTCTGCACCAGGATGGGACACGGCTGTGCTTCTTTCAGTGGAAGTAGCCGAGCTTCTCTCGAAGCCACTCCTCGGTGAGGTCTTCCGTGTTCCGGATTTCAAACACCTTGTTTCAGAGACAGAGAGGCAACATGAGACACTGTCAACAAGAAAGGGCAGCAGAGAACGGAACCTTCCCGATGTCGTGTTTTAACCCGTTGTCAGTTTCTTTAAAAATACAGTGGTGCCTCGCTTGACGACGTTAATTCGTTCCAGCGAAATCGCTGTAAAGCGAAAACATCGTCAAATGAAACAAAAAAGCCTATATGGCAGCCATTTTCAGTGCCTGTAAAGCAAGGAATCCGTCCCTAGAAAACAGCCGGGGGGGGGGGGACATTTTGAAAGCAGCCGATCAACTGTTCAAAAAACATTGTTTTGCAAAGAATCGGTTCCCGAAGCAGGGAATCGATCATTGCAAAGCTGTCGGGATCTGCAGATCCCGACACAAAGCGAAAAAAACCCATTTAAAACATCGTTTTGCAATCGCTTTTGCGATCGCAAAAACCTCATCGTAAAGCGATTTCCTCGTTAAGTGAGGCAATCGTTAAATGGGGCACAACTCTAATGCATTGTCCCAAACTGAGCCCCAGTTTTTGGGGGAAAGGCAGGAAAGTCAACAAACAAAAGGAATAAATATATCTAAAGGGGCACAGGCTTAGCTCGGCAGGGAGTGACCCAGCTTAGAAAAGTTATTTTTTTATATAGATCATTCCAGGAATATCTATGCGGTCTAGAGAGACTGTGATAGCTGGGGTCCAAAAAATTTACGTTTCCAAGCTCTGGGACTGAGGAATGGGTAGGATTCCAAGGCCAGACGAGACGTCTCCTGGATACCTCTGACTGTCAAGGATGGAAAAGGAGGCATTTTGGCCGAGCTAAATATGACACCATGGAAGGGAAGGAGGGGGAAAAAATCTGCAGCAACTGCCACACGGCATTAACGTCAACTCAGCCCGCCTTTACAGCTATCGATTCACACACTGATTTAAATGCATAGATGGGAGGAAAACTGGAAAGGCCCTCAAATCAATAACTTAGGACAAATCAACCTAGCATGAAGCCGTTGTGGCATTTGAAACAGCAGGCACGGCTCGTTTGGCCGTGTTTTGGGCACCCACTTTCGGGTGGGGAGAACAGAATGGGAGGGAGGTAAAGCATCATCAGAAACAACCCCGTTACGAATGGCTACAAAATGTGTCACTGCTTGATCAAAGGGATAAGGGCATAATAGATGCTTTTTCAAAAGCCTGAATAGTTGTTCCATATTTTGAAAGCCTGGAGCACACAAGGAAGAATGCAGGAAAGATTTAAGGCAAGCTCCTTGCCCCAGAGATGGCTTTCGCAGGGGCTGTGGGCTAGACAACTTGCACGGTGCCTATTAGACACCTTAGCGGTGGCAAGCAGATTGGGGGAAGCTTTCCCTGGCAAGGAGTCAGCTGGCTTCGCTCTTATGACCACAAAGATCAACTTCACACTGGGAGATATTTCTCCGTCCCTTTTTACGCTGGAGCCTAATTTGATGTCTCCATACAAGTTTGTTGCTCTTTGCTGCCACTTGTACTATTTTGTTATTTCATACTGTTTTTGGCTGGTGTTGATGCTGTGGTGGTTCTAATTTCCTTTGGGTTTACTGCCCAGAGTAGTGGATTCCCACTAAGACAGGTGGTATACGAGTTAAATAAAATAAAACAAACAAATAAATAATTGGACTTCTGTAATGCACTCTGCAGAGGATAACGTCAAAAAGACCCTTGGTAACTAGTGTCAGTGCCAACTTTGGGGGTGTAGGCATCCTTCCGTCTCGAGAGACGATGGTAGCAGGCACTGTATGGAGGTCTTGTGTCTAGTGCGGCTGAGAAGACCAATTCGAGAGTGACCATCCTTTCCACACTGAGGACAAATACAGTCTGTTCCCTGTCCAGCTCCCTGGCTTGGCTGGTTTTGGGACTGCCTCTTTGCCTCGGCCTGCTGGACCTTGGGAGAGGCCGTGATGCACCGCCTGCCTCCAGGCTGAACGCTCAGATATCAAGGTTTCCCATCTGTTGAGGTCCATTCCTAAGGCCTTCAGATCCCGCTTGCAGATAATATCCTTGTATCGCAGCTGTGGTCTCCCTCTGGGGTGATTTTCCTGCACTTATTCTCCATACAGGAGATCTTTTGGAATCTGACCATCAGCCATTCTCACAACATGCCCGAGCCAACGTAGACACCACCGTTTCAGTCAAGTATACATGCTAAAAATTACAGCTCTAAAAATTCCAACTTTGGGGGATGGGCTGTTGTTTGGCATGTACTTAGAGATCAGATGTTTCAGTTCCTGCTAGAGGTGGGCCATTCAGGTTTTTTTGGACTCCAACTCCCAAAAGCCTCCAAGAATTCTGGGAGTTCCAGTTCACACACCTACGTGTCGCTCATGTGGACCACAGCCTATCCCAGGCCTTGTTTCCTGATGCCAATGTACAAAAAAGGAAAATGCTCCCTAGGAGTTGTAGTCCTCTGGGAGGTGCTTTCCTATACAGCCTAAACAACAACAAGATTATGACTCTCGGGAAGCACTGCAGAAGCTTCCTTTTTGGTGCATTAACAACAAGGTGCAAGGCCCAAGACGGCCACTGTAGCCTCGGAGGTAGGCTCTGATCCAGGTGAGCGCAATGCAGTTGTCTAAGAATTAAACAAACAAACAAACAAACAAACAAACAAACAAACACACACACACACACACACACACCCTCTCCACCAATTCCACTGGCTTTCAATTTCTTTCCAAACTCAATTCAGAGTTATGGTCCTCACCCAAAACCCTTATACTGCTTGGAGCCTGGATAACTGAAAGATCATCTCCACCTGCAGGAGCCTGGCTTCAGCAGAAGTCCCCATGTGTGTCCCCACCACCTTAAGAGGCTAGGTTGGTGAATTCAAGAGACAAAGCTTTTTCTGGAGCACTCTTTTGATTATGGAACGTCCCACCCCAAAAGGCAGGGCAGGCAGGCAGGCATCCTTGTTGAGCTTCTGGCTGCCAGTCAAAACTGTATTATTTCATCTAGCACTTAAAACAGGCTTTGGAAATTGTTTGTACAGAGGTTTCCTTAAATTGCATTTTATTGTCTACCCCTCTGGAAGTTCTGATGGGCAAAAATGTGATTCATAAATACTTTGAATAAGTAAATAACAGAAAGCCACGTTCAGAGTGCTTCCAACCAGAGGTTTGCTAGCACAACGCGGACCTCTCTCTGTGTTTTCTCACTATCCACATACATCTTAGCGGTGTGTGTGTGTGTCTTCTCACTATCCACATACATCTTTTTGTGTGTGTGTGTGTGTGTGTGTGTGTGTGTGTGTGTGTGTGTGTGTGTGTGTGTGTGTGTGTGTGTGTGTGTGTGTGTGTGTGTGTGTGTGTGTGTGTGTGTGTGTGTGTGTGTGTGTGTGTGTGTGTGTGTGTGTGTGTGTGTGTGTGTGTGTGTGTGTGTGTGTGTGTGTGTGTTATCCACATACAGCTCTTTAATTAACCAAAGCAGAACAAACATAATTTTGCCTAACCGCAAAGCAATGTTTCCAACGGTGTAATCCAAATGTCAAAGTTTAGTTTTCCTTTGGAATAGGGTTGGGGATGTTTTTAAATTTTTCTTTGTAATTACCAAATTATACCCATCGCACTCTGTGCGTAAAACTGACCAAAGAGTTCAACAACAGGGAAAGAAAGAAGTATGTTCAAGCGGTGTCCTGATTTTACCTTTGTGAGTTCCGCTGTCTGTACTAGCTTGTTTTTGCTACCAGCGTACATCATTTGCTGCTCAGGCTTACACCCTGCAATAAGAGGAAGGGAGAGGCAGGAAGGGAGGAGAGGCAGGCAGAGACAAGGCGAAAATCATATTACAAAGTCTGTTTTACAAGGAAGCCCTCCTGCAGTCAAACCTGGTTCCTTTTCTCCCAAAAGTTTGGGTCCAAGCTGTCTCCCTGTACGAGCCTGCCTGGGTGTTAAGATCATCAAGGAAGGTCATTCTCTCTTGGTCCCACCATCATCACAGGTGTGTCTGGTGGGGACACCGGAAAGGGCCTTCTCTCTGGCTGCTCCCAGACTCTGCAACTCCCTCCCATTGGATGCCCGACTGGCCCTGTCTTTGCTGTCCTTCTGCAAGCAGGCAAAGACCTTCCTCTTCTGCCAAGCTTTCCTTTAAATGACTGGTTGACAAAGCGAATTTTATGAAGGGATCAATTCCTTCTGTGCTTTACTTGTGTTTTTAACATTGCTCTTCTCGTTCAATATAGTATCCCTCCTTATAATATTGTAGTAATTTATTATTTAGCTTAAAACTTTTATTTATTTGTTTGTTTGTTTGTTTGTTTGTTTGTTTGATTGATTTATATACCGCCCATCTGGCACTCTGGGCGATTTACAACAAATATCAACAACAACAACAACAAAAACAGAGTAAGCTGCCTTAGAATCTTTAGGAGAAAAGCAGCATATAAATATTTTAAACTAATAAATCGCTCCCATGAGCATTGGTCAGAAAATGGTAAGGAATGACGGGCGTTGAAGCCCAGCGACATCCAGAGGTGCTTCGGTTTCCTCCTCTACTAGAGATATTACTGCTACGAGTGTCTCTAGGTTTCGGTTAAGCCAACGAAGAGGCCTGCTTTTCTCACCCAGGGCAATGGGAGTCCCCAGAAGCCTTTCTTGTCTCCCACTCCAACCCTTCGGGATCACCATGCGTCTCCGATTCCCAGCAGTCGACATCCAAGGACATGCATGGGGCACCACACGTTGGGCTATGTTTATCCACCTATTCCTCCAAATTTTATACCATTTCTGCCCAAGGGAGATCTCTGCAGAACCTTTTAAAACTCAACTCAAAAGTTTGAGTTGGGTTGTGGAGGCCAACAACCCAACTGAAACTTTGGTTCTGCGGATACAGAGCCCAACTTTTCTCTCCCATCCCTCTCGCTTTAGAATTAGTCATCCGGCTCCTTTCCTTTTGAAGGCACATACATTTCTGTACCTGCAGCAAACCCCAGCAGGGTTTAAAAGCTGCCCTTGAATCAGACAAAGAAGTCAAGAGACTCGAAAGGCCACCTCCTCCCCCAGATTTGCCTGTAATCTTATAACCTTATTCCTGAAGCCCCATTACATGGCCAGTCAATACTCCCTCGCTAGGGAGAAAAGATTAGCTCTTTTGCTCTTCGGTTTCCAGCAGCAGTGAAGACATTCCTCTTCCAATCAGCATTTCCTGAATTTTAAAGACTGACATCCGATTTTATTCTCAAAGTTTTTTTATACTGAGTTTTCAATTCTGGTTTTGTTTTAAAAGCTGTTTGTTCACCACCTTGTACACCACTCAGACGGACTTCCTGTAAACAAGTCTATGCACATTCTAATAAACACATCTGCGATATAGATTTGTATAGCCGGGAGAGCAAAACCGCCATTGTTCTATCTGAGTGTTAAGCTCTTACGACATATTTGCTGAAGTCAACATGTGCCAATTCTATTTACAAAACCGAAAAGTGTTAAAGCAGGCCATATGTTTTACCCAGTGCAACAGCTTGCTAGAAAAGATGCAACAGCAATGCTAAGCATCCATAAGAATGTTCTACAAAACACTGCTAAGTTCTATGTACAGATTTCCAGCAATTGCACAATTCCTGGTAGATTTGACTGTGATGATCCTCATAGGACATTAGCTTGAGAAGATCACTAGCTATAACCACCCTTAGGGTAAACAGTGGTGCCTTGCATAGCGATTGCTCTGAATAGCGAAGAAATCGCTTTGTGACGCTGTTTTTGCAATTGCAAAGGCGATCGCTTTGCGATGGCCCCATGGGAAAAATTCGCTTTACGATGATCGCTTCCCTGCGATCATCGCAAAGGCCCCATTTTCACACAGCTGATCGGCGGTTCCAAAATGGCCGCCTGCTGTGTTGCCTTGCTTTAGAGGTACTGAAAATGGCCACCGCAATGGAGGATTTTCGCTTAAGGTTAGTTTAGGAGCCCATAGGAACACATTGAAGGGGTTTCAATGCGTTTCTATGGGCTTTTTAAAATCGCTTAGTGACGAAATCGCTTAGCAGCGATTTTTGCTGCAAGGATTAACGTCGCTAAGTGAGGCACCATTGTATCTACACATACACAAGGTACAGACAAGAGAGAATTATTGCTGGATAGCTCAGTGGTTCAGGTATCTGGCAGCGGAGCCAGTGGTTGGGAGTTTTATTTCCCCACCTGGCTTCTTTGAGGGTCCCTTCCAGCTCTGCAGCTCAAAGATTATGTTGACGATGATTCAAACATACCAGAAAGTCAATCAAATTTATCAAAACATTCACCAGTATGTATATAACAGATACAAAGTTTTAACCAAAAACCTAAGTATCTGTTAAATATCAGTGCAGTATGTATGCTGTTCCTCATACTGCCATTTTTTGGTAGCTCTGATGGTGTGATTTCTGAGATCTGCAATAGTATTGAGTGAAATTTCTTGATATTGTTCCCAAACCCCAATGCCTATGGGGACCACTGAAGTGTGTTTCTTCCAGAGGCAAGATGTTTTAATTGCCAGGTCTCTGTACTTGGTTAGTTGTTCCAATTATTTGTTTCCAACTCCAGCATCCCCTAGAATTGCAACGTCAATGACTTCAGGGGCCACTGAAGTGTGTTTCTTCCAGAGTCGAGATGATTTGATGGCCAGGTCTCTGAACTGTTGTTAATTTTTCCAGTTCTTTATTTTCAACTCTAGAATCCTCTGGATGGTGACAATGATCATCATCATAATCACAACCATGACTATTACTATTAAATTGGGTGAAAGCTCAGAAAGCGTATATACCGTATTTTTCCATGTATAAGACTACACTTTTGTCTAAAATATTTAGACTAAAAATTGAGGGTCATCTTATACACGGAAGTAAGCTGAGGAGGAAAAAACCAAGTAGAGGGGAAAGCAGGGATCAAAGTGATCCTGCAGGGCTTTGATCCCTGCTTTCCCCTCCACTTGCTAAGCCTTAGCAAAAGGAGGGGGGAAGGATCAAAGCAATCCCGTGGCTATATAAAGGGGAAAGGGATCAAAATAATTGTGCAGTTGTGGAATTGCTTTGATCCCTTTCCCCCTCCTTTTGCTAAGCCATGCGGGGCTTAGCAGAAAGGGAGAAAGCAGGGATCAAAGCCATCCTGCAGCACTTTGATCCTTTTTACCCTACATTTGCTAAGCCCCACTTAGATTTCTTAATTTTGGGTTAGAAAAGTGGGGGCATCTTACACAGGGGGGGCGTCTTATACACGGGAAATGTGGTACTTTGAAGTGAGTGATGGTAGTGAATAAATAATTTACTCCTCGGTTTTTCCCTTCTTGGCCTAGTCAGCAGCCAGCTGGACCTCAGAAGAGCTCCATGTTTGCCAAGTGCAGGCCCTGGTCACTGGCTATACCCAGACTTTCTATGCCGTAGCCCAGTGGTTCCCAATTTTGGGTGGCCCAGATGTACTTGGACTGCAACCCCCAGAAACCTCGGCCAGCACAGCTGGTGGTGAAGCCTTCTGGGAGTTACAGCCCAAGGACACCTGGGTTTACCCAAGGCTGGGAACCCCTGCCAGAGAAAGAAGAGAGACGGGAAAGAGAGGAATACATCATCCCACTTTTTTGTGCTCCTCCCCTTCTCCTGCCTCTCACTCCTTGCTCTGCCTGCCACTTTCTCCTTCCTTCTAGAGATACCCGTTTTTATCAGAAAGACAAGAGGAGACCACGTCTAGAAGGCCTTCAAATGGTCCTTCAGGAGTCTGCAATGTCGCATATTTCACTCGGCCAATCCAAACCCGAATTTGAGGGCAACCTGCTTCCTCTGTACCCGTGAGAAGTTTCTAGTCTAGGCAGGTGTCAGTGGCATTATATTTTTAATTGCACCATAAGCCTGGCATGGGTTGAACTTACCAACCGGGCTGGAGAAGATGAAGCAGAGCGGATAAGAAACCCTTCCATCATCATGCTGGTACTTGTAGCTGTAGACGATGAATGTTTCCCTAAGGTTAAAGAAAATGAACAGAGAGGCCGAGAAGAAAGAGGCACAAGTTCTTTACAACGCTGCCTGCTACAATCTAGATCTTAACTCCCAAAAATGATGGATGTCAAGTATATATTGCAACATTTCGTACAGAGGTAGTTAAAATTCAGACTGCAAGAGCAGATCTCAAGGGTTTCTTGGTGGTCCAGGTACCTGCAAATTCCCTACAATGAAAAGAAAATCCCAATAACAACTGGCCCACAGGAACAGCAGTTTCATGCGCAATCATCTCCAGCAAACTATGGCAAAAAAAACCCACACACAAAAAAACACCCAGTGCTCTACATGAGCACCTCAGCGCCTCCCACCCTGATCTATTTTCAAGTGTTTTGAAGTTTCAGGGTAATGCAGCCCACGGTGGGTCTTAGGGGCAGAAAAATCAGCCAGTAGACCACAGAAGCTTGCTTGTTTTTGAATCAAAGCCTTTTAAAAAGGTAGTCGATTAAAGAAGTACTTGATTATTTTAGCAGATTAAACAATATTTACTATCCGTGTTTTCAAAATGGCAGAAAACTAGCCACCTGTCACAAACAGACAACTTTCTCATACCTAGAAGTGTCTTTAGAAGCCACCTTCCCCGAACCTTGTGTCCTGCTAATGCACTGAGACTACAATTCCCAGAGTACCTCAGCTACTTCTTTTGGAATTCTGGGAGTTGAAGTCCAACACAATGGGAGGGCCCCAAGTTGAAGGAGGCTTCTTTAAGATTCCGAGCACTGCTAATACACAGGCATCGTGCAATTGGCCAACGGATATGTGCTACCTGATTCTGACACGCTGTTTTTCCTTACAAGCAATTGTTGTTTTTGGAAAATAAAAAATAATAATTAAAAACTGATGAACATTCCCCAAGTACACTGTTCGCTACATCCTTCCATCAGCAGTTCTGGACCACACAGACATTAACTTAGGAAGCTCTGTTGTGTTCCCAAGGAGACACTCATGGACATTTAGAAATTAACATTCACAACTAGTGGCCACACGAAGAATCTGAAATTCCTGCTTGGCGGAAGTTATATTTCATGAGTTCCTGCCTCTGAGAAGCACATGGCTCTCCTGGAAATGCTTATCTTTTCATATACAGGTAATCTACCAAACTCGCACACCTGTTGGCCATTAGTCCCATAGAGAGATGCTCATCAGGTAACTTCTAGAACAAAGGCAGGAAATCTCTGACCAAGAGCAGATGAGGTCTGCAGGAGTTCCCCATCAAGTGCGCAAATTTCTTTGCCTGTTATCTCTGATCAAAAGAAAGCAGCACACACTACTTCCGGTAAGATGTCTTGCTTTATGGCTATGTTATCAGAGGCCAATACATGCACATTGGTCCAAATTCTGTTGCGGGTTTTGAACATCATGTCGTTAGAAAGGCAATGGCCTAATGTGCCTTGGCAAATGGATTAAAGAGTCCCCACTTGGGTTCCTAGTTGTGTGCCAAGCCATCCAAGGAGGAATCCAACCAGTGACTTATTAATTAGTGGCAATTTGCTGCTGCCAGTTAAGCCATTGCCCTTCCGCCAGCATAACTCAGCAACAGGATCCCAGCCACAGCATACATACATCTTTTATTTATTTATTCGATTTTTACCCCGCCCCTCTAGACAACGTCTACTCCACATTATATTCGCATGCATACCCCCTAAATATCCCAGGCAGACCAAAGGATATGCCACATTAGCCACATGTCACAGCCTGAAACAGAGACAGAACTAGATGTTTTACCAGAGCTTAGAAATATTACATTTTGGGCTACTCAGAATGTCCTCAGGTGGGAGATTCTAAGAGCGTTAGTCCAAAAAAAAAAAAGTCAATTTTTCCAAGCTCTGGCTCTTACCCACCTTATGAAATCCTGCCTTCCCTGGGCATCTCTACAGAGCATGGATGAGTTACACACCCATTATGTTGTCTTGCTGTACATCAGGGCCCAGTGCAGTCCATCGGATTACACCTCCCTAGGCACAAAGACGGATAACACACAGAGGTTTTCTAAACTGTTGTTCTGTGCCCCTCTCCCCAACAGAAAGGATATCGAGGTTGCCGTTCTGGAAGCTCATCTTTTAGTTCATCTGGAGAAATGCCCTGGGGAGATTAAACCAAAACCAGACAGTCAATAACTTCAGAGAGAGGCACATGGCCTCTGCCACGGGACAGGATCCCCTACAAACCTCATGTTCTTCGTCCAGAACCACCAGCTGCTTGTCCTTATCAATCTTCACTGTAAGAGGGGAAACGGAAGAGAAGGTGAGTTTCAGGTTTACGGAAGAAACCGCCACACTGAGTGTGCTTCCCCTCGTTCAAGAGCATCTGCTTTCCTGGCTGTTTGGACTGGAAAGCCACAAATAGAAGGGATTCCCTTCTCTAGTGCAGTCCTTTAGCAGAAGCTGCACTGCCTTAACATGGAAAGTCAACCTGAACCCACAGCTCACGCTTTGCTATTAGAAACGTGCTTTGCATTTAGACCCATGCTTCTTAAACCTCTTTCCCTTTTACTGAAAGATCTGGTTGTATCCATTTTCATATCACAAATAGCTTCCTATCTGATGGTGGTTGTAAGTTTTTCGGGCTCTTTGGCCGTGTTCTGGAGGTTTTTCTTCCTAACGTTTCGCCGGTCTCTGTGGCCGGCACCTGGCGACATGTTAGGAAGGAAAACCTCCAGAACACGGCCAAGCAGCCCGAAAAACCTACAACCACCATCGGATCCCGGCTGCGAAAGCCTTCGAGAACAGAACTTCCTATCTGCTGGTGAGAATCTGTTTGCCTTCAGGTCTGCCACTGAATCCTTACAGGCTGATTTTGCCAGGCTGTAACGTAGACTCGAGCCATAAGGTACCAGGCAAACCCCTCTGGATGTCTACATCAATCAATATTACCTGGCCACAGCACCAACCAGCAACTGTGTATTGTTGGGGACAACTGGAGATATCAGACAAGACATGCTGGAGAGAGCTCAGTGGTTAGGAGTTCAGTTCTTCCCCGTATTTTTTTGACAAGGACTGGACTTTCCCCCTGCCCCCAGCTCTGCTGTTCTAAGATGATGTAGAACAAACCTGCCTGCTCCTAATGAGGATCCTAGTAGTCTTCCAGCAAAACAAATGCTCAGTATGAAAACTATACAGTGGTGCCTCGTATAACGAGCACACCATTTAACGACGAATTCGCACAGCGATCTATATTTTAGATCGCTAATGCGACCGCATTGCGATGGTTAGATAGAGCGAAAGTCACATTGCGATGATCGGTAAGCTTTTCGCTTACCGATCTTCACATTGTGATGTTCCTAGAACAGCTGATCGGCGGTTCCAAAATGGCCGCCGGACGCCCAAAATGGCCACCGCAAGTGTTTTCGCGCCCTGCCCTCGCTTACCGAGGGCACGAAAATGGCGGCGCTATGGAGGAACTTCGCTCAACAGTGAGTTTGGGCCCCATAGGAACGCATTAAACCAAGTTTAATGCATCCCTATGGGTTTTTTCGATCTGTTTAGTGATGTTTCCTCATAGCGACGAGGGCAGCTAAATTCAAATACCAACCAGCTTCTGGTTGGGCAGCTAAATTCAAATACCAACCAGCTTCTTTACGTAGTCTTGAGATTCTTACAGCGGCAACACATGCAGAAGTGACATGAACCCAAAACAAACTGATCCACTTTATGTGACATCACACTTTAAATGAATGTATAGTCAATCTACCTACTAACAACTGCTCTTTAAAGCAGCCTTTCTCAGTCACAATCCTACCTATGATAACCACCTCTTAGTGGCGCCACCCTATTCTGGAATTTCCTTCCATTAAAGATCCAGCCGTCTGTGTGTGTCTTCCCCCCCGCCCTGGTTAAATGCTATTACACATTTTGTACATTACTGATTTTACTTAGAGTGCAATCTGCTGTAGAGTGCAATATAAATAAATATTGTTATTATATTTCTGTCTTTTCAGGAACCGTTAAAGACATAACTATTGGTACAAACCGTCAGAGAAATAAGCACATGTTTGATCAGACTCTTCCCACCGTTCATTTGTATTGCTTTTGTTGAATTTTGCAGTTTGCAATTTTGGTATTTCTTGCATGCAAATTTACCTGTGTGCTTTTATGGCTGTGCGGGGGGATGTACAGCCCATATAATTAAGATTGTAAACTGCTCATATTTATTTATTTATTTGAGTTATACCCCGCCCATCTGGTCTAAAAGGCCACTCTACGGTGCTTTAAGCACTATGAAGTGGTATATAAATACTTTGCTGCTTCTTTTTTAAATGTAGATGCTTTATTCATTACATGTATAGCCAATGTTCTGTTAAAGCACTGTTAGCCACCCTGATCTCTTATAAAGAGGGGTAGGGTAGACAGTGAATACATCATCTTCATCACCCCTACCCAGTAGGGTCAATGAGGTTGTTGGCAGGGGAGCTAGAGACCCATCCAGGGATACCACGTGGCAAAAGTTGCTGTAAGTAAATCAGTGCAATTCTCACACTCCAGAAAAAGGGGTTGAGATGCAGTGCGTCAGCATGCCAGCGGCTGCTCAGCAAACTCGTGGCAGAGGTCTTATCTCAAGGAAGGATTCACGGGTCATATTCTTGAGCCGCTCAAGTTACCCACCCCCACCGGCCGCCTGTTTGCACAGCTGATCATGTCTTTTGTTGGCCTTGAAACATAAAAGTTCTTTTGACTCTGTGCTTTCAGAACTAAAGGTCCCAGGATAATCTCAGGCCCAAACACAAAACTCAAGGCGCTGCTCCTGTTGGATAACAACACTCCCAGGCTCATCTCCCCCCCAACCCCCCCAAGGGTCTTGCAACTTTTTGCAAGCAAGCAGCGCCTTTCATCTTACTGATAATGGCCGCATTGTTTGTTTCTTTGCGGAAACGGAATTTTCTCAGCTTTTCCACAAGATCTTCGGCGACATCACAGACCACCAGGGATTCACTCTGTCGGGGTTGCAGGGAGAGAAAAATGGAGGAAAGGAGAAAGAGGAGAGAAAGAGGAAAAGAGAGAAGGGGAGGGTGAAAAAGAGATTTCCATTATACTCGGCCACATTTTCCCTATTCCCTTTTGTTGAAGATTCTGGATAAAAGCAATATTTCACATGCTATGAGAGCTGGAAATAAACAACAGCAAATATTTTGGGTTGATGTGAATACAGATCCATGACCCCATGGAGCGGACAAAGGATTTTAAAACGCTGTTGTTGGCAAGCACTGGTTTCTAGCAGACATCAAGATGTAGCTTATCTTCCCCAACTTGGTGGCCTTCAAGCGTGTTGGGAGTTTCTATCCCAAATGTATTTATTAACACACAGGGCTAAGATAAGATATTCTGCAGATAAGATGTGCTGCAGAACACATTCAAGCTGGCCATTTTTAGCACAGATGAAAGGCAAATGACTGCAACTGGCATGTGAATTATTGGGAGTTACACAGCAGTTGAAGGGATATTAAAGGGAAAAAAGCAAGTACAAAAGAGAAGGACCACAGAGCTATCACAGAGCACATGAGTTGCATATTAGATCTCCAAAATTGTAAGTTTTGTGTAAAAAAAATACCCTGGTGGTTATAATTACGAGTGCATGCAATTAAGAATTACAATGGTGCCTCGCTTAACGAGCGCACTGTTTAACGGCGAATCCGCATAGCGACGTTTTTGCGATCGATAATGCAATCGCATTGCGATGTTTTTAATGGTAAAACATTGCATTGCGATGATCGGTAAGCGTTTCGCTTACCGATTTTTGCATTGCGATGTTTTTTTAACAGCTGATCGGCGGTTCCAAAATGGCCACCGGGTAAAGAAAATGGCCACCTGCTCCGTTTTCGCACCCTTTCCTCGCTTCCCGGGCAGTGAAAATGGCGGCCGAATGGAGAATTTCCGCATAGCAGTGAGTTTTGTGCCCATAAGAACGCATTAAACATGTTTTAATGCGTTCTTATGGGCTTTTTTGCCCCGCATAGCGAGGAATCCACATAGCGATGATTTTTTCGGAATGGATTATTGTCGCTATGCGGGGCACCACTGTACACCAAGAGGCCACCGCCTTCTAGATCACTTTCAATGATTTGCTCATCTCGAGAAACTGGAGGCCTGGCAAGAAGCTGTTCAACATCACAAGGATGTATTGCAATCCTGTTGCCAAGGAAAAGAGAGGGACATGCATTTGTTTCAGCTTACAGGCTTCCAGTGTAGAAAAACAGGGACCAGGTCCGCATTAGATTAAGCCAGTTTCAGTGGCTGAGTAAATGAGAAATTATGGGCCTTGTGTTGATATTTAGACTAATATTTGGGGGGGGGGGCGGAGGCTACCTTTTTATTCATGTTTACTTCTCATGCATATTGCTGGAATTAAAATTATCACATATTGGTGCTAGTAGTAGAGACGCCTCAGCTCCAGTAGCGGACTCTACAGCATCTAATTCTTTTGGTGGGAGGGAGGGAGGGGGCAATCTGGACAGTTAAACTGGATTAGGTTTTCCAATACAGACTTGCCCTACATTTCTTCATACGTAGCCGGATTTAAGACTAAGGCGTCTCACTAAGAAACCGCTTGAAGCCCATCAAACTTTTGCTCTTTCTGTGTGAAGGTAAAAATTCCCCCAGCAACTTTTCATAGGTAACCAAAGGAGACAATGTCAATTTCAAGACGGAGGTTTAGGAATGCAGGACGAGGCGTAACTATTCTCAGAGAACCAGAAATGGATGACGCGATCCAAAGCCATTTACCCCTTTCAGTCCAAAGAGGCACCTATTAGCCTTTTTCCATTGGTTGCGATCCGTCACACACAAGAGAACAGACGGCATGCAACACCACCCTTTTACACCCAGTAGTCAAACCCAGCAGTCACCCCCAGGGCCAAATTCACCATCACTTACATAGATTATCTGCGTGACATTCAGGGAGATGCCTTACAGCAGAGAGGAGAAAAGGAAATTTCCACCCTCTTATTACTCTTTAACAATGAGACCTTACAACTTACTCTGGTGCAGATAAGGGTTGCAGCCTTCGTTACTCCCCCTCTCAGGTGATTTTTAGGGAATACAGTCCCTTTTGCGCAAGAAGATAAGGTTTCCAAATCCTTTAAAAGTCTCATTTAATTGGTTGTTGTGGGTTTTTCGGGCTCTTTGGCCGTGTTCTGAACAACAACCATTAGATCCCGGCCGTGAAAGCCTTTGCGAATCTCACTTAATTCATTAACATTTATTTTCAATAAATATGAATGGGACGGGCCTATAGGCAATCCAGAACCACCTTTGAGCAGATACCAGTAGCCACTCTGAGGATGAACCATGCACTAAGTAAGAATGTTATTACAAGGGCTCAACAGGGGGTTCAGGTTGCTCTCTAAAGCCATGCATAGGGTTGCACTGGCACAATCATTGGACGTGGATCATAAAATCATGGAAACCAAATCAAAGGAGATCTGCCAGCGGGTTGTCTTAAGTTTCTCTTGAAGGCCTCCAGTGTTGGAGCGCTCACCACCTCCGGAGGTAATTTGGTTCCATTGTCGTACTGCTCTAACAGTGAAGAAGGTTTTCCTGATATTCAGCCTAAATCTGGCTTCCTGTAGCTTGAGTCCGTTCTTAGGTGCCCTGCATTTGAGGATGATTGAAAACAGATCCTGCCCCTCCTCTGTAGGACTACCTTCCAAATATTTGAAGAGTGCTGTCCTCTCTCCATTCTTCTTTTCCCAAGGCTAAACATGCCCAGTTCTTTCAGTCTTTCCTCATGTGCATGAATGTCTGTGATGTTTCACTGTCCATTTGTTTTCTACTCATGCGCACAGCAAATGACGTCAGGTAACAGAACCCCTATTTGTGACAGTGAATGTGGCCCCCAAAGCAAAGGTGGAACACCTAAGGTCCTTCACAGATAAACAGTTCTCACCGTCCCTTATTATTGGCCATTTTCAGAAGAAGGCTGAAATACCGGGCGGGCCCAAGGTTTTCCGCCAGGGGATACAAGGGAACTTATTTGGAATAAAGCAAATTGGAATACAATCAAATATCCTAGTGGGATACAATCATTAACTTTCATTCGTTTCATCTACATGCTGCTCCAAAATGTCTGATACGGATCAATATACATTGATGTTTATTTATTTTATTTATTTGGCTTTTATAACGCCCATCTAGATGAATCTACTCTGGGCAGTTGACAGTCCAAAAAAAGGCAAGTTAAAAGCATCCATAGAAAGCCTAAAAAGCAAGCCAAAATAAAGAAAAATATGAAGAACAGATCCTATCAACCCATTTAGGGAACATCCTCGCTTCTGCCATTCTAGAAAGCAAAGCAGAAAGTTAAAAAAAGCGAGGGGGACTTTGGGGGGGGAGTCATTGCAGCTCCTTTCCTGGGGCCAGTTTTGCAAGGGAGCAAATGAGGGGTGGAGGGATCACAGCCTGCCTCCTAAGAAACCCCCTGATTTCTATACAGAGGAGTGAAGCAGGAGAGTTCTAGCCCAGAGCCTGGGCGGAAAAAAGGGATTATTTTTAACAGGACGAGCAATAAGACCAGTTTGCAGCCTTCCGCCCCCCACCCCTGCTCATTCTGCTCACATTCATAGAGGTCTCTTTAAAAGAAAAGCTACAGCAAAATTGCCCTGCCTCGTTCACCACCACCACCACCACCACCTCCTGCTTCCTCTCGTGCAATGAGCCAAAAGGCCCCTTGCAATCTGTGGGTCTGCAATTTTTGCTCGTGCATTGCAATGGTCCCAATCCACCCTCCTGCGTCCCCAGATTGCATAGCCTTGATTTGCACCGGGAAAGACTTTATGGAAAAGGTAAAAAAGAAAAGGGGAAGCCCGGGAACCCAGCCTCCGCTACGCGCCCAATACACTCCCTGGACTCACCATCTTGCATCCGCAGCAGCAGAAACCGTCTCTTTCCCCCCACCCCAATCCCCCGCGCGGCCCCTTTAAGACCCTGAGTGGGCCCGCCCCGAGGCGGCCTCGCTGTATCTACTGCGCATGCTCTATGGAGCCTCCCAACCAATCAGGGCCGCCACTCTGTTCAGACGGGAGGCCTCGCTCGGCTACGGCGAGCGAGAGGCGGCGGGCTCTCCCCTCACGTCATTCTCATCCCCTCCTCGCAGCTTCTCCATCCTTGCCAGGCATTCGAGCACCCGCCCACGCCTAGAGCGGCCCGAAGTGGGAGAGGCGCCCGCGGCCAGGCCTAAATGCGCTCCCTCCCTCCTCGGCGCCAACCAGGAAGCGCTGTTGCCATGGCAACCGGAGAGCTTCTTCCTTTGAAAACAACTTCCCCCCCCCATTTAAAAAAAACAAAACCACTTTATGGTTAATCCACCCGAAAGGAACGAGAAGACGGGATTCATAGAGTGCCCTGATAAACCGAGAATGGAATTCCTTTATAAGAGAAAGAATTTATGATATATCGGGCAAAATCCAAAGGGGGGGGGGGAAAGAAGAACAAAAATAAAAAAGATCAAAACCTTGTGACCCCTTAAAGAGTAACTTATATTTTTATGTGAAACACCTGGAATAAAACAAAATACAGAGTTTACAAATAAAACATGCTCCCGAAAGATTCATTGGCTTGAAGAGTCTGGGGTGTACCGTTGCATCTCACATACAAGGTTGATGATCAGGAGGATGATTTTGTTCCAGGACACCTCCATGTTACCCTGTTGCAAAAGTCTCATTTGACCGAAACATTTGGGGATGAATCCCCCCCCCCCAAAATGTTACCATCCACATGTTGAAGATCCCTGAGGTTGGAGACCTTTCGTTGTGGTTCCTGTCCCTGTTATTGTTGTTGCTATTAAAATACTCATAACAAAAGCAATAAGGATAATGCAGCCTGCAAAATGGCTGGACCTGGTTTGCAAGAAATTTGCACCAAATTAGATCAATCTACTTGCTAGGTCTGTTTTTGTGCTTCTATTTTTAAATAACCAGACAACCCCATGCCTTATTTCGAGAGAAATCCAGCCATGTCCAACAGACTGTAGGCAAGCATGCACAGCCCTGAAGTGGGAAATTATTGCAAACATTATTGACATTTACACATTGATTGATTTATTTTTATGCCTTCTGTTTCACTACTACCCACAAAGTCTACTTTTATCTTAGGCTGGGTTCCTTGGGGGAAAAGCATCTTCAGGGGTTTACATATTATTACAATCCTTTCTATCATGTCATCCAAGAGATGCCAGTCTGTTTAAAATAGCTTGCATGAAAGATCAAAATAATTAGTAAAACAATCTTTCTTGGAATCTTTCCCATACAGTAGAAGGGAGTAAACCTACCCCCGAGAAATCATACAACAAGGGTGTGTTGTTTGGTATCTGTTTTGCTTACATTTCTTCAGGCTGTGTTTTTAACCTACGTGATTGTGAAAAGACATGTAGTGAGTGGCTATGTGGGATTTTACAATTAGGATGATTCATATTTTGTTGCTATAAACTGTTTTAATAAGTCTTTTATATCACATTTTAAGATGCAATCAGTATTTCATTATTTTTAAATGTTTCAATAATTTATATATCTCTTTTCACAAAGTAAGCCACCTTTTATTGTATGTATGGGGGCTGCTGTTCAGAATTTACCCCGAAAGGTGCAATTTATGCAGAAAGGTGGGGTTCAAATGTAGCTGGCTAGGCTGTTTTCAAACCCACTCCAGTCTTCAATCAGACCTGGACTGAAAGAGCGCGGGATGGTGCAAAAGGGACATAAACATTCAAAACATCATCACCAGACATGATTCCCTGCTTAGAGATGCTTCAAAATGGGGGCTGCAGACTCTGAGGTGCAAGTTGCAAATGTCAAATCTAGTGGTGCAAATTGGAATACAGTCTCTCTCCCCAAGTATGTATGCATGCATGCATGCATGCATGTATGCACGCAAGTGCACGTGCATGCATGCATTCGACTTCCAGACCACTCGCCTGATCTGGTGGTCACTCCGGGCGGTGTACAACAATAAAAGGAATAGCACCCCCCCCATACATACAATTCAAATACAATACATCAAACAACATACAAAATATAATCACACCATATAAATATCATTTTATTAGACAAAGAGGGTTGCAAGATGAGGATGGGAAAAGGGGCTGCAGTCCATGGAAATTCAGGGCCATAGATTGACAAGCAACAGGGCTGCTGTAAAACCCCAGCCGTCGCTCAGAGTAAGAAGGAAGGCGGGGGGGAGGGGGAGAAGCAGAGAGGGGAACGAAGGGCGAGCGGAGAACGGGCAGGCCGGCTTCCTTGCCTCGAGGGAGCATGCGCGCGCGGCTCGCGCCTGCGCTCTGGGTTGACAACCCCGGGCGTCTCTCTCCGGCTGGGGCTCCCCGATGGCCGCCGCCTTTTTGGTGGCGCTCTACGAGTACTCCCCGCTTTTCTACATCTCCGTGGTCTTCGTCTGCTTCTTGGTCACCAGCGGCCTCGTCATGGGCTGGTCAGTGCAGAGCCTTGGGAAGAAAAATTCCTTTTTTGGGGGAGGGGGGGAAAGGGGGGACTACACCTCCCAGTATCCACAGCCATGGGGATTCTGGAGGGTGTAGTCCCCCCCAAAAAATGCACGGGAGGCTCAGGGGAATGGAAGGGAGGGGGGGCAAGCGACTCAGGATTTTGGAGGGAGGTGGAGAAATCCGTGGGGATGAATGGGGATGGAAAGGGGGGGGCGCGGCGATATAGGGACCTGTCAGAAACCTAAATATTGGGTTTCCTTACTGAGTGTGGGGGGGCAGATCTGCACCTGCAAGACATGATAAGGGGGGGTTGGACACTCGGTAGCCTCTCTTCCCCCCCCCCGCTCCTCCCCTGCTTTTGGCAAGGAAATATAATTATTTATATTTATTGTTTATTTTATTTATTTATTTATTTATTTATTTATTTATTTATTTATTTATTTATTTATTTGATTTTTACCCCGCCCCTCTAGACCATGTCTACTCGTTGTTGTTTGTATCTTATTGAAATATAAATATAATTCTGGAAAATCTCCGGGGCTGGTCATTGACCTTTTGAAGAGTGGGGAATCGAACTCCCAACCTCTGGCTTTTACCCCTCTAATATAATCAGATGCCAATGTTTTTAATTAATTTATTTTTTTCCAGCTTTGCCCCGCCCTTCTAGATTCAACGAATGTCCCCTGGGCGGCTTGCAGTCCGGATATATAAAACAAGAATTAAAACAGACAACATGGGAGATAGGAAAAGTCCAAGATGGGGAAAACACAGGGGACAAAGTGATGGAAAGGGCGGGGGGGGGGAGGCCTGCCTGAAGAACCAAGTCTTCAGCTTGGTTCTTAAAAACTCCTAATGAGGGTGCCGGGCGAATCTCCAGGGGGCAAGATGCTCCAGAGGCGAGGAGCCACCGCCGAGAAGGCCCAGATTCTAGTTCTCTCCTTCCAGGTCTCTCTCGGGGTCAAGCCCCTCAGCCGCCCAGCCTGGCTAGATCGACTGACATGGGTAGAGCCAGGTGGGAGCAGCCGCTCTGCCAGGTATCGAGGTCCTAAACCGTTTAGGGCTTTATATGTAAGTCCAAGGGTAACTTTTGCAACATCACCATCATCCTTGTTGTTGTCGTGATCACAGCTCTAATTACTATTTCAGTGTATGTGACAAGCTCCTATTCACGTATGTTCCTTTTGTCCTTCCCAGGTTTGGGTGGGACGTCCCCGTGATTTTGAGAAACTCAGAAGAAACGGAGTCAAATGTGAAAGTGTCCCAAAAACAGATGCGGCAAGTGAAGAACCCGTTCAGCTTGGAAATAAAAAATCTGACGACGGCTTCAGCTACAAGTCAGTGGATTTTTTTTTTTAAACTGTAAATGTTTAGCCATTGTTCGTACATCCTTTTCTACCCTTTGTTCTTGGCCACATCAAGAAGCCGATTGTTTACTTGCAGAAACTTTTCCTGTAGGAAATCATCCACTGAATTTGTCTGAATGAGATTTTTAAAAAGCCATATTTCCTCACCTAACTTAGAGGGTTGTTATCTGGGTTTAAATTGCCTCCCTCAAGCTCACTGATCGAACCCAAGAGAAAGCAGAGTGGAATGTGAATGATCGTTCTGACTTCTGTATAACGTCTCCGTTATAAACTTGACTGAAGCAAAGGGGAAAGGCAGAATCCTTTGTGAAACATGGAGAGAGCAGGTTGCGTCTCATGTGACTGATTGTGCTCTAGTTGCACAATCAGGCAGGCACCTGGTCGCACACACACACAGAAGAAAGCCCACCAGACGTTGCTCTTGCACACACAGGTTTCTGCAAGAGAACCATGGCCTGTGCTTGTCAATAACAGGCGTAACCTGTAATCTTGTACTCATTTACCTGGAAGGAAGCACCACTGAAATCCAATATATCTAAACATGAGTAGATATGTAGAGCACACTGTGTTGTTAATGTTCAGTGGTTTCCAACCTTGGGTCCCAGATGTTCTTGGACTACAACTCCCAGAAATCCTGACCAGCACAGCTAGGAGTGAAGGCTTTTGGGAGTTTTAGTCCAAGAACACCTGGAGACGCAAGGCTGGAAAATGCTGTTCTCGATTCTCTGTCCTTGGTGCTAGAAGTCTGATGTGGTACCACACAAGTGCATTACGGGGAATCCCAGTTGGAACACAGGTGCTTTGCTACGTAGAATTTAGAAAGCTGAGTCAAAAGACACATTTTGAGCTCCAGGGATGAAGTCCAAACATGCTTAGAATTTAAGCCTCAGCTCAAAGAGGTAAAAATACTTTAATTTAAAGCTGGTTAAGAGGCCTTGCCAGATCATCATTGCCAGAAGAACAGACATTGACTTGAAAGACTCCATGATCGTAATATGATGCCAGCTGTATCCCAGTGGGACTGTAGGAGTCATGTTTCACTAGAGACCTTTCAAAGTGGCTGATTTCATGACCTTGTATCGGTGTTTTATCCCCAAGGTGGCATAACGCTGGGGCTTGATTGTCTGGAGGATTGTCACCTGACGTGCTACTGGGACTGCAGTGTGCAAAGGCTCCATGAAGCTCTGCAGATGCATGCCCGTTCCCTTCGCCTAAAAACTCCCCAGGCCTTTGAAGATGCGCTGTGCAACGAATACCTTTACCGCCAACAGTACCAGTATCCTTTAACCAAGATTCCACGCCTTCAGCTTCATGTGGAAGCAGATTCCAGGAAATAGCCCCTTGTAAACAAACAAGTTTCCAGCCTTTGTACTGTACATGCCAAGTACATTTCAGAGGGAAAAAAACAAGGAAAAGAGGTTCCAGAGAATGGATGCTTGGTGATATTATATCCTCTTCTGGGTGCCTAGGTTCCGGTTTTGTTTCTTTTTTTAAATATATATATCACCATGGTTTCTGTCCTCATCCTCCACTACACTAGTGGAAATTGTTTATATAAACAACGTAAGATCGATCGATCGATCGATCGATCGATCGATCGATCGATCGATCGATCGATCTATCTATCTATCTATCTATCTATCTATCTATCTATCTATCTATCTATCTATCTATCTATCTATCTATCTATCTATCTATCTATCTATATCTCTGTCGATCAATTGATTGATCAATAGATAGATATTTATATATTTATATAAATGATTTACATAAACGATTTCCACTATTTATATAAATGATTTCCACTAGCGTAGTGGAGGATGAGGACAGAAATCATGGTGATAAAACTCAGTTTGCAAATGGAACCCTTATTTATTTGAAGACAGGACCTCCCTTAGCTCTGGATATGGAGCGTCGAAAAACATATCTCCATTTCTTCTTTGCAAACTGTTCTGCACCCACTAATGAGCTGTTTGGAAATATGTGGATTGCTGCCAATGACCCACTTGCTCTGTGCACTGCTTTTCTGTGGCATAGCTGTTGCACAGCCGAGGGGAGAGCAGAAAGTAGATTTGCAAGTCTTTTGACAGCCTTGCCATTGTATACAGATCAGTTGTTGTTTTTTATCAGAAATTTACAGTCTTTGGCAGGGTAACCAGAGCAATTGAAAAGAGAAGTTGTGACCAAATCATGCAAGATGAATTAGGCATGCATTTATTAATTTTACTTAGGTTTTGTGCATCGCGTGTTCTATTTATTAGCTGATTTGTTCGGCTTGTCAGCAGACCTGTTCTGTGTATTGGCAGATTTGGAGTGGAGCAATTGCAGATTCCCAGTGTGGTGTAATGGACAGAGTAACAGCCTGGGACTCTGGTAGAACAGGGTTCCATTCCTGTTCCTCGGCCGCAGACATTCACTGGGGATTGGGGTGTAACTGGTAAAGCTGCTCCTTAAATATCTCACTTGTTAAGCTCTCTATAAGTCAGTTCCGTCTTAATGGCTGAAAACAGACAGTTACAGAGTCCAGTGGAGCCATGCTCCTTGATATCTGAAAAATTTGCTCATTTCTCCAGCTGGTACTGTTTTTAAAAGAGGTGATGAGGAGAGAAAGTTCACAGTATTTGAAACGGAATGTCTTTATTTTGAATATTTTCATGCCACCTTTCTCCTAAAGGGTCCAAGGTGGCAGTACAGCATTCTGTGCTTGCAGATTATTATCAGGGACAAACACAACGCAAGCTGTCCCACTTTAAACAGGTTGGCTTAGCAAGAGAGTTGGCACACCCTCCCAAATTTGTTTTTAAAAAACCAACAACATTGGCATCCAAAATGGCATTTGTCTTCAGTTGTACTGGCAGCGTGAAAGCTCCTTGACACGTACCAAGCATTAAAAAGACAGAGAAGGAGGAAAAGCACTGTCAGTTACCAGAAGAGGCACAAATCACCGATTTTGGACCGGTGCCTCGATCTCGGTACCCACTCGTAGCGCTGCTGACCTTAGCTGATGAAGACAACAGAGAAATCTATGACATTGTAAGTAATGTTTGTCTTTTAAAACAACATGGAAACAAGTTTATATACTAGAGATATAGAAGAATTACTGCTGAGCAAAAGCAATTTGGTGATTGCTTTTTTTCCCCTACTGTTGCATTGCTTTGGGTCTTTTTTATTGTCCTTTTTGAAGTCGCATCTCTCCGACGGTCTTGGAGTAGAAAACTAGTAATTGGAAATTATTATATTCTAGAAGCTGGATCCATTTCAGCCTGCAGGGAAAAATTGGCAAAAGTTAATAACAGGTCCTGATTTCTCATCTAATGGAAGATTTGTCTGGGTGAACTTGTAACTTGATGGGGCTGATTAGTGATATTCAACTGGTTTCATTTAACTTTCGCCTGGAAGAGCTAATTTATGGTCACTGGGGAGGATTTTACTCAACCTGAAGCAGGAAATTGAATGCATTTCAAAGTTGAAGGTGTCGAACGAAAGCTAGGTGGCTTCTTAAAATGTTTTCCTCACTTTTCTTCCAAAGTATTCACTTTCCAGCTTTTATTCTGTGTCCTCGGCACAAAACATAAGACAACCAGCTCAAAGCAAAGGAGCATGGATAACATCAGACATGGAAATGCACCCTTTCAATTCAAAAGGCAGCATAGAATTTCAAATTTTGCAGTAAGAGTGTGCAGGCGTGGACACATGTGAGCAAACGCGCACACATGTATGTAAGCATGTGGGTACAGTGAAGTCTAAAGTCGCGGTGGGGGGGTGTCACTTCTCTGGCGGGTGCGAAGCATCCCTGTGGGTTCAAATTGCAAGTTGCTGGTGTGTGTTGTACATGGATAGAGAGAGATATAAATACATGCCGAGAAAATGTCATACATGTTAAGCTGGCGGAATGAGGCCTGTGAGTTGCAGTTGGGATTTTAGCCCTAAACGATCAAGCAGAACTTATGCAGAATGTGGATGTTATCTTGTTAGAAATTAAGGCTAAGAGGCTTCATATTTTTTTTTCTCATCCGTCAGAACATTTGGTGGGTTACTGTTGTTTTTAAACAATAGATGAAACCTTTTTTTTCTTTTCTTTTTTTAAAAGATCGCTATGGTGTCAATCATTCATGTTCCTGATAACAGTTACAGACTTTCCTGCAGGATGTTGTATCAGTATTTGCTCTTAGCCCAAGGACAATTTCATGATTTAAAGGTAAGCTTTGGGATTCCTTGTCTTTTATATGGAACAAAAGTTTTTTCAGGAAAAAAAAGACTGAGGTTCGTGTTAAATGGGCTGAGCGTTCTGCATCCAGACAAGAAATAACTGGTGAAAATCGAGTGCTAGATAACTATTCTTGTTTACCTGGGGGTGCAGAAAGTTCAAAGAACGTTACTGAAACATCTGGATGGCAGAGGCATTGCTTTTTCTTTTCCCAGCAACAATGGTAGAACGACGAGAAAGGAGAACTGTAGTCATTCAGTGATATAACTGATAGGTATAATGTAAATATTGCATGACATTGTCTTGTTTTTAGCCTCTAGTTTTCAAGGTGAAAAGGAAAGAACAAGAGCCTTTCATAATTGTAGGCGTATTGTAGCAAAATCTGAGGTTCCTTTGGTCACTTAAAATAGGGGCACAGTGGTGCCTCGACTTATGAACTCAGTCCATTCCAGAAGATGGTCGTAACTCGAAATGGTCGTAAGTCGAAGCACCATTTCCCATTGAAATGCATGAAACGCAATTCATCCGTTCTGGCTGTTTTTTGTGGGGTTTTTTTTGGTAGTATCTCGAGGCACCGGTCGCAAGTCGAAGCGGTTAATCCATCCACGACCACTAGGGGAGAATTTTTCTTCTTTTAACCTAAGATGACTTAGGTTAAAAAAAGGACAGGAAAGGAGGGAGGGAACATTGGGGAAAAGAGGAAAGAAAGAAAGAAGGTTATCACTGGGGCACACAGACTCCAACAGACGAAGGTTTGTGCTTTTAGGCACAAAAAGGGAGAGAGGAGAGAGAGAGAAGACAAGGGGGGGGAGAGTTTGGAGTCTAAATACCTTTTAAAATGAAACACCTTTTAAACCCACACATTTTAAAACAAAAGAGAGGTCACAGTACACAAACCCTAGAAGCCACAGAATGCAATAAATAAATCCAGCAACCATTATTCCAGCAAACAGACCTCTCGGTCTAATTTTACATTTTAAAATTACAGTCTTAATTTTCACATTTAATTTTAATTTCATATTACAGTCTGATTTTCACATTTCAAACCCACACCGCAAGACCCATCAGAGCACAGAAACATAACCTCCCCTCCACCTAGCCCAAACCCACACTGCAAAAACCTTGTGCAGTACATACAGTGTACTCGCCCAGAACAGGCAGTCTGTCTGTTTTAAAAAAGAAAGCCAAAAATCCAAAAAGCAAAAATTTAAAAAAAGAAGCCAAAAAGAAACAACCCACAGTACAGTACAGTACCAGGCAGTCTGAAGTCTCTCTCCGAACCCACACTCTCTAACCACTGGGACGAACGAGGTACAGAGAAGCAGCCTCTTCGCTGACCAGTGGTTAACTGGAAGCAGTTCAAATTCCCCACTTTCCCCACCTTTCCCTCTTTTTTTTCCGGTCGTAACTGGAAGCTCCACCCATAAGTCAAAGCAAAATTTTGCGGCCAGAGCTGGTCGTAATTCGAAATGGTCCTAAGTCGGGACGTCCATAAGTTGAGGCACCGCCTCTAGCTTCCTTTTATATACATCACGTATTAACTTTGTTGATGCTACCCATGAATGACTTCCCAAAGGCGCTACCATTAATAGCCCTAGTCTTGCAAATTCAAGCCCATGGCTTCCTTTACCAAATGAAACCATCTCATATTTAGGCTTCCTCTTTTCCTGCTGTCACCAGTTGTTTTTTTTTTCAGCACTGTTGAAAAAAAAGTCTTGCCTTCTTGTGATATTACGATGTTAGGTAGCTTCCTTGGTTCCTAAATGTTGGTTCGTTCCTTCCCTCCTCCTCCTCCTGGGCTTCCCTGCAACTCCAGCAACTCTTCATGTCGGCCAACAGCAACACATCGTCTCTGAACAGTCCCCCGTCCGTTCGCACAATCGAAGACGACCGCGTTCTGCTGGAAGACGTCAGGCTGGCTGGGGACGAGCTGGAGACACCAGAAGAGAGCAGTAAGGACTGTGTGGTCTGCCAGAATCGGCCCGTCAACTGGGTCCTCCTCCCTTGCAGGCACACCTGCCTGTGTGACGAGTGTGTGAAATACTTCCAGCAGTGCCCGATGTGTCGGCAATTTGTGGGTGAATCCTTTCCCCTGAGCAGCCAAACGCAGTAAGAACAAAGACCAGAAAGAGAAACTCACCTGTTTTGGGACAGTCTATCTCTCTCCTTCCACTCCAAAGACCGTTCCGGTGGCTGATCAGCCGCGAGCGTTTGCACCTCCCCTTAATTTATTTTGGAAGCCAAGAACGTTTAGCGTGCCTGAGGTCGGAGCCCCAGCGCAGCCTTCTGGGGGCGCCACAAACGGAGAAAGAAGCCGCCCTGTTGCGCTCAGCGTGAAGAGCGTCTTTAACGCAGAAAGCAATCTCCGGGGTGTTCTAACGAAGGATGATGAAGAGGTTCGTGCCAGCAACCGGGTGCAGCAGGAACATACCGGGCCGACGTTCTTTCCTCTCTCCCTTGTGAGGAATATAGTATTATTTATTTATTAAAGATTCAAAAGACGGTGGGTGGATTTCCAATCACTAGTCACTTTGGGCTTTTCCGCTGTAGCAAAGGGAATAACGCAAGGAAAGGAATATAATCTGTGCAGCTCATTCACTGGTTTTTTTTTCCAATAGTCCGTCATTCTTTTGTGCATATATATGATCTTCTTGGGTTCACTCTGGATAGAACTGGCTGCTTTGATTTCCTTGTGGAACTCTCAGAAGTATTGTTTCAGGGTTGGAACGCTTCTCCTCCGGTGAAGACCAGCTCAGCCTAGGTAGGGACGGCCACAGTCAAGAAAAATGGGCAGGCTCAAAACTTAAGAAGAAAATATTCAGTGACTGAAACCCACTGGTAAGGGGCAACCAGAGTAGGCCCACTGAATGAATGGAAGTTACATAAGTCAGATACTTGGGCATTCCAACTTCCAGGAAAATAAAACATGATCTTTTTAAATTATATTTGTATTATTTGATCTTGTAAGGTGTTGAGAGTTGTTAGTTTTGATTTTATATAAACCCTCCAGTGCAGTACTTGCACTAACGGGGTGGTATGAATGAATGAATGAATGAATGAATGAATGAATGAATGAATGAATGGGTATTGACCCATCAAATCTCCACTGATTCAATGGGCTTACTCGGTTGTGACTCACTACTGGCTTTCTGCCAGAGAGTGGCAAACCGGAGAGGTTAGCTTGCCCCAGACAAGATGTACACAGAGTACGGATGTGCTGTGTTAAGAACCCACAGACAGACCCATAGACTCTAAATGGAGCCCTTTGTCCCAGTCATGAGGGGCTGGAAGCCTAGGGATGACAAGGGCGGGCAGATCAGGAAACAACGGTTAGTGCCATTCCATTTGACTATGGGTCTGAGCCCTACCCATCTGCGGCCCATACTGTAGTTCTGCAAGGAAGGAATCACCCCTTTGCTTTATACAAAGCAAAAGTGGCGAGGAAGAAGGAAACACACACAAAACTTAACTGTTCTGCAGAACGTTTGCAGGCAACAGGATACAGTATGTGCCAACATGTTAAGTGTTCTGGTGGAATACAGTCTCATGCCCATGGTTTTTAAGCCCTTGGCCTACATGAAGTCTTCCATTCTGATCCCCCCCCCCTTACTGATTAGGAATAGACTTCCAAGGTTGGAGAGGACTAAATCACAAAAAATCATTCTGTTTTTTCATCATTGCATCCAGCGTCCACTCCAAGGAACCAAAACACCCGACGCTTCACTCCTGCCTCCGATTTTTAGTGCTGCTTCAAGAACTGGATTTGTTCTTGCCCTTTTAGCCCCCCTCAAATCCCATAATTGTTGTAAGCTGCCCAGAGACGTTTGGGTAGTGTGGGGGTGACGTACAACTTAAATAAACAACACAGGGCAGATTTATTTCAATGTGAGCTTTGCGCAGCGTCTCTGAAGATGCAAACTGTCGTTCCTGAAAGATCACATTGAAATAAATTCGTCAGCCTTAAGGGTGCCAGAAGACTTTGGTTTTGATATATGAATTGGAATGGTCAAACGCGGCTGCCACGTTGAAAATTCTTGCAAGGTCGGGTCGGGTGAAACAGACTGGGTTTCACCCAAAGCCAGGGATTCGAGGTGAGCTGGAATCTCCATTTCCTTCCTCGCTGCGATTTTGTGAGTGGGATCGAGGTGAGCGCCAAGGTCTGACGGAGTGTAGGTTAAGGGGCAATTTGGTCACCCCTCTTTGTAACACGCATGGCCTAAAGTGAATTTACTCTGATCTTTCATGCGGTGCCCCTCGTTCTCTTTTTCTCCTCTGGCTACAGCAACGGTAGCTAAAGTGCGTCCTTCCAAGTCCTGTTAGAGTGAAGTCTTCACCAGCAAGGCTAGGGGAATCTCGGGGCTCAAGAGGCAAGGGTCTACAGGGCCACCCCTGGCACCTACCTCCTATGCAAAGAGCAGAAAGTCAAGAAGGAGTGGGTGGGTGGCTTGGGGTTGTTGTTACGCCTTGCCTTTTCCATGGCTAGCACCTCCACTCTGTCAGAGGACAGTTTGCCTCTTCTCTCTGGAGCCACCTCCTGCCGTAGACATGGCAAAATAAGCAAAACAGAAAGGAACACCCTTCTCTGATATGCACCTTTATCCAGGTAAAAGGTAAAGGTTCCCCTTGACATTTTTTGTCCAGTCGTGTTCGACTCTAGGGGGCGGTGCTCATCCCCGCTTCCAAGCCATAGAGCCAGCGTTTTGTCCGAAGACAATCTTCCGTGGTCACATGGCCAGTGCGACTTAGACACAGAACGCTGTTACCTTCCCACCAAAGTGGTCCCTATTTATCTACTTGCATTTGCATGCTTTCGAACCGCTAGGTTAGCGGGAGCTGGGACAAGCGACAGGACTGCTTGGTCTTCTGATCCTGCAGCACAGGCTTCTGCGGTTTAGCCCGCAGCGCCACCACGTCCAGGTATTCACATGCAAACCGTCTCCCCCCCCCATTGCATACATACCCCTTTCTCCTCCCCTGCCTCCACTCAGCATTTCCAGTCACTGATGCATCTTGACTAGATCAGCTTGCAAACCAGTGTGTCCGCGTGCCTTCTGTGGCAAAACCAGCCAAAGATCCTGCAGCATCTTAAACCTTGACCTGCTACAGCGTTTTGCGTCCTGCTTCCCACTTCCTGCAAAGGCAACCAACATTTCTCATTGGTGTAATAGCCAAAAGGACAGGCTATTATAAATCGGCAGGCCAGTAGCCTGTTCTGTGCAGGCAAGAGCTTCTGCAGCTGTGGATCTGCTGGTTCCACAAGCCAGAGGCTACCCCTGTTTTCAAGAGTGTGGGGACTGGCCTTCCCCCATGGGACGTGGTGGCGCTGTGGGTTAAACAAGGTCAGAAGACCAGCCGTCCTCAGATCGAATCCACGTGGCGGAGGGAGCACCCGTCACTCGTCCCGGCTCCTGCCAGCCTAGCCGTTCGAAAGCATGTAAATGTGAGTCGATAAATAGGGACCACATCGGTGGGAAGGGCATGGCATTCCGTGTCTAGTCGCACTGGCCACGTGACTACGGAAACAGACAAACGTTGGCTCTATGGCTTGGAGACGGGGATGAGCACCACGCCCTAGAGTCGGACACGACTGGACTCAATGTCAAGAGGAGGAACCTTTACCTTAATTACATACAAGAGCCACGGTTATGTGCCAAAGATGCATTATTCACCCCAGGGCCACAGCATAGAGTTCATCACCCCCTGCAGACATGCTCCGGCATCAGAGATGATTCCAGCGACTGCGCCCTGTCCTTCCTCTCTGCGGTTTCCACCAATTTCTCCAGGCGGTCAGCCTCTAAGTTATGGAAATCTGGGGCTCCTTGAAACACGAGACGAGAGACGGAGCCGCAAGTCCCGACAGATGGCCCCAGTTCTGTTGGCAAGGAACGTTTCATGTTTGCTCAATTAGACGCCTGTCATATTGAAAGCTAAAGCATGTTTGCGTGACATATCCAGGCAGCGATGTAAAGGAGGGGGAGAGAGACTTCAGCCTCCATATACAGCCTGATGTTGCTGAAAAGTAGAGGCGAAGGCCTTCTTGAACTACAATACCCAGAATTCCCCATAGCCACCTGGGAAATTCCACACACCTCCACTTAAAAGCAGGAGGGAAGCCGCTTCAAGGAGGCGTGGCCTTTTTCTTGGCTCCTCCTCATGTACATTTTGATTGGGTCAGGGAATAAGGTGACAAGGAGCCGTCACACCTTCCCATTGGTGGCAGCTGGGTTGTGGCACTATTGATGGCAGCACATGGGCTACGTAGTCAGTGCTGGAGCACATGCTTTGCATATTGAAAACTAGCTGCAATTCCCAGTTAAAGGCTACCTTCCCTGCAGGATGGCTTTTGCAGCCAGAGGTGGGGGGGGCTGTTTGTTTGTACTACAACTCCCAGTCTGCTTGGAGCACACAATCTGATTCAATACAAGGCAGTTTCCTAGCTCCTAAGGAGCAAAAGGTCCATCCATATTATACAGTTGGATAACATTTTCACCATCATCATCCCATCATGCCGAATCCGGGGGCTGCAGCCCAGTCAGATTATTGGAATTTTCTGCTAGTGAGCTTTGGGTGTCTTAGGATACAGATGTCTTAGAATCCAGTCCTAATGGTTACAGAGGTCTCAAATCTAAATGCATAGTACAGATCTATTCCAGAACAGGATGCTATGGTGCAGATCTTAATATTCCGCTAGCAAATAGTTCAGCTTATCAAAATTAATCTCTGTACTATATATAAAGCCTGCCAGATCACGATCCTGTTTCATGGGCAGTGTGGGAGAGTGGTCCCAACGCTAAACCAGCGTTGGGGAGCTGAGTTTCACCCAGCCATGAAACTCACTTAATAAGCCTATAATAGTCCTATCGATCCAGATTAACCTACTTTATAGGGTCTATCTATAAGGTGGGAGGCGAAAGCAGTGAGACCTGAGTTTGCCATCTTGAGCTCCTTCTGAGGAACGGAAGGGGAGGGGTAAAGAGGGGGAGGGTGAATAAGCATTAAGGAGCTGGCTGGCTGGCTCAGTGGCCAAGAGTTCGAATCCCGCACTGTCCCTTCCAGGGAGAAAAGCCAGCCTGGGTGGCCTTGGGCCGGCTGCGCTTTCATCCCAGGAAAAAAGAAACCACTTTTGAGTAATCTCAATTTAGAAGACCCTGAAAGGGATGGCATATATCAGAATTAACTTGACAGCACCTGCTTATTAAATAAGTCAGTGTTCGTGAAATCTGTGCATAATGACATTGACGCCCCAAAACTATTTAAACCAGAATGTTCTTGCGCTAATATCTGACAAATGTCCGCTAGATGGTGCTTTCCCCTTACATTGCCTAGAGAAGAACCACTGCATCTGGTAGGGTTTCCACTCCCTGCTGCAACAGTTGTTATTTTTGCCTGCAGTGTATTCTGGAAAAAAAAACATAATCCTGCTTCTTTTCTCTTGCTCTTCAGAGCTCAACAACTGCAGTTCCTCCTGGGCTGGCTTTACCTCTGGGGAAAGGGATCATTTTACTATGGGAAATCTGTGATTTTGGGATGGTGCAGGCAACAGAGTCCCAGCCATTAGGGCATGAAAAGACTTCCAGGTGAATTCTTAAGACTCCTTCCCAACCCTTACAGTTCCCAGAAACCCCCAGCCATCAGCACCAGGAGTTGTAGTTAAAGAATTGAAATGAAGAAGTGGGGAAAGGGGGCACTCTTTGAAAGCCTCGGTTCTTCATCTCCAGAGATGGAACCAATGATTCCACCAGGCTGCGCTCCAAAAAAGTAATTTTTTACCAAATTCTTTCAGGCTAACCAGGTAAAAACGGTCAACCTTCCTTTTAAGCACCTTCCTATTTCTAATTAAGATCGCCTTCCTTCCTGCTAACTAGAACAATTAAGACACATTTGGACCTACCTGTGATGTTCATTCAGAAAAAAAAGCACCAATGATTTCCGAGGGATTTCCGAAGAAAACATGCACAGGATTGCACTTTTATCTAAGAACAGCTGGCAGTCGTTTGTTAGGATCGGATTCCAGCTGTTTTCTCCCCTTTTGCAACAAAGATCTTCACAGGGTTTATGAAAAGGGCTAAAGAATGTAACAACGGATGCATGCCGTCTTGTAACTTGCCAGGTTTTGCATTTTCTTCCCGGGTGTGAAGACGAAAGTGGTATTGGGTTACGTTAGGTTAGCACAACTGGATATGAGTGTTTTGCAGGCCATTGGATAACCCTAAAGGATGGAGATTTCCAAAAATATGGTTGCACCATGACTTTGGATGAAAAATAAATGCCAGTGTTGCACTTCTGCAAACCCCGCGGGCGGGAGTTTCGCTCATGCGAAATACTTCCAGCTCATGAAAACTCGGCAACATTTTTTGGAATTTGTCTTGAAAATGTGGTCCACTTGTTTTCTTCATTTGACTTTCAAAAATCAGTGAGGGGGAAGAACCCCACTTCCCAGGACTTTTGTGTCGTGGCGTCCCGAAACGGCCTTCATGAACAAAGAGGGCCTTCAAAGCAGAAGATCCGAACAACTTTTTAAAAATCACATTTCTTAGCTCAGCCAGCTCCCCAATTCAAGGCGGACTCTGTCATCATTCTACAGCTCTTTTCTAATAATGGTCTTTGTCTATACTTCTTGCATTTCAAAGTTTACCATCTGGCCGTCCCAGTCATGCGTGCACATAGTGTACACAACCCAGGTCACTGAACAAAGTGGAAAAATGAAAGATTCAGGGCGGGGACGAGGGGAGAGAAGATCTTCTCCTTTACACAGCAGAGAAGACTGTGGAACTCACCACCACAAGATGCAGCAGTAGCTGCAAAATTTGGAGGCCGGAGATTGATCATGGGCTGAAATCTTCTCCCCGCCATCATCCTACAAGCAGTGCTGTGTTGCACGCATAGCTCTCCTCTCACCATAACTTCTGCAAAGGAGTTTTCACTTTTCACAAGTGGAAGCTCTTTGCTGGCAGTGGGGAGATTTCTGCTTTTTACATGGCTGAAGATGGAGTAGCATTGAGAGGTGTGGAACATCTCGTACAGGGCAGTTACACTCACAACGTTGCTCACTCGATGGCTGCCCGGGCACGTGTGTGTAAAGAGACATCAACAGCGACTAGTCAGGATGGGCTCTGTATTACCGGTTGCTCTCAGAGGTGACCTCTTCCCAAATATCGGTGGCAGGGAATGTTGTTAGCCGCTACTGGAACAGAGTGTTGGACCAGAGAGAACGTGGGTTGGATTCAGCCCAAGTCCCCCATGTTTTCGACCACAGGAAAGGCCCAGAAACTGCTTTTATTTAAAAAAAAAAATCAATCATGGTCAAGGGGTCTGTGTGCCTCCCCTTGATATGGTTGGACTGCAAGGCCCATCAGCCCTGGGCTCAGCAGTGCAGGATGATGACCACCGTCCTCCCGGCCACACATCTGGCAGGTCGTAGGTTGACCACCCGTTGGGACGTTCAGCACCGCAAAGCAGCGTCCCACACGGTGTACATGATGGGCTGTTTCTGCAGATCATGTCCGAACTGACTCACAGCCACCCTAATAAGGTTTTCGGGAGATATTTAAGGAGCGGCCATCCTGGTTCTACGGCCGACTGGAGATTCTGACCCAGGCGAAGTCCTTGCCTGTCACTGCATCCGTTACAAGTCTCTGTGACATTTCTTTGCACGGGAGCTGGATCAAGGGTGTCTCCTCCAGATGTTGCCCCCAATGCATCGGCTCACCCAGATGTTCCATTGTGCTTATTTTCCCCCAGATGTTGCCCTGGGTGCATGGTCTTCTCCAGATGTTGTCCTGGCGTGCAGAGGTGGCATCTGGCAAAGAGATTATGCCCCTGGCGCCCAGATTCAACCCCCCCCCCCGATCTTTAGGTACTTATTTTTGTCCGGGCAAATATTTATTAGTAGCTGCGGGAGAATCCACCCACCCCCACCCCCACCCCCGGTTGCCAGGCGCCTCTTTGCTCTGGCGCGCAACCGAACGCATCCGTGGGAAAGTCTGCGCGCCCCCCTCCAGTGCAGACGGTCCGGGGCGGCGGCGCAAACTGCGATGCAAGGCGAAACACCGGGGATGATGTGGGGGGGAGGAAAGAGAGATAGTTGCGCGTTGGCTTGGAGGGAGCGCCCCGCGCGGGGCTTGCGCGGCCCCCTGCGCGCATCCTTCCCCACCTGTCGCCCGTGCGGGCTGCAATGCAGCAGCGTGGGCGGCGGGGGAGGGAAGGGAAGGCGGGCGGGCTGCTCTCCGGTGCGCCTGGGAAGGACCCGCCACACGCGCAAATAATAAAAATAGAAATAAAAATACTGTAAAAATGTCAAAGCGCGTGCCCGCGCCTCCCCCACCCCCCCACCCCCAAGTTTGTTGCAAAGGAGCGACTGAAAGGGAAGAGGAGGGGGGAAAGAGGGTTTTTTAAAAAAAAGTATAGGGGGGCCATGCTTCTCCAAACCCCACTTTTTTTGGATGGGGCGGGGCGATGACTGCGGAGCAGCCGCGGGGGCCCGATCCCTCCACCTCCCCCACCTGTAGGCAGGCCAGTTAAGGCCGGGCGGCCGCTTCCCTTGCTGGTGGGGCGCGTCTTCTCCTGCGCAACCGCCGGGGGGGGCGACGAGTGGAAGCGCGCGCGGGGGGGGGGGCACAACCCGGGGGCGCGGCGCGAGGTCTCCCCGGCTGGAGGTCTCCCGGGCCGAGCCCCTCCCGGGCCTTCCTCCCCCCCTCCCAAGCCGGGCGCGCGCGTGCGCGGGTTCTTCCGGAGCGGGCGGGGGGGAGGGAGGGCGGCCCATGACGTCATGGGCTATGCTAATGAGGAGCCCGGGGGTGGGGGTGAGGGTGGGGGGAGCCCCGGCCGCGCTCAGTCGCGCCGGAGAGGCGGAGCGGAGAGGAGCGGAGGGCGGCAGCAGCCGGAGCGGGGGCTCTCCCGCCGACGGCGCGACCGGACCCCAGGCGGCAGCTCCTCCGGCCGCCGCCGCCGCCTCTGCCGGTTCGCCATGGCCCGAGCCGGGCACCGCCAGGCGCCGGCTTCTTCGCCTGCCTCGCCTCCTCCTCCCTCGCCGCCCGCCCCGTCGCCGCCGCCGCCGCCGCCGTCGCGTCCTGGTCTCCGGCAGTGAGAAGCCGGGCAGCCGCGCCGGCCGGGAAGGCGAGCAGGTGGGGCCCGAAGGAGAGGGGGGATTCCGGGGGGGGCGGAGGGAAGGGTCCCCGGGCGCCAAGGGGGCGGGTGGAAGACAGGTGGGGTGCCCGTCGGGAGCTGCGCCGCCGGTTGCGCCCGATCCTGTGGCCCCTTCCGCGGGGGGGGGAGGAGTCCCCCCGGGGATCCCGAAGGTCTCCCTCCCCCCCCCCTGCGGCGGCAAAAGCGACTCCGGGGGGTCGGGGATGGGAGCGAGGATCCCGGGCAGACGCCGCCTGCTGCCGTCGGGGGTGTGGGTGGGGGCGGCGGCTGGAGAAGGACGGGAGGGGGATTCAGCCCCTCTTCTGCCCCCCCCGCAGGTGATGGGGGGGCTTGATCATTAAGGGGCTCTTTCCCTCCGTAGTGGGATTTTCTTTTCCGGGGGGGGGAGAGTCCTTGGCCGGACTCTCCTCCTCCTCCTCCTCCAAGCCCCGGGACGGGACAGGACGGCCCGGGAAGAGGTTATTTTTTGCCACCCGGCAGCTGCCACCGCCCGGGCCGGGCTGGCTCCGACCGACCGACCGACTCGGGGCCAGGATCCAACCGAGGAGCCGGAGGGGGGAGTCGGCGGCGGCTAGTGTGACTCCGGGGGGGCTGCTCGATTGGGGGGGCAGCGGGGGGGCTTTTCCCGTTGCGGGAGCCGCAGCCCTCCCGTTTGCGGGCAAGGACGAGCCCGGAGGCGCCCGCAGCAGCTTCGAGCCGGTTTGCGGGCGCTGCCCGGAGCTGCAGTGCCAGGGGTCTCTCTCCCCCCCCCCGCAGACCCACCCCTCCCCATCAGTGCTCCCCTCAAACCCCTTCCCCATTTCCCCCCTCCAGTCCAGGAAGGGCTGAGTTCAGCCCTGTCACTCTCCCAGCCCCTCCCCAGTCCAGCGCCCCCCCCAATCCAGGTATCCTGAGGATGGGGGAAGCAGGTATGCTTGGCATGTGTGTGCATTTTGGGGGGGGGGATTACCCAGCCATCGAGGCTCTCCCTCTTTTTGCTGAATAGAAAAAGGACCCTTTCCCGCCTCCTCTCTGGGTGCCCAGCAAAGCCCACGCTTCTCAATCATCATCCACCCCCCCCCCCCGTGGGTGTGCTGCATTTTCAGGCTCTTCCTGCCTGCCCCCCACCTCTCCCTAGCCTGGTATTTTTCAGAGGGGGGGGTTGCACAGAGAAACCAAGAGAGATGCAGAGGGATCAGCAAGCCCGTGATCTGCATTTTTTCCCCCTCTCGTCCCCCTCTTAAAAAAAAAAAATCCAAAACCCAACTTGTGTGTCCCCCCCCCCTCCGCAGGAATCCATGCTCCCAGATTTCACGCTGTCATATTAGGAAGCGGAGTTCTCTACACCCTGCTGAATCATAGTGTGCAAACTGTGTCATCGTTATCATCACTGCAGGAAAAAAAAAAGCAAGCAAGCAAACCCACACTACCTTCTCTCTCTCTCTCTCTCTCTCCCCTCCTACAGTTGTGAAGGGTTCTCACAACCCCCCCCTCCACCACCGCCTGCTGCCTTAGTGAGGAATGCTGCTTGCGGTGGCGGGCGCTGGTGGGTGATCCAGAACGCGCCCGCCCGCCCGAAGAAGGACCGAGGAGCCGGAGACCGCCGGGCTAAAATAACCAGACTCTTGGTAGGGGAGGCGAGGAAAGAGCGAGGGGGTAGCGGAGGAAGGAAGGAAGGAAAGGCGATCCGATATACGTCCCCCCCCTCGCACGTCTTCATGCGTGGACGCCGTCCCTTCATGAGGAATCCGGCTCTCTAGAAGTCTGTCTACACACCGCCACGCGTTAGGGTCTTGCGGCCACCCTCCTCATCCTTTTGGGGAGGAATTCCGAAGGAGGGCAAGTGTGTTAAAAAAAGACACACAAAAAAACAAGACACGCACAGAAACCTCAAGAGTTGTGCGTTCTGTTCTCCAATCGCAGCAAACAGTTGCAAAAGTCAGCTGGAGGAGGAAGAAGAAGGAGGAGTGGTGGAGGATCGGGTGAAAGACGTCCTGGAGAAGGAATCTTTTATTATTATTTTTTAAACTTTTTTTCCTCCCCCCCAACCTTGAAGAAAGCATCTATTATAGGCTTGGGTCTTTCTCCTGGTCTGTCCCGCACTCAGGCCAACCATGATGTTTCGAGACCAGGTGGGCGTCCTGGCAGGTTGGTTCAAAGGCTGGAACGAGTGCGAGCAGACAGTGGCCCTGCTCTCTCTGCTGAAGCGGGTGAACCGGAGTCAAGCCCGCTTCCTCCAGCTCTGCCTCGAGCATTCCTTGGCCGACTGCGCAGAACTGCACGTTCTGGAAAATGAAGCCAACAGCCCTGGTAAGTTGGCCTCTCCTGCTGGCTCGGCCTTTTCCGTCTTCCCACGCGGCGCCTCTCTCTCCCTCTCTCTGCACCCCCCCCTTCCCCTTCCCTTTCCCCCTGCTCCTCCTTGACGGATCCGACCCATTTCCAAGGCGCTGGTGTTCTCTCTCGCATGACTATAAAGGAAGGTTCTTGGTGCTCCTGTTTCAAAAAGGTGGCTCTGTGGGTTCTCCCCCCATGGAAATGGCCTCCCTCCCTCCCCAAAAAATGAACCAAACAGCTGGAAACCACTGATTTCCATTCTGTTTTCATGCACTCTCTCTTCCGCCTACCCATTCTCTCATCGCTGCCCCCCCCCCAAGTATTGCCATGGTGGTTTAAGTTGAGTGTCCTGAACGGCTGTAAATTTAATTTTTTCTCTCTCTCTCTCCCCTGCAACTTCCTGTTAAATAAGTAATCAGGTCACGTAGAGTCTGGGTTTCCTAGGCTTCGTTTGAGCAGCGTGACTTGTTTGGCGGTTCAGCGGCATGCGGAGAAACCCCAGTGTTCTCTCAGGCGGGTTCTCGGATCATTCTCCCCCCCCCACCTTGCTGGTGGCAGTGGGGGGGGGGAAGAGGGGCAGGCTGGCACTCACCCCTAATACAAATTCATTCGACCGTCTGTCCGTCACCTACCTTTTGCTCCTTTGAAGAAAGCCATTCTTTCATGAGCCTTCTCGGTGGAAAGAGGGGTCCCCCCCCCCGAAATTGAGCTTCTGTTCTTGTGCCTGGTTTTGAAAGTGTGCTTGGAAATGCTGGACGTTACTGACTAAATATATCTACATTTTTAAAAGCAGGTTTTACTGGGTTTATAGTAGGAATAAGGCAATGACTTTCTTCAGCTGTCAGGTGATAGTGACCGTGAAGATATTCTCAGGCATGTATGGCAGCCGGGCGGTCAACCTGTTGTTCTTCAGCTGTTGTTGTACTACTCCAACTACCATCGTCCTGTACCGATGACCATGAGGTCTGCAACAGATGGGAGTTCGAGCCCAGCAAGATCGGGATGGTCATAGGTACCTCACCTCTAAAGGGAACAGGAAGAACTCAAAGCGCCTGGTCTCCGAAGCACCAGGGTGTTTATGGCTGATGCATATGGATGATGTTTTAAAAAAATAATTGTACAGAGATGATGCATAATGAGCGATCCATTTCTGGTGGTAAAAGATGATTAATAAGGCTGGGTGTTTATGTAGTACCTTACAAGTGGCTGTCAACTTATATTAATAATTATCATGTACCGTTGAGTCATTTCTGACTTTTGTGTAGTTGTTAAATTGTGTCCAACTCTTTGTGACCCCATGGACCAGAGCACGACAGGCCGGCCTCCTGTCTTCCACTGCCTCCCGGAGTTGTGTCAAATTCATGTCGGTCACTTCGGTGACACTGTCCAGCCATCTCGTCCTCGGTCGTCCCCTTCTCCTCTTGCCTTCACACTTTCCCAACATCAGGGTCTTTTCCAGGGAGTCTCCTCTCATGAGATGGCCAAAGGATTGGAGCCTCAGCTTCAGGATCTGTCTTTCCAGTGAGCACTCAGGGTTGATTTCCTTCAGAACGGATAGGTTTGTTCTCCTTGCAGTTCAGGGGATCCTCAAGAGTCTCCTCCAGCACCACAGTTCAAAAGCATCCATTCTTCGGCGTTCAGCCTTCTTTATGGTCCAGCTCTCACTTCCATATTCCATATTCAATTCTGACTTAGGGTGATCCTTTTCAAGGTTTTCTGAATAAGGAGTAGTAGAAGTGGTTTCCCATTCCTTCCTTCCGGGACTATGCAGCTTGCCCAAGGCTACACAGGCTGGCTCTTCTCCCTGGAAGCACAGTGGCGGATTGAACTCCTGACCTCTGGTTCCACAGTCAATAACCTAACTTACAGAGCTGTCCAGCCAGCTTTATTAAGCCTACACTGGGTTTTTTTTTTAAATTAAAATAAAAACACCCCTGTAAATCAGACCAGTATAATGAGCCTCATATTACTTGAGGTGGGCTTGAGAGTTGCCCGGGAGAAATACATAAGCTGTGTGGCACAGATGCTTAAACACACCAGTCTTATGTACAGCTTGACAGGTTGGTAGGTGTCACTTGAAAGCTTGGGGAGACCACGGCAGCAGAATTTCACGGATACCAGATATTTCCATGTAACCGAAACACATTGAGTCTTGAAAACAGAGCCTCCGGGTACCACGAATGACCATGGAGCTGAGTCACTTGTATTACTTTTTCTGTGCCAAGCCAAGACATTTCTGTATACTTGACCTTTTAAAGGTATACCTTTAACATAATATTGTTTATTATACATGCATGTATTTGGACAGGTGTGGTATAGTGGACAGAGTGAGATACTAGGATTCAGGAGGACCGGGTTCGAATTTCAGCTCAGCCGTGAAAGCTCCCTGGGTGTGTGGAACTGGTAAAAACACAGCTTAAACATCTCGCGCTATCTTGAAAGCCCTTTTGCGGTGGCTGACTTGACGGCACATCGCAATGACAATAGGATTTGCATACTGTTCGTATAGCATTGAGTGTTTTGTTAAAGAAAGTGATCTTTTTTTTAAAATAAATATCATGAATCCCATTAAAGTCAACAGTCGACGGAATCTAGCAATGAATCGGGGTGACACAAAATGGTTCAACCATCGTAAACTTGTTAGATGAGCACTGTTGATAAACTCAATCTGTTAATCTCACCTAAAATAAAGTGATTGTCATGCTAACCTGCCTTCCTATGTTGTTGTAGGAGCCTCATGGCTGCAGTGGTTAAACTGCAGTACTGCAGCCAAAACTCTGCTCATGACTCAGGTTTAATCCCAGCTAGCCGGCTCAAGGTTCACTCAGCCTTCCATCCGTCCAAGATGGATAAATTGAGTACCCAGCTTGCTGGGAAGGAAGGCAATGTGTAGCCTGCATAATTAACTTGTAAACCCCTCTAGAGAGTGCATTAAGTGCTATGGGGCGGTATATATTAGCAGCACACGTTTGCTTTTACTTAATGATTACAGAAACGCTAGGGTGGTATAGCAGGCGAAGTGTAAGACTAGAGATCTGAGTTCAAATCTTCACTCAGCTAGGGAAACTCACGGCGGGACAGTTCTAACAAACTTCTTTTGAATAATGCTGAATAGGCAAATACCCCAGGTGGCTTCGGCATCAATCAGGGGACCCTCCTGGGCAAAATGGGGGAGATGGGGGGGTGCGGGAGGGAAGCTGTCATCAGAATAAGGGAAAACAGCCTATAATGATGTTCAGTTAAAGAGTACGATGATGGGGTGGACCTTTGTTTTTTTACCTGGCCTTTTAAATTCCTCACTGGTTGAGTAAGTCAGTGGTTGAGATCTCTGGCTACAGAGCCAGAGGTTGGGAGTTCGATTCCCCCACTGGGCCTCCTGGGAGTAGTGCCAGCCTGGGTAGCCTTGGGCCAGCTGCACACAGTCCCAGGGCTCCCCCTAGAGGAAAGGAAGGGGAAAGGCACTTCTGAGTGTTCTCTGCCTAGAAAACTCTGAAAAGGTTTGCCCTGCTGTAAGTCAGAATGACATGACGGCACAGGATTGTTTCACTTTAAATTCCTGATTTGTATGGAGTGTTCAGGTTCCTCACTGACGGTGTAACTGGCATTCTGTAATTTTAATGCTTGTTATGGTAGGTCTGGTTTATATAGTTTCATTATAATTTTTTTCTTTGCGATGCATGCATACACCCGTTTTTGTTCTCTTAAATGTTTGTAAGCCACTTTGGATAGAAAGGTGGCATATAAATGTAATAAATAATGTGAAGCTGTTGGAAAGCACAGTGTTCTGTACTCTAACTTGGGTTCTAAACTCTTTTGTCTGTGGAATCCAAAGAGCTAGCGGGATATCCCAGTGGTTTAAGTATCTGGCTGCAGAGCCAGAGGTTGGGACTTTGATTCCTCGCTGTGCATCCCAGAAAAAAATGCCAGCCTGGGTAGCCTTGGGCCAGCTGCACACAGTCCCAGGCTGTCCCTAGAGGAAGGAAAGGGTAATACACTTCTGAGTCTTCTCTACCTGGAAAACTCGGAGAAAGGTGACCGTAAGTCAGAATGTATTTGATAGCACATGATTATTACAGTATAAGATGGCTAGATAGCTCAGTGGCATCTGAGCTAAGTAAAGTGGTGCCTCGCAAGACGGATTTAATTCATTCCGCAGTTAATGTCGTCTTGAGAAAAATTCATCTTGCGAAACGCGTTTTCCTATAGGAATGCATTGAAATCTAATTAATGTGTTCCTATGGGCAAAAAAAATCAGAACAAAGTCAAATTTGGTTTACAAAGGGTTTATTAACTGCTCTTTAAAGCCATACATATTGTGCAGATGATTTCAAAAAATTTCAATCAAAAAAACTTTAACTTTTTAAGCATCCTAGAAAAACATTTAAAAATCAGCAAACATGAGGCAGGAAGAAAAAACGGAAAACATTCATCCTGCGAAGCACGGCGATAGGAACATTCATCTTGCGAGTCATCAACCCCATTGCCAAAACCATTCGTCTTGGGAGTTTTTTGTCCCGCGAGGCATTTGTCTTGCTAGGCACCACTGTATCTGAGTTAGGTATCTGGCTGCAGAGCTAGAAGCTGGGAGTTCAGTTCCTCGCTGTGCGTCCCCGAAGAGTCAGCCTGTGTGGCCTTGGGCCAGCTGCACGATCTTTAGGTGTCCTAAGACGAAGGGAGTGGGAGACCACGTCTCAGTATTTTCTGCCTGGAAAACCCTGAAATAGGGTCACCATGAGTCAGAATTGGCTTTGATGGCCCATGATGATTATTATACATTTTGTCAAAACAAGGCTGTTCAGAGAGAAGTCAGAGGTACGAATATGCTCCTGAGGGACCCTCCAGGGTCGGAGAAATAAAGAAGAGAGGGGAAAGGCTGGGGGAATAACATTCGCAATGGAAGATCGAGGACTGAACACGCTCAGCAGCAAACAAAATCCTAAGCGTATAGGGAAGAGCTTGGGTAGACAGGAAACTGTCTGGAGAGGTGGAAGGGAGGATCTGGGGGCGGGGGAGACGAGCGTGTTTTGCTGGCTGGATCCATGAGAAAGCAACCCTTCCTGGTGCCTTTTGTCCGGGCAGTCAATTCCTGAAGAGAGACATGTCGGTACAGTGGGGTCTTGACTTAAGTACGGCTTGAGTTAAGAACATTTTGACTTAAGAACCACTCTCATAGGAAAATATTGACTTGACTTAAGTACTTAGATTTGAGTTACGAACTGTAAAAAACTGGAAAAAACCCACGTGGGAGGCAGGGAAAGTGCAAAAAGTGAACTTTCAGTTAACTGTTGGCCAGTGAAAAGGGTGCCTGTCTGCTTCCTCACTCCTCGCAGCGTTTAGAGAGTGGATTGGGAGACAGTCTTCGGACTGCCTGGTACTGAACTGCCTGGACTGTATTTTCCCTGCCTTCCCTGAACCTTTCTTGACCTAAGAAAAAAAGAAACAAAATATTCCCCTCTAGTGGTCGAAGGCGGAATAGCGGCTTCCCATTAGTTTCTATGGACGGAAAAGAGCAGATACGGATCAAATGGTTTTCAATGCATTCCTATGGGAAATGCAGATTTGACCTGAGAACTTTTTGACTTGAGAACCGCCTTCCAATACGGATTAAGTTCTCAAGTCAAGACCCCACTGTATTGAAGCCTGCCTGGAAATTCTCCTCTCTGGCTTCGTCCCAAGGGTGGGGTGGTGGTGGTGGTGGGGACCGTTCCCTTGACATGTCCACGATTCTACCCTTCTGTCCCAGTTTTCGCTGAATTCCCAGACAGACCTGGCACAAGGCCCTCTATCCAGCCTCACCTTGAGTCTTGGGTCCAGTTCTGGACACCACGCTTCAAGAAGGATGCTGACAAATTGGAACCAAGTTCAGAGGAGGGTGACGAGGATGATCAGGGGGCTGGAAGCCAAGCCTTAGGAGGAAAGGCTGAAAGAATTGGTCCTGTTTAGCCTTGAGAAAAGAAGACGGAGGGGTGATAGGATAGCACTTTTCAAATATTTGAAAGGCTGTCATCCAGAGGAGGGGCAGGATCTATTCTCGATCATCCCAGAGTGCAGGACACGCAACCATGGGCTACAAGAAGCCAGGTTTCGGCGGAATCTCAGGAAAAACTTCCTAACTGTTAGAGCAGTACGACAGTGGAACCAGTTACCTCGGGAGTTGGTGAGTGCTCCAACAGTGGAGGCCTTCAAGAAATACTTGGATCATCACCCGGCAGATCTGCTTTGATGGTATTCCTGCGTTGAGCAGGGGGTTGGACTGGATGGCCTTTGTAGGCCCCTTCCAGCTTCACTCGTCTACAGTTCTAAGGCACAACCTCAACCATGTCAGAAGTTCTCCAAGTTGACTATAGGCAGCTGTATTCAGTTAAGCCTGGACTGGAGAAGGAGGTAGGTCCTCCTGTATTTCTGCTAAAGAGGTGTCAGTTTAGACACATCCGTCAAACTTTTCTCTTTAGGGGCAGAAAGAAAGAAACATTCTTCCTTTCAAAAGCTAGAAAGGGGCAGAGTTTGGGGGGGGGGAAGTTACTTTTTTTCCCTACTACGGCTCGTAGAATCCCTCAGGAGACAAGATCACTGGGAGATTACTGGAGTTTCAATCCAAGATGACTTTGCTGAGCTACAGAAAAGACCCTGAGTGGTGTTTTTCTCCCCCTTGTTTTTATTCTGGGTAACTGGCTGTGGAGCCAGAGGTTGGGAGTTCAATTCCCCACCTGTACCTCCTGGAAAAAGAGCCAGCCTGGGTGGCCTTGGGCCAGCTGCACCGTCCCAGAGCGCCCCTAGAGGAAGGGAAGGGAAATACATGTCAGAGTCTTCTTTAGAAGTGAGAATTGATGATGATTACAAATGTCTCTTCTCATTGTGTGGTTATTGGAAGTCCCCCGCTCTTTAGCTCTCTGTTGAGTCTTCTTTTCTACGTTTTGCAAATTATTAATGCTTCCCTCTCCTGGCCTTTGTTAGAGTGGATGTTCCTGGTGATTTGCAAGAAGTGGCCAAGCCCAGGAAAGGAGCTGTTCTCTCGCAGAATGTAAATGTTTTGGAGAGGCTGGTAATCTCTTGGTGAACATGTTTGCAGGACTGTTTGCTCTGGTTCGGAGTAGTCCGTGCGTGCGTCGGAGCACTGGTTTCATGTTTGATTTGGAAGGCTTGCCCTGATCCGGGAGGAGTCGCTTCCTACGCCTTTCCTGGAGTTTCCTCAGGATACACAGCCATGTGGGACAAAGAAAGGTCTGCCCTCACACCCAGGCTGACAGAAGGTTTGATTGTGGGGTTGTTGGTTTTTTTTTTTGGAAGACGGGGTGACTTGATCTCATGTCGTTTTGTCCAAGACCCGGCTTGGATTCTTAGAACACTGGTGTTTAGAGAATGAACCAAGAAGGCAAAATTTGGGGGAGGTCGTTCTTCCATCTGAAATCCCCAGAATCCTCCGTCAACAAAGGCACTAGAGAGTTTTGCAGGCATTGCTATTCCTCCGAAGTTAGGATTTTCAAACTGCTTCTGTATTTTTGTTTTTAAAGGTGAAAATTTATTTATTTATTTTATTTATTGCATTTATATGCCGCCCATCTAGACATAGTCTACTCTGGGCGGCTCACAACATACAAGAGAAAAACAATTTAAAATATACACAGTTTTACATAAATAAAAACAAAGTGATATAAAAATATAAATCGTAGAATGAATCCTATATCCATGATTTGGGAGTGGTAGGTAAGAGACGGTTAATATTCTAAGGCAATATCTGCAAACTACAGCGATTGCTGTATAACAACTTTCATAGCACTGTGACCGCATTCTGTTTCTTTCACCCACAGTTCCTGGCGTTCTTCGCCCCATTCAAAAATAAAAAGCTGTGGGATTGCTTGTTAGGAATAATCACCAAATTGCAGAATAATGGAATTGGAAGGGGCCTTTAAGGCCATTGAGTTCAACCCGCCTGCACAAGGCAGGAATCCAAATCAATGAAAGTTTGTAGGTTAAATATGTTCAGTGATATACAGTGTATTTTTTTCTAATGATATCTGTATATTTTGCCTATGTTTGCTTCATATCAGGTTATGACACTTGGTGTTTTATTATTTTTCCCCCACATGGAGATTTCTGCATAGATACATATTATATATACATTTTGGAACCGCCGATCAGCTGTTGGGGAAACATCGCAATGCGAAGATCGGTAAGCAAAACGCTTACCGATCATCGCAATGCGATTTTCGCCCATTTAAAACGTTGCAATGTGATCGCTTTTGCGATTGCTAAATCCGCATCACTATGTGGATTCGTCATTAAACGGGCTGCTCGCTATGCGAGGCACCACTGTATTTTGCCTGTTTGTCTCATATCAGGTTATGACACTTGGTGTTTTATTATTTTTCCCCACATGGAGATTTCTGCACAGATACATATTATATATACATTCATTTCCCTTAGTGGGCATGCTTGTTTACGCATTTAGCTAATGTTTGCCAACCTCCCATTCATTGGCAGGTGCTTTCTCCCCTTTTCCCAACCCACGTACCTTTATAGCTATTTAAAAGGCACACCTTGCTCATTTTCCAGAGATGGACTGTAAGCTGCATCATTGTGCAGATCCGTCTCACGACGTGTTCTTCTTAAAGCAAAGTCTTGGGAGGCGCAGAAACACAACTTTTGTTCAAGTCTGTTAAATCCCAAGGGAATTCATTTCTGACTGTTATGGTGGTCTCCACCGCGGTGTTCTGGCCGTATTTAATCCTGACCCAATCATAGGCGCTGTTGGTGACATGCAGACCCAGATGTGTGAGATCCGGGGTGGTGTTTAGAGATTGTCTTTACCCTGACTATAAGAGTTCTTGAACAGATTCTTCCGGCGCTCCTTTAGGACTGCGCAGTCTGCGTAGACGTTTTGGTCCAACGTCATCGGCGGAAAAAAACCACCCTCTATTCTTCGATTCTCCCTCCGTTTTCTGTTTCCCCCTTCCCTTTTAAAAGCAAGGGAGTCACAAGGATGCTGTTTATGGATGAAGTGTTTTATGCCTTGAAGTTTGCACATGGCTTGTAAAGGCTGGAGCAGGATGGGTGCTGCAAACGTGCGGGTTCAGCCCCCTTTTGCAGGAGCCAGAAGACCGAGGCCTCTGGCTGTGACAGGATCCCAAACAGAGAGGCCAGTGTTTCCTCAGAGGAAAGAATGTAGGGTGTTCATCCAGTGTATACGACAGCAGCACCGAGCCTGCAGATTTTTCTGGCAGCTGTTGCTGATGCCATTTGACTCCTCCGGCAGGGCCTGGAAGACGGCACAGAAATTTCCGGGGGGGGGGGGAGGGAGAGAGAACCTAACTGGCATCCCATTCAGGGCTAGGATGGCTTACTGGTTGGCCTGGTGGCCCTGGAGCCCTGCTGGGATGGTGGCGGGGATTCCTGATGCCACTCATATGGGAAACCGCATTGCGCATGATGTCTAAAAAGCCCCTTTACGCTGCATAAAACGTCAAAATCTCCGGGTCTCCGGCAATTAAATTCATTAAAATAAAACTAATAATAATAATTAGGTTAAGAAAACTCCCCGGAAGACTCAGGCAGTGCAGCCTGGCCGCTTCTCCTTTGTATGCTGACTGGGGATTCTGGGAGTTGTAGTCCCAAACATGAAGCTCCAAAGTGAGCGTTGATGGCTTTCTGGAGTAACAGGCTGGGCAGAACATGGATCGGATCTCGCTTGACCTGGGACTTCTCGAGGCGGGTGTGTTTACATCCTATTGAGTGGGTAGACCTACTCCTGAGTAAGCATGCAAACCGTGTAAAGGGTCAAGCACCATTCTAGGCATGAGTTAATGTTTTTTTAAAGATGTACGATGCAACTGTATTGCGGGTTGAGGAGAGGCCGGCTCAGTCTGGAGAAGCCGCGCTTCTCCCTTGTTTGTGGGTTCCTGTACATTGTTGTTGTTGTTGTTGTTGTTGTTTTGTTTTTGCTTTCTGAGGTTACGGATCACACCCCCTCTGCATGGTAGTGCTTCTGTCTCTTTTAATGCCGGGATTCCTGTCCTTGGTTTGCAATAATTTTCAGCCCCAGTACTGCCTTCTTTCTCTGTATGTATGCCAAAAAAAAAAAATGGACACGATGACGTATAGGAGTAGGATGATGACACAAGTGTTTAAAATGGGCTGTAACCCACAAAAGCTGCTGTCAACAGGTGTTGCAGGAGATTTTAATACGACGTCTGTTTTTTTATGGATGCAGTGGAATCCTCTGTCTATCGGTGCCTTTGGGATGTGTTGGATCAATAATATTCATTATGTGTGGTCAAATCAATTTGTGCTTATGCTGACCCTTTCCAGGTAGAGAATACTCAGAAGTGCATTATCCTTCCCTTCCTCTAGGGGGAGCCCTGGGACTGTGCAGCTTGCCCAAGGCTACCCAGGCTGGCTCTACTCCCAGGAGGCCCAGTGGGGGAATCGAACTCCCAACCTCTGGGCCCACAACCAGAGACCTAAACTACTAAGCCAGCCAGCCTGTATTGGATTATAGCTCCCATAATCCCCAGTCAGCATGGTGCAAGGCTTTGGAAGCGCTTGGAATCAGCCAGCCGTTGAAGGAAAGTGTGTCACATTTTGTGCCTTGTGTTTGGGGAGAAAGACCGGAAGAGGCCAAGGAGATTCCTCCTTCCCTTCCAGCCGCCCTCCAGAGTTGGACGGGGAGTGGGAAGAATAGCCCGTTCTCCTCAGAGTCTCTCCCCCAGGGCTCAGAAAAAAGGGTGGGCAAGGTCCCCTTGCTTTGTGCGAGCGCTTCCAGCCGCTCAGAAGCCGTTCTCAACCCCCAACGGTAGAGTGAGATGCAAGAAGGTCTGTTTTTACCTCCACGGCCCTGGGGAGAAGGGGCTTGGTCAGTGCAACGGCTAGTTTTCTCTGGTCCACGAGGCTGGTTAACCTTTGCAGAGCACTTTCCTGCGCTGGTAAAGCTCCTCCATCAGCAGAGATGATTTGGTGCATCACTCCAGCTTAGAAAACCCAAGCCAAACTTTCCTGAGCCCGAGAGATGTCATCAACGAAGGGTATTTTTCGAAGAGGTTGCCGTGTGAGGCAGTGCAAGCAGATCAGGCAAATGCCAAAGAAACGAAACACGACAAAACCGCATGGCGCCTTAAGGACCCACAATTATATTTTAAGGTGAGCTTCTGTGGGCCAAGTCTTTGCACTTTGCCTGATAAAGCAAAGCATGTCGGGTGTGTGCGCGCGCACACTCTGTACTCCTTGGCAAGAGATCAGCCAGCCGCAATAATAAGAATCAAACCATTTTGACCAGTTCCCTTCCCTTTGGGAAGGGGAGGGCACGGAGAGAAGTTTTTAATATGCTTACATGTTGAGCTTCTGCTGAGGGATTCTAGGAGTTGTATTCCAAATGGGTAACTTTCCGGACCTTTCGTTTTGGGGAATTACGTGTGGCTTTGCCTCCTTTTTACCACCAACTCTGTTGGGTTGCAAAATGGCGTTTGTATCAGACTTACAGAAGGTGTGGAGTTTGCATCCCGCAAGCTCCAGACATGAATACGACAGTTTAAAAAAAAGTATTTACTGTTGTAAAAATACAGTTGTGTTCAAAATTATTCAACCCCCAATGCTGTAAAGGGGTTTAGGGACTATAGTGTACATTTGGAATTGTATTCAGAATGAAATCCTACAAGGACGTTTTAAAGAACCAAATGCAACTAAAATAACATCAATTGTTTATGTAATACAGTAGTAAATGTTTCTTTTGTGGTTTCTTCATTGCCACAATTATTCAACCCCTTAAAGACTACCACTCTGAAAAAGAGAGGTTCATTCAGGTGTTTTCGATCAGGTATTGAAAACACCTGTGGATGTCACCGAGCACCAATCAAGCATAATAAGCACCAATTAGGCAGCTTTAAAATGACTGTGATACTCAGCTCCTTCTAGACATTTACTGGTGTGGTTACAAACATGGTGAAGTCAAGAGAATGGTCCAGGAAGACAAGAGAAGAGGTGATTTGTCTTCACAGGAAGGGCAATGGCTATAAGAAGATTGCAAAGAAGTTAAACATACCAAGAGACGCCATAGGAAGCATCATTCGCAAATTCAAGGCAAAGGGCACTGTTGAAATGCTACCTGGTCGTGGAAGAAAGAAGATGCTGACTTCGACTGCTGTGCGCTACCTAAAGCGTAGAGTGGTGAAAAGTCCCCGTGTGACTGCTGAGGAACTGAAAAAAGATTTGTCAGATGTGGGTATAGAAGTTTCAGCTCAGACAATAAGGCGCACACTGCGTAATGAAGGTCTCCATGCCAGAACCCCCAGGCGCACCCCCTTGCTGTCTCCCAAGAATAAGACGAGTCAACTGCAGTATGCCAAAAGTCATGTGGGCAAACCACAAAAGTTGTGGGATAGTGTTCTGTGGACTGATAAAACAAAATTAGAACTGTTTGGGCCCATGGATCAACGCTATGTTTGGAGGAGGAAGAACAAGGCATATGACGAAAAGAACACCTTGCCTACTGTGAAGCATGGCGGAGGGTCAATAATGCTTTGGGGCTGTTTTGCTTCTGCAGGTACAGGGAAGCTTCAGCGTGTACAAGGTACCATGAATTCTCTTCAGTACCAGGAGATATTGGATGAAAATGTGATGCAGTCCGTCACACACCTGAGGCTTGGGAGACGTTGGACCTTTCAACAGGACAATGATCCCAAGCATACCTCCAAGTCCACTAGAGCATGGTTGCAGAGGAAAGGCTGGAACATTTTGGAGTGGCCATCGCAGTCACCAGACTTAAATCCGATTGAGAACCTCTGGTGGGACTTAAAGAAAGCAGTTGCAGTGCGCAAGCCTAAGAATTTGACTGAACTGGAGGCTTTTGCCCATGAAGAATGGGCGAAGATACCCGTAGATCGCTGCAAGACACTTGTGTCAAGCTATGCTTCACGTTTAAAAGCTGTTATAACTGTAAAAGGATGTTGTACTAAGTACTAAGATTGAATGTCACTTGGGGGTTGAATAAAAACTAATAATGATGTGAGCACAGAAAAGACTTTTGTGGTTATTTCATTATAAACTTAAGGTTATATTTCTCTGACCTACAAGTGCCTCTTTCATGTAAATGTAAGCAAGATGACTGAATGATCAAAATCAATGTCAAAATGGCCAAAACATTCAATTTCAGTGGGGGTTGAATAATTTTGAACACAACTGTATGTTAGTCTAAACTATGGATAGCAGTCTCCAGACACACATGTCCAGAAGGAAGCCTTAAGTGTTCCGTTATAAGGTTCCCTTGGTTGTATCTAGAAATGGGCACGAATCTGAGTTCGTGCCGGTTCGTTTTTGGGCCAAACGGCCACTTCCTGACCCTGGCGGGCACCTGCTCACAAGCAGCCGCTGGAGGATGTAGGGCAGGAAAGCTGGGGCACTACCTCTGAGTGGGCGCTGCTGGGGGAGGAGGGGCTGGGAAGGGATGAACACCGGTTCTGCCGGAAAACGAACCGCCGAATCACGGTTCGTGCCCATCTCTAGTTGAATCCTATTTTTTTCCTGATTTTTTAAAAAAAGTCTGTTGAAAGAACATGCAAGCAACAACATCAGGAGCGGAACAAAATAGGAGTGGAAATATATAGCACCTTCACACAATTATAACCTGCACACAATTATAACCTGCATCCATTGGAACCTTGCCCCTGAGATGGACATGGGAGACAGGTGGAAAATCACAAGTTCCCTTATAGGTTTGTAGCCGTTTTCAAGCATTCTGCCATACAGGAAAAAAGGTTATCAACTGTTTTTTGTGATGTAGCTGTTTTGTTTTCTGATTTCGGAAGAACAGGGTTGCCAGGTAAAACTTATTAGTCTTACAGGTGGGAGAGAGAGCGACAGGAGACCTGGATCTGAATTCCCGCGTAGCCATAGAAACTCACAAAGCGGGTGATGTCATGGTAAAGCGACTCCTTAAATTTCGGTCATTCCTTGAAAACCACAGTAGGGTCCCAGAACAATAGAGCTCTTAATATATAACAAGATTCCTTATGCTTTTGGTCACAACAGACAAATGTAGGTAACCCTATTAAAATGTCAGTAAATAGAACACCTGCCTTGGAAGCAGAATGCCCCGGATTCGGTTCCGGGCATCTGCTGTTGAGGATTGGAGTAGCCAGCTCCCAGTACAGTGGTGCCCCGCTTGATGACGATAATGCGTTCCAGCAAAATCACTGTAAACTCATCGTTAAGCAATTTCATCATCAAGCGGGGTTATCGTCAAGCGGGGCACCACTGTATTCACTCCCAGAAGACCATGAGAGGCACAACTAATTTACACATGAACAAGCAAACTGATCAGCAGTCAAGCAGCTTTAAGTGTTCCTCCACAACAGAGGTGAAAATGTGTTTACTTTTCTATAGTCTTAGAGGCGTCCAGGGCTCTTTCCCCCTACTTCTTTCTGCGTCCAAGTGGTTATCAAATCTTGCCACTTTTTACCGTCCTGTGAAAGTCCATTTTAGCCAACAAGACAAGGCGATATACTGAAGCCCATTTACAGCTCTAGTTGTACAGTAAATTCTGAAGATATTTCTTTTGGCTGTGCAGCCACAGCAGGAAAAGAGAATACCTTTCAGTATCACATTGGCTGACATCATGAATTTCTCAGCCTAGTGACAATAATAACTCGGCTGTTTCTACCAGATTCTTCTCCTTCCCTCGCCCCTGTCAGAGCTGCACCCACCTGTTACCTTTTTATTTTATTTTTGGGTTGCTCAGAATAGCGTTTAAGTCTGTTTTCCTTTCGAAATGTGCCAGGTTAGAACCGTAAACGCATATACCAATATATATTTATCAGGGGATGCAGATGATGAGTAGGATCCATGTGGTACATATCTTTGAGGGAGCTCTCCAAAGCGCCAAAGGTATTTTGCAGATGGGATTTGGTGCCTTGGAAAAGTTCAGATTAAAACCCAACATGGATTCACCGCTCTTGTGATGGTGAAGCCATCTCAAGCCTTCCCTTGTAGGAATATGGCATAGTTGTAATTCAGGGGTGGATAAATGTGGCCTGCACATGCCTTCATCAGAGCCTTGTAGGGGGTGCTGTTTTCTTTTTCTTGAAAAAGAGCTTTCTCATGCATTGTGGGTTTTTGAGAGTGGGTTTGTGGGCTTTGGTAGGTTTTAGAATCATAGACCCATAGAATTGTGAAGATGGAAGGGGCCTCTAAGGCCATCAAGTCTAACCCCCTGTTCAGTGCAGGAATACAGTCAAAGCATATCTGCCAGGTGATTATCTAAGTTTTTCTTGAATGCCTCCAGTGTTGGAGCACTCACCAACTCCCGAGGTAAGTGATTCCACTGTCGTACTGCTCTAACAGTTGAGAATTTTTTCCTGATATTCAACCAAAATCTGGCTTCCTATAATGAAGGCATTTGAGCCCGTTGTTGCATGACCTGCACTTTGGGATGATTGAGAACAGATCCTTCCGCTCTGTATGACAACCTTTCAAATATTCCAAAAGTGCTATCATATGAGTCTCCTGTCCTCTTTGCTCAAGGCTAAACATGCCCAGTTCTTTCTGTCTTTCCTCACAGGTCTTGGTTTCCAGTCCCCCTGATCCTTCTTGTTGCCCTTCTCTGAACTTGTTCTAATTTGTCGGACACGCTACTCCAGATGAGGCCTAACCAGTGTCAAATAGAGGGGAACGAGCACCTCTCGGGATTTGGAAACTATACTTCTGTTAATGCATCCCAAAACAGCGTTTGCCTTTTTTGTAGCCACATCACACTGTTGGCTCATATTCAGCTTGCGATCTATAACAATTCCAAGATCCTTCTCGCTCGTGGTTTTGCTGAGTCAGATGCCCCCCCTCTTGTAACTGCACATTTGATTTCTTTTTCCGCGGTGCAGGACTTTGCACTTCTCCCTGTTGAATTTCATTCTGTTGCTTTCGGCCCAGCGCTCCAGCCTATCTAGATCATTTTGAATTGTGCTTCTGTCTTCCACGGTGTTTAGTTATTCCATCCTTGGAGCTGTTTTAGCCCCATGAGAAATGTGTGGGTTTGCTTTTCTTTGCAGTGAAATTATTGGGTTGTGGGGGGAGGCAGCAGGGGGTTGCCTTTAGCCCCTGGGGACTGTTTATCTTCCCTACCTCTGGTGCCACATAGCGTTTTCATTTGGGGGGTTAAAACGGAAGAGTGAAGCCATAAACCTTCTAGAAAAAGATGGGTTTCGAAGGAGGATGCTTGATTGCAGAGAACGCCGACAGAGTTCCTGATTCGATTTAATCGCGTAGGCCAAGGGGGATTCGGAATGGATCGCCAAGGGTTCTGGACTCCTGTTTGAGTCAAGATCAACAGCCAAGTGGCATTATTCTGGCAAAATTGGAAATGATGACGGATTGATAGAACAAAAGAGTGGACTTTTCAGGGGGAAAGACCTTAGTTCTGGTGCTGAACCTCCCTTGCTGACCTCAGGACGTGTCTTCCGTGCCTGGTTTGGGTTGGTGGTTCTTGAAGCTCTGCTATAAGGCAATGTGGTCCAGGAGCCATGCCGTCCTTAGGGATAAATCTGGCCATTTGGCTTTCTTTCATCTTTGCATTTTTAACTTGTCTTCCCTGTCTGCATGGAAACTGGACGTGTCTTTCAATTAACGATGCTTTGGGCTTCTCCGGTCATGGGTGTAGCTCACTGGTTATAAACATCCTCCCCCCCCCCTTTCTTTCCTTCTTCGTTGCTGGCTTTCTGTGTATTTTCTGTGGTCCACCGCAGTGATTTTCGCTTCCCTTCTTCGCCAGCGATTACACGATGCCTTGCATTCAACCTGAGTAACTGAAATAATTAGTCTGAGCGTTTTTGCTCTATTTTTAGGCCGTGTTACTCAGCGCTTTAAGCCTCTCTCGGCGCTTGCCACCTTCATTTTTCTGTGCAGCCGCGTAGAAGCGAAGGCGGCAATCGGGAAGGAAAGTGGCCGCCTCAGCTTCTGCAGGCCCTTGGGCCAGCATCTCTCCGTGGACTTAGCAAAGCTGCTCTCTGACTAGGATGCCGTGGACAACATCTATCCCTGGAGATCTGCGTGGTTCATTTTTAAGGATGTTGCAGACATATTTTTGAAGGTGTCGCTGTTTTATTCGATACGAGCATATAAGGCCAAACCAAAACAAACAAACAAACAAACAAAACAAGAGGCAAAAATGTTGTGGCCCATTAAAGACCAACTGCTGTATTTTAATTAGAATTATAATTTATTTAACTTATATGCCACCCACACTACCCAAAGGTCTCTGGGTGGCTTACAAAAATTAAAACACAGTTTAAAAAAAAGATAAAACAATTTAAATGCAATTAAAATATATACTCTAAAAATTGCCATCAGGACCCACAGTTGATACTATTTCAATTAAAAGCCTTCTGGAACAGGAAGGTTTTGACCTGGTGCTGAAACGTCATCAGCGTCGGCACCAGACGAAACTGACTCGGGAGGGCGTTCCATAGTCTGGGGGCAGCTGCCGAGAAGGCCCTTTGTCTACCAGCCGTCCCTCTTACCTCCTTGAGGGACGGCTCCTTCAAAAGGGACCCCTGGTTAGATCTTAACTGCTGGGTAGGCTTCTATGGAAGGAGGCGGTCCTTCAGGTATCCAGTAATGTGAACTTTTGCGGACCAAGTCCATTTCCTCAGTGCCAGACGGATTGCAAATATATGTAAATTATGGACAAGGTTCTCAGAGGGGAGTAAACATCTGTTTCTGTTTGTGGTGCTTTTACAGGGTGTCTGAGTAAAATTTCCTACAACAAAGCAAAGCAAATTGTGCCTTGCTTTGTATACTTAAAGCACTCTTTGGGCGGTTTGCAATCCATTTATGCAGGCTACACATTGCGTACACCCAGCAAACTGGGTACTCGATTGACTGACCTTGGAAGGACGGAAGGTCGAGCCGGCGACCTCAGCCCAGGATCGAACCCGCATCGTGAGCAGAGGCATCACTGCGGTTTCACTACGGCACCACCGATCCTCCAAGCAAAAGGAGGGGACGTGGCTTTGGAGGCTGCAAACGCTTCGTTCTGAGAGGGTGGTGGGTCAGTGGGCAAAAAGGGGTTCCCCTTGAGGGAATGGAGAATGAGTAGAACGGTGAGAGACATTCGGAGGAATGGAGGGACTTTGTTAAACAGTGGAACTCCCTGCCTCAGGATGACACCGTGGCTGTCATCTTGGAATGGCTTTAAAAGAGGGATGAGGTAAATTCATGATGGAGAAGCCGTCCATGGCCAGCAGTCCAGATGGCTGTATACTCTCTCTAGTATTGTTGGTAGTATGCTTACGTATTTCCAGTGTTTCGGAGAGGCGGGAGACTCTCACAGCCAAGAGTGCAAATAGATCTGACCCTTAGGTCTAATCCAGCGTGGATCCTCTTACGTTCTTATGACCTAGCTCAGTGGTTCTTAACCTTCGGTTACTCAGGTGTTTCTGAACTGCAACTCCCAGAAACCCCAGCCAGCACAGCTGGTGGTGAAGGCTTCTGGGAGTTGCAGTCCAAAAACATCTGAATAACCCAAGGTTAAGAACCACTAACCTAGCTGATCAGAACGATTCATTGTTATCCCATTGCAGATTGACTCTTTGGGACAAGGTGTGTAAGCCCATGGTAGCCAATAAACGGCAGATCTTAAAGGAGGCATGCGGTGGAGACATTTCCTAGGTGTCTGGATGTCTGGTTAATTTTAGAGGTGCTTGCAGCAATGTGGAGAGGGGGGATCTGCTGCTTGGGTAACAGCCTATCCTCCATATTACCCTACCCGGGCTTCATGCTCTGGAGAGGACACTCCTCGATTCAGAGCATGTTACCATAGTCTCTTGAGACTGAAGGATGCCTATGATGATGATGACCTATCTACGAGGTCCCTGTGGGGGGCCTGTATGTCATGGCGGACCAAGGAACGGCCCGCTTGTTCATTCCTAGGGGCCAAGGGGCTCTGAAATGTTGGCCTCCAGATATGTTGGAACATCAACTCCCAGGGTTCCAAAGTATTGGCCTTCCTGAGGCTTCTGGGAGGTGAAGTCCAAAAGCATCTGAAGGACAAGGGGTTGGAGAGGACCACTGGCCTGAATCAGTGGTCTTGGGTCAGGCCTGTGGTGCAGCCGTCCCTGTTATTCCACTTGACCTGGGATGGTGGGAGGGGGTGCCATTTTGTTGTACGTCTGGCTGTTCTTAAAGAGAAGGTCCAAGAAGACCATCATGGCGGAATTACGCCCCCTGTCATGGCTGCCGTCCTTTGGGGTACATTGAGAGGGTCCTTTTGCCCTCTTGTCACATGGTTTCCAAAACTGTAGGAAACCTCCTGGTGAGTTTGGGCCAAGATTTTGGAGGGTGGGATACAGGTAACATCCAAAGAAGTGATGGAACCGTGTTTCCCCAAAAATAAGACAGGGTCTGATACTAATTTTTGCTCCAAAAAAGCATAAGAGCTTATTTTCAGGGGATGCTTTATTTTTTTTTTCATATGCAATCTACGCTTATTCAAATACAGCCATGCCATCATCTTCTGGTTGCTGCACAAGAGTGCAGGGCGGGGCTTCACTTAACTGGGGCTTATTTGGGGGGTAGGGCTTATATGGCAAGCATCCTGAAAATTGCTACTAGGGCTTATTTTCAGGTGAGGTCTTATTCTCCGGGAAACCGGGTATTGTTTCATTGCTCTTAATGGGGTTGGAAATTCCAGGCCGATAGGTAGGCACAGCTTGGGACTGGATAAGGATGAGTGATGGGAAGTTTCATACAACAGAGCAGAGCTTTGGCAGCGCTGGCTGGAAGATTCTGGGATTTGCGGTCTTCAACATCTCAGCTCCGTGATGGAGGTGCTGCTGTTTGGGGCACCTGGTGATCTGCAGCATCTTTTGGGATGGGATTGCATGTCCTCTAGACCAGTGGTCCCCAACCTTGGGCCTCCAGATGTTCTTGGACTTCAACTCCCAGAAATCCTGGCCAGAAGAGGTGGTGGTGAAGGCTTCTGGGAGTTATAGTCCAGGAACATCTGGAGGCCCAAGGTTGGGGACCACTGCTCTAGACCTCTAGATACCCCTAGACCTCTCCATGCTTTTGGTGGCCCAGTGAAAGGGGTGGGTTTGTGTGCACCTTTCGCTAAATTCATGCGTTACTCCTACTCCGTGATACCTTTCCCAGCCTTTAGTCATGCCTGCCCTAGTTACCTTTACGCTGGACTGCTGTAATATGCTGTGCGCTGCTCTGACCTTGAAGGCAGTCTGCAAAGAGTGCCTGGATTTTGTTTGGGGCCTGAAGGTCCTTCTGATGGGCATCCTATGGGCTGTTGGGCGGCCACAGAGGGTCTTCCATCCTATTCAGAAGAGCTTTCTGTTATTATGGTACATTCTTCTGTCAGCTCGGTTTCTCACTGTGTTTCTGGGCGCCCTCAAAAGTCAGCCTTTGAAGCCCCAAATGACTTGGCAAGCTGGAGTATCTCTTCCCCCACCCCAGCCGTTTTCTGACACGAAAGCTTCCATCCTTCAAGGATGTGCTCTAGCAACCTGTGAGGACCAGTGGTTAGGATTAGGACTCGTAGAGATGGGCGGCGACCGGGCCTGGGGGGGGGGGGCAATGAGAAGTGAAATGGGGAGGCCTTCTTTTTGACGAAAAACAACAAAGTCACTGGGGGGGGGGGAATTCAGTGTTTTGTTTCAATTCGGCAAAATGGCTTGCACGAACTGAACCACGAACCAGCCAAGTTTGTTGAGCTTTTTTCCTCCGTTCCTAGTTCCGTTCGTGCTCTTCTCTTGTTGAGATGCTCTTATTAAAGATTGCTGCTGTACTAAAAGCCGTGTCTTTAGTGCAGAGACTATTTGGCTTTATTTTCTTTTGTTGTTTTTTTGTTGTTTTTTTGTGGGTCCCCACCCCACCCCGCAATCTTCCTGCAGTACGGTCTCTTTTCATCCCAGAAGCTTCTCCTTGTATGAATGTACCTGGAAATTATTATTATTGTTTGTTTTTTGTTAAAGAGGGACAGAATCTGCAGTTGGTTTTGCTCCCTTTTTATATAATAATTGGTTAGGTCACTGGAAAACGCCAGTGCCAAATTCCACAGTTCTGACATGTTCGTTGTAAGGGAAAAGGCATTTGCTGAATGCTTATGTAAACTGTTGTGAGAGTGGGCTTAAATGTTTCCGATCCGATGCAGTGTGCCTCTCTGTGTGTGTTACAAATTTCTTCCATGATAAACTCAATAAAAAGTATGATGCAACAGATGAGGGTGGATGGCCGAAGAGGTTTTGCTACGGGCACAGGGAGACTTTATGGAAAGATAAGGACTCGCTAGAAAAGACAATAATGCTGTGAAATCTGAAGGCAGCCGGGAAGGCTGATTATGGGATGGGTTGGCTCAGTAATGGAACCCATCGGCCAGAGTTTGCAAGATAGAACCTCCAGGAAGGTCTCTTAAAGGCAGGACAAGTGGCAGGGACTTGATGGAAGCTAACAACAACAACAACAGAAATAACAGATAGAGGCTAACTAAGGTTCCTGCTCACCCTGGAAGTCCAGGTTTGTGTCTAACGTGCAAATCAGGTTTAGGTTTAGTATGTGCTGTAGCTAGATTGACCAAACTGTGGTTGAAGTAAGGAAGTAAGACAGAAACAACATTCAAAATGGTCGTGATAGGCTGGAGCACTGTGCCGAAAACCTCCAAACTGGACATTCGTGCCCATCTCTAGTTCCCATAGGGCTGATATAGGTTCCAGGTAGCATTTCTAGGGGGAGGAAATACCCAGAAGTGATGGAAATGTAGACGCTTGCCTCTGCAGAGTTGCCACTGCATCCAGGCTAACAGAGCCCTGTCAGTAAACTTTTTGAGGGTAGACAACTTCTTGCATCATCCCACGTACCCTGTTGACCCCTTGACTCCATCCAGTTGGCAACACTTTGGTGACACTGTCCAACCATCTCGTCCTCTGTCATCCCCTTCTCCTCTTGCCTTCACACTTTCCCAACATCAGGATCTTTTCCAGGGAGTCTTCTCTTCTCGTGAGATGGCCAAAGGATTGGAGCCTCAGCTTCAGGATCTGTCCTTCCAGGGAGCACTGATTTCCTTCAGAACGGATAGGTTTGTTCTCCTTGCAGTCCAGGGGACTCTCAATTTTTAAAACTGAAATTGTGGTTTAAATCAGTTTGATTTTTTTCTAAATCATTGATTCTTATCCACTCTGAAGTAAAGCCACAAGGGCTTTGTCTTTAAAATAATGTGTAGTTTGATCCTAGACTTAAGGAGTGAACATTCTCACCAGTAGAACTGTGGAGGCGTGCACACATGCAAGCTCTTTGCCCCCCCCCCCCCGGCCCACAGGTAGCAAGCAGATCAGGAGAGGGTGAGTTGCCAACTGGATGGAGCCAAGGAGTCAACAGAATATGTGGGATGATGCAAGACGTTGTCTACCCTCGACAAGTTTATTTACTGGCTTTATTAGATGTTATTAGGTGTTTAGCTGTTTTAAAGTTCACTTACAGTGGTGCCTCGCTTAACGATTTTAAATGGTCCCCAAAAATTCATCGCTATGGGAAAACATCGCTAAGCGAAACGCGTTTTCCCATAGAGATGCATTGAAAACCGGATAATCCGTTCCAATGGGAACGGATTACCATCCTTAAGCGAAAATCGCCATAGGAAACATCACTAAGTGAAACGCAGTTCCCCCATTGGAATGCATTGAAACCTTTTCAATGCATTTCAATGGGGGAGAAAAAAAATCACAAAAAAATCAAAAAGAGTCCAAATGAAGCCAAATTTGGTTAACAAAGGGTTTATTGAGTGCACTAACGACTTCAAGCACTCTAAACCCTTTTTAAACAATTTAACACCTTTTAAAAATAGTGAAAACGGAGCTGTCAAAAACATCGCTAAGCGAAACAGGGGGACCTAAACTGTTGTCGCTAAGCGAAGCAAGGTCCCGAACATCATTATGCGAAATTCCGCCATTGGAAACATCGCTAAACGGAGCGCAAGATCGCTCCAAAAACCTCATCGCTAAGCGAATACATCGTTAAACGAGGAAATCGCTTAGCGAGGTACCACTGTATTTTTACCATCTTTTAGGCAGATTGTTAGCAATCACAACTGAGTCCATGACAGCCTTTTTAAAATTAAGATGGTTTTTAATCTTTACTTGCTTTTAATTGTTCAGTTGTATTTTAATTAGCACTTTGTTTGATTTTGTTCATGCTTAACTTAGTATGTTTTTCATTTTATTCTTATTAATATTGTGAGCCGCCTTGGGTCCACATATTGGGAGAAAGACGGCTTAGGAATATAACAAACCAATGTTTTTATTTTCTTTGCCTTTGCCTTTGAAAATAATTTAAAAAGAAGGGACAAGATATTGCGTGTGTGTTGAAGGAGTTTGTATTTTTTTAAAATAAAAACTTCAAATTCCAAATCCAACGAAGGGGGAACCATATGCAGAAGCAGAACACGTACACAATCAGATAATTCTGAGCCCCAGGAATTTGCTTTTGAGTATCAGAATTGAACCCAGTACTTCTGCAAAAATGGTCCTGGGTCAGTATAAGATCACAGACATATTTTCCAAAAGCACTTTTTCTGCCCTTGTCTTGCTTTGAAGTTCTCTTTTCTCCCAAATGGCCCCATCTCTTCCCGGGCTTAATAGCACTATGACCGTATTCTGCTTATCATTGAAACGAGTCCTGTTGAGCTCAGTAGGAATTGCTGCAGAATTGAGCTTGCTGGACCCTGGGCCATCAATGACCAGTGCACCATTTTTCTTACATGAATGCTGTATGAAAGAATTAAAAATCTGACCCTGATGCAGATAATCATCATATTAGAACTGCAGAGAGAGAAGAGTGGCTCACCGAATCCAGCCCGCATCATGGAGGCACAGTGGGGAATCGAACTCCCAACCTCTAAACCCCTGAGCGTTCCTGCTTTTTAGCCTTTCCTTTCTCAAAGATGGCTGAAAAGAGGGTTGATTTGCTAGATAAACAGGGCTTTCTGTCAGGTAAGCAGGGCAGGCAATGTGCTGCTGCTTTTCTTCCAGGAGAACGCCTCAAACCCAGCAGGGGATAAAAGCACGTGTAAATTGGACATGAATAGATTCTAATATACTGGGTTCTGAAACCGACGGTGTAGAGGCGCTGGCAATGATTTGCAAGGCCTGTGTGCCCGTTTACTGGTTTACCTTTTTACAGCATTCCACAAGTTACCTTTTAATTTTGCATTCAAAGGCGGCTGTGCGTGACAAACCAAAAACTCTCACGGCCGGTAATTAATTGCTGATTTACCTACATGTTGCTTTTTCCTTTTCTCTGTGGGGCCCTGTGTTGTTGGAAAGAATATTTGTACATCTTCTCAGACAGATAAACAACATCAAAAAGACCACACCAGCAGCCTGTGAAAATGACAATGATCCTTGTTTGTTGGTGGTGGCGGTGGCGGTTGTACCAACTATGGGGAATATCCGAAAGTTTGCGTGGCTGAGAAACATGGCCACTTCCCCACATTTTTTTTTGTTTTGTTTTTGTTTTTTTGCCATATTGATGAGTATGAAAGTAGAATCTAGCGGAGGCATATATACCCTTGTAAACCAAGAGCAAAACAAGGGATTGTGTATTAATCTCCAGAAGTAAATCCTTGAAGGTCAAGGATATGTCTTCTAACTTAAAGATGTCTCTGTACCCCCTCCCCCCCAAGTTCAGTTTTTCGACAACTGAACTTCATGGCTATAGGGCTTTTTCTCTCCGCTTTAGGGCAGACTTGCTCCTCTAAGCCCAGAGGACAGCTTCACTTAAAGAGGGAGGGAGAGATCCACAGCTATGGGGCGGTGTTCATCCCCGTTTCCAAGCCATAGAGCCAACGTTTTGTCCGAAGACAATCTTCCGTGGTCACGTGGCCAGTGCGACTTAGACACGGAACGCTGTTACCTTCCCACCGAGGTGGTACCTATTTATCTACTCGCATTTGCATGCTTTCGAACCGCTAGGTTGGCGGGAGCTGGGACAAGCGACAGGCGCTTACTCCGTCGCGTGGATTCGATCTTACGACTGCTTGGTCTTCTGACCCTGCAGCACAGGCTTCTGCGGTTTAGCCCGCAGCGCCACCACGTCCCCTTATTAGGAAAAGACCCATCATTAACTCTTCTTGATGGCGTGTTGGCCATCCGAACCTAGTAGAAGACATCGGTTTAAAGAAAGATGGTCTCCCAGTAAGCGATGGACATGTGTTTTGGAAAGAATTTAAAGTCTATTTGCATTCCCTCTGGTTTGACACTCTCTGTGGATGGAAAATAGGTATTTATCCTTGGTGGGGTGGAGGAAAGGCCTTCCAGTTAAAACGCTTCTGACGAAGTATTGTTACGTCTTCCTTTAGATTGCAGCCTTTACTCCCCTTTGACTCTCTTCCATCTTTGCTTTCTCAGCTATATTTGAGAGCCACTGTGCCAGTGATATGGCCAGAATCTGCCCACAGCTTCCATTGCACGCTACGCACCCAGAACGGTGGAATTGATTTCTTTGGGGGATTTTGCGAAGGCCACTGTTTTAGACACATCATTTCATTGATGGCAACCTGTGAACCTCCATTGATAAGGGAATGCTGTGTGTCTCGGTAGGGGAATGCAAGTAGAGGAGCGCTCTACACTGTTCCTGTCAAGTTTTCCAGCTTACCAAACAATTTCAGTTTGGTTTTTGGTGAAAAGAAAATGCTGGACAAAGTAGTCCTTTGGTCTGATACAGAACAGCTACCCTGTTTCCCCGAAAATAAGACAGGGTCTTATATTAATGTTTGTTCCAAAAAATGCATTAGGGCTTATTTTCAGGGGATGTTTATTTTTTCAGATACAGCTTTCTGCATTTATTCAAATGCAGTCCTGTCATCTTCTTCTGGTTGCTGCACAAGGGTGGAGGGTGGCGTTTCACTTAACTGGGGTTTATTTTGTGGGTAGGGCTTACATGGGGATGTGGTGGCACTGCGGGTTAAACTGCAGAAGCCTCTGTGCTTGCAGGGTCAGAAGACCAGCCGTCATAAGATCGAATCCACACGACGGAGGAAGCTCCCGTTACTTGTCCGAACTCCTGCCTACCTAGCAGTTCGAAAGCATGTAAATTCGAGTAGATAAATAGGTACCACCTCAGTGGGAAGGTAACGCCATTCCGTGTCTAGTCGCGCTGGCCACATGACCATGGAAACTTTTATCGTTTTTTTCCAGACAAACGCTGGCTCTACGACTTGTAAACGGGGATGATCACCGCACCCTAGGGTTGAACACGACTGGACTAAATGTCAAGGGGAACATTTACAAGGGCTTATATGACGAGCATCCTGAAAAATCCTACTAGGGCTTATTTTCAAGTTAGGTCTTATTTTCGGGGAAGCAGGGTACACGTACGTTCTTACAGATCTTAGGTACTCTTTAGCAGTTTGATGTAGCCAGGGAAAGTGACTTTACTTTATGGGACGATAAGGACCAGAATCCTCTCCCCGGCGTGGCTGTGCTCTCTAATGGGTTTTGGAGGACTTGTCTGAAAAATGCCTTGTCTGTTTGTGCCTGGGCGCCTCTTCCCCAGATCAGCACTAAGTCACATCAAGGCGTTTCAGACAAAAACGAAATGCTCCGTGGTTTTGGCCTCTGGTTGTGGAGCCAGAGGTTGGGAGTTCGATTCCCCACTGTGCCTTCTTGCCAGGGGCTGGACTAGATGATCTCACAGGGTCCCTTCTATCTCTGTAGTTCTGATGAAATAAAGATAAAAATTAAAGGAGACTAAAACGTTGTGCCACCCTTAAGGCCTATCTGCTGTTTTTTTAAATATAAATGTTTGTGGAACAAGCTACATCCTCAGATGTAACACCTCGTATGGCTTATATCATTTTGGTCATCTCTGATTTTCATTTTGCCTGATACGGTAGCATGGCTTAACTTGGCTACCTCTTCTAAATCGGCAGTCAGGGCATTTATGGATGATGATAAGGGTAATGAATGTGCGCTTCTCTACATCCACATAACCCACCCACCCCCCGGCCCATTTACACCCGGCTGTTCTGAGGCTTTAGCGATGCAAAGAAAATGAGCCCGTGTACCTGTCTTTCCTGCCTGGTTTTCTCCAGGCATTTTGAGTTTTCCACAAGCACATCCTGTTATTGCACAAATCCCTTGGATCCAACCTTTGCACTCAACCTCTTTCCATTCTAGCGAAAGTTACCAGCTCCTGGGAGAGATCAGAGATCTTTCTGTTCCGACTTTCATGGCTGACCTTGTCCGGGGTCATCAGTTTAGGACCTTGATATCTGGCAGAGCGCCTCCTCCCACCCAGTTCTTTCAGAGACACTCATTCCAGCCAGGCTGGGCGACTGAGGGGCCTAACGCCGAGCGAGGCCTGGAAGGAAAGAACGAGGAACCAGGCCTTCTCGGCGGTGGCCCCTCGCCTCTGGAACAACTTGCCCATTAGAGATCCGCCTGGCTCCCTCTCTGGGTGTCTTTAGAAATAAACTTAAGACATGGTTATTCAGGCAGGCTTTCCCTCCTGTTGCATCTTAAGATATACATTTTACATCTTGGATTTTTACATATTTTTTGGTTCTGTTGTTTTTAAATTTTGTAATGCCGGCCAGAGTAGACTCAGTCTAGATGGGCGGGGTACAAATCTAAATAATCAGTAAATAAACAATGAATAAATCAATCCCCAGCGGTGCAAATTTAGCCAAGCTGACATTTGTTGCCGCTTATAAAAAGGTGTAGGGACGTGGTGGCGCTGTGGGTTAAACCGCAGAAGCCTCTGTGCTGCAAGGTCAGAAGACCAGCCATCGTAAGATCAAATCCACGCGGCGGAGGGAGCACTCATCACTCGTCCCAGCTCCTGCCAGCCTAGCCGTTCGAAAGCATGTAAATGTGAGTCGATAAATAGGGACCACCTCGGTGGGAAGCTAACGGCGTTCCGTGTCTAGTCACGCTGGCCACCTAACCACGGAGGATTGTCTGCAGACAAAACAATAGCTCTGTAGGTTGGAAACGGAGATGAGCACCGCCGCCTAGAGTCAGACGCGACTGGACGAATTGTCAAGGGCAACTTTTACCTTTTATAAAAAGGTGGCTTTGTGTTGAAATTTCTGTCAGACCGCAGTCAACGTTGGTCCTTACTTTTAAGCCTCTCAGTGTGTGCACGCGAGAATATCTGTTTGTAAACTTGATCTTAGAACTGCCCAGCTGGAAAGGACCCGATGGATCATCGAGACCAGCTCTTGTCAAAGGAGGCTCCGTGGGGAATCAAACGCCCAACCTCCGGCTTCACAACCACTGAGCTCTCTAGAGGTTCGCCTCGTTCCTTTCTCAAAGATGGCTAGGTCTGTGACATCTCAAGCTTGCAATTCCGGTTATTTTTGAGCAGGCAGACTTTTGCAGTTGCGATGGAGGAGTGCGTTTCGGGGTGGGGGGGGCGGAGGTTTGAAGGCGAAAGGGAGCCGGGGAAACATTCTGCTCACTGACACGACAAAGTTCTGGCATGGAAGACCCAACGGATCTATTTATGTCCTGGAACAATAGGGCCAGACACACTGGAGAAGAAAGAAAATTCCTTTTCCAGCAACCGGCCGGGGCCTCTCTGAAAGAATGCATGCATTCCTTCGTTTTCCTCTCTCGGCCCCGGGTCGGGCAGGAGGAGGAACCAGCAAAGAAAAGGCAGTCTTAAATAAGGAAAAGGCCCTGCTTAAGCTCGCAGGAGGAAGAAACATTCAGAGGGAGGCCGGTTCTTTGAGCGCCTGTAGTGTTCCCCGATTCCTTTTTTTAAACTCCATTTGTGGGTTGGTGGGGAGGGTTCAAGGAACAGATCAAGGAAGGGTTCAGAAGCCCCACTGCTTATTTATTTTGTCTTCCGGTTCCAAAGAAATGGCCCTGTTGGTCTCGTTCTGCACGTTGACAGAACTGGGAGGAAAGAAGCAAGCTTGGTAGGGAAAGCAAGGAACAAAATACAACCCAGTTTTAGTGTGAGTTTCGTGGATCAGGTTTTAGGACTCAGTCCTGGCCTGAGACCATGTTGCTGAGCACAGTAAGTTGCACTAGAGTAGGCCCATTGAGTCCGTGGGGCTTTGGTGAGTCAGCTTTTCCCTAAATTCCATGGATTCAAATGGACATACTCTAGTTGCCCTTGACTTTAGCGTAGTAAATCATCACTAGAGTAGACCCGCAGAAGTGTCCAAAAATACAGAGTAATCTGCACTACATGGTTATATCTGTTTGATACCGCTTTAACGGTTGTTGTACTGTAGAAGGGGTAGGTGTGTTAGTCTGGGGAAGCATTATAGGTGAAAGCGAACTAGAAATAAAAAGTTTATTTTTTAAAAAAGAGTCTGCTTCAGGCTGATGAAGTGGACTTGTTCACAAAAGCTCACACTAAATAAAAAATTATAAAAGTTGGTCTTTAAGGTTCCACCCCATTTTTTGCCTCTCTTTTTCTTACTTTCTATTTCTGTTTTCCTTTTTTTTAATACATTCTGTGGAGTGCTGGAATTTATGCTAGAACCAGGATAGATTTGATTTTTTTAAAAAAAATGTAAAATGGATTTTTTTGACAATTTAATTTTGTAAAAAATTTCAATCATGATTTAAATCAATTTGAGGTTTTTTTTAAAAGAAAAAAATAATTGATTTCTCTCCACCCTGCTTAGGAACTCTTTGCAGGGGGCTCGGGAGAGAGACCTGGGTTCAAATCCTTGATCAGCCATGAAAAATCGCTGGAGGCGATGGCAACATGACATGACTCCCTGAACATGTCTCATACCTGTTTGGGCTGCTGTTAATTCAGAAGCGACTGGAGGGCATGCCCCAGTAGGCCACCGCTTGGCTGTTGTGAAAACTTATTAACATTCGGGCATCCTTTCCCCCGGCTGTTGACATGTCATAATCAAAAGACTCTAAGCAGAGTCTGTAAACACCTGTTTTGAATGGTGGCTTTGAGCATCACCGTGACCTAAAGTGTGGCCTAGAACACTGGAAAAGCTAGTGTGACCTAGAACACTCTAGAAAAGCTGTTGCCTTCTTTGCATAGAGATGGAAAAACAGCATCTGCTGTGTATTTTTTTACCCTAGGTTTTAAAACAGACAGAAAGAAGGTGCTTTGCCCATGACCTATGAAACGAAACAGGAAGAATGAGATTCAGGCACTCCTTTCCCTTGGCATGTGTTTATAGCATTGAGATTGCTGGAACTGGCTTCAAAGCAGTTGCCTCTCGGACTGTTTTGCATCCAGTTGATGCTGCTAATCTCGTCTCTTGTCTGTCTGTCTGCCTCTCTGCCCTTCCGCTGGAGCAGAAGTCCATCGTTTCAAGACTCAAAAATGTGTATTTCCTGTCATTCAACCGAACAGCTGTCTGAAATTTCACTTTTCCACCACCGTGCTCCACCATGTAGGTCCGACCATCTGCCCAAGTCACAGACTTGTAGAGATGGGGGCAACTGAAGGTCATCCAGTCCAGCTTCCCCTGCCTTGCTGATGGTCTTGTGTGCACCTGCCTTTACTCTCCTGTGCAATCCATGCGCACAGCCCAGACCAGAGGAGTGCATCACTCAGTGGGGCCTTTGTGGGGCCGTGGTTGATGTGTCACAGTAGACTCTTCATAGACCCTAATGTCTGATGAAGTGGTCTTGTCCACGAAAGCTCCCATTAAAATATATATATAAAAGTTAGTCTTTTAAGGGTACCACCATGTTTTTGTCTTTTTTAAAAAACTTTTTTTTAATGTTGTTTTCGCCCATGACGCTTAACGTGGCTTCCCCTTCTATAACTACACTTTTAGACAAAGGACATGACTGTAAGTGCCATACATGATGACTTTAGCCAGCTGGCCAATCCGAAGAGTAAAAGGAAGAGGTGGCGAAGATAATGAGAATACTTAAGAAGCACAGCATACATACTGCACCAATGTTTATCAGATACTTTGGTTTTTGGTTAAAACTTGTATCTCGTACATAATACCGGTTCATGTTTTTATAATTTTGATGGACTGCACCTAGTATTTTTGAATAGTGATGATGATGTGTGCCATTAAGTCAATTCCGACTTACGTTCACCTTACTCAGAAGTGATTTACTTTCTTCAATGGGCATCCTAGGACTGTGCAGCTCGCCCAAGGCTACCCAGCCTGGCTCTTTTCCCAAATGACGCAGTAGGGAATCAAACTCCCAACCTCTGGCCCTGCCGCCGGGTACCTCACTCACTGAATGATCCAGACAGCCTTCCAAATAATGGCGACCTGTTAAATCCAAATAATGGCCTTATTGGCCATCAGTGCAAGTGACCTCCATGGGGGTAAGGACACCCAGGCTTAAACCATGGGCCACCTTGGCCAGCAAAAGTTATTTCTCTGGCTATCTCCGGGAAAGGAGGGATGGCACAATGCCAGTGTAGCCTTATTGCTTGGTTTGCAGTTTGTTCTTCGTAGTAAAACCCCGTTCCACTTTTCTGGGTCATTCAGTCAAGTCAAACCAAGCGAAGATTTCTGCCACACCTCCGATGCATCCATGCTTTTATGCATTTGGCATCTGCTTTTATGGTTCGCACCCCACTTCCTCCAGGACCAGAGAGCATTGCCTGGAGTGTCGAGAGACTTGTTGTAGGGCAGGACGGGGGTGGACGTGCAAACAGTAACAGGAAGTGAAGAATTTAACAGCACATCCTTGAACAACCCTTGAAAGGCGACAAGGACACCCAAGCACAGATAAGCAGATCAACATACGGATGGTGATGAATGGGCTTTGTCCAATTTAAGAGATTAAGTTTAACCTCCCACAGGACCAGAAATAATAGCATTGTAAAGACTACAAGCACTATTCTAGATGACTAAACAGTAGTCATAAAGCAGACAAGGTTTGGGTAGTTAAGACTTGCAATGGATGCATTGGTCTGGATATTTACTGAGATATTTTTTTCTCCGGACATTTTCACGGCCGGGATCCAATGGTTGTTTTGAGCTGTTTGGCCATATTCTGAAGGTTGTTGTTTTTCCTAACGTTTCGCCCGTCTCTGTGGCCGGCATCTTCAGAGGACTGGAGTCAAAACTCTGTCTGTGTTCTGGTGCAGTGTGTGGGATAGATGAGAACACAGACAGAGTTCTGACTCCTGTCCTCTGAAGATGGCCAAACAGCTCAAAACATTTTTACTTTTGTAGGAGTTCCGTGAAAATCATTGGTATTTTGGAAAAGTATCATTAACAGTGTTATTAATTACATTCATGTCACGCTCTATCCTGCGTGGAAGGAGGGTGGGAAATATAGATAATGGTCTCTTCTTTTGTCCTTGTGGTGACCCTGGGAAGACAGAAAATTAATTTGGGGAATTATAGTTGCCATGTGGCCTGGGGGATTCTGGGAGTTGTAGCAGACCTACTAAACTCTTCTAGAACTGTGGCCAAAGAATTGTCTTAAATGTTTTTTTTCCTTCTCTAGATGGGGGGAAAAAATCATCTTCTGACTGCTGGCCATTGTAATTGTAAGCCCCACTTAGACCCTGGTCCTTTCAGAGCCATAGGGACGAGAGTGTTTTGCTTTGTTCTGATTTGTTTGTTTCCAGAATGAAACTTTTTTTTAAAGTGTATTAACAGAGAATGTTCCTGCTAGGACTCCTGTAATGTTCGGTGACCAACCTAACCATATAGTAGGACTGTGGGGGGTTCGGGTCGCGGATGCCAAAAAACGCTGAAATACTGTATCAAGTACCATAGATTGTGTGGTCTCTACCATCCTCTAGTGGCCAGCTCTGGTAAATACATGCTATAAACACATATTTCTGAGGTTTTATATTTAATATTTTCAGGCAGCATAAAAATGAATCTGCGGATATTGATCCGTGGATGGGGGAGTTTCCGATTGTACCTGTATTACTGTCAGGTGTTTGCCTCAGTTTCATTTTGGGTCATGCTGAGGAAGTCAGCAAAGTAAGGTTGATGCCCTATTGTGGCCAAAATTTGAGCAGTGGGGGATTTTTGAAGGCAGTGGGGGATGTCCCTTAACACACCCTGCTTCTTGTGTGAAGGAAGATGACAGCTGCGAGGCCAAAACGTTCGGCCATTTGGCGCTGGCGATAACTCCAGAGGCCGTTGTGGCTTGAAGGAAGAGAATGTGAAGAAATGGGATTTGAGGTGGGAATGTCGTTCATCCGGTGCTGCCTAATCAGGGTTAGCTCTCTAGCAAAATGATGGAGGCTCATTTTGTGAGGAATCCTGCTTTTTCGGCATCTCGACACATTTTAGGTTCCCTGCTGCTGTTTTCGTGCAAATTCTGTTGAAGGTCTTGATGGAGCTCTGGCTTCCTCAGCTTTGCTAGGCTCTCACCAGCTGACTATCAAGAGCTGTGGCTCTCAGACTGGGGTCCCCAGATGTCCCTGGACTACAACTCCCAGAAATTCTTCCTTCCTTCCTCTGGTCCTGCCTCTGCCGATCTGACAAGAGGATGTAACTATGGGAAATAATAATAACTAAGGGGAGGGTTTCTGTGACATTTCTCACTTTCTATGCAACCTATACTTGAACCCACAAGCAAGTGAACATGTGCAATCTGGCCTTTTGCACCAGACTACTCATAAACGTGTCCAAAACCACTTACAAGTTCAAACGTAGGCTGTAGAAAAAATATGATGTGTCATAGAAATTGTCCTCTAATAAAAAAAACAAGGACCCCAGCAATAACACAATAAGGCAATGTAGGGCATATAGGTAAGAAATTTTTAAAATTACAGTGGTGCCCTGCATAGCGATGATAATCCATGCTGAAAAAATCGTCGCTATCCAGATTCGTCACTATGCGGGACTAAAAAGCCCATAGGAACGCATTAAAACATGTTTAATGCGTTCCTATGGGGGGGAAACTCACCGCTATGTGGAAATCCTCCATACAGCCGCCATTTTCGCCACCTGGTATGTGAGGAAACCGCGCGAAAACGCTGCAGGTGGCCATTTTGGAACCGCCAATCAGCTGTTTAAAAAACATCGCAATGCGAAGATCGGTAAGCGAAACGCTTACCGATCATGGCCAAGCGATTTTTGGCCATTTAAAACATCGCAATGCGATTGCTTTTGCGATTGCAAAATCCACATCGCTAAGCGGATTCGTCGCTAAACGGGGCGCTCATTAAGCGGGGCATGACTGTATTTAAAAATTAGTGGTTGATTGAGGGGGAAGAGGAAAGGGTGTGGGGTGAGTTCCCCCAGTCCTGAACATCACACCCCAACTGCTTATGTTACCAAGAACACGGCCTCATCTTTACAATAAAGTACAACAACTCACCATGCGAGAAAAAGCCAGTTCCAATTGTTCCGGAAGCATCCCAGTGGCAGAGAAAAGAAGCTTGAGGGGGGTGAAGCGAAAAGGGTTCAGCCGATTTGAATCGGCCTTTGCGCCATGCGTTCGGTGAGAAATACTTGGAATTTTCCTGTTTTATAAGCAGAGCAGGGCCTGCAGCATTTGACCATGCAAGTCCCAGTTCTGGGGATCTTTCGCTCCCTCAGCTCTTTCCCTGTTTTGGAGGAGTGGGGTGCAGAACTGGTCCCTTTTAGAGCCGGGGTAGAAACAGGGCTTGTTTCTTTCCACGTCAAGGACATTGTAAAGCACAGGTCTCGTTTTAGCTTGACGATAAGAAAGCTGGCTGGCATTTCTTGGAAAAAGCACTTGATCTGAGCTGGAGGAAAACACAACCCTGGGCCATGGGAGAAGTGTACAAATGTTTCTCCATCTGCAGCTTGTGGTCCAAGGAGAAGAAGGAACAGATGACCCCTATCCTGAAATTTTGGGATGCGACCATCTCACTCAGACCACAAGCCGGTTTCCCTTCTCTTCCTCTCCATCTCTTTTTCTCCGTTTGCTTGTGTATCTGAAATGGAACGGGCGCTCATTATAGGCACCTGCATCGTTGTTGTTTTAAAGATGCCCGATGCATTGACCACAACCTGTTCTGCAAGATATCTACTCAGGATTAAACCATTCCAAATCCAGGTACTATTTTTGAATACTAGAGCAGGACGGATCACACAGTCCTTCCCTACAGAAATCCACTTCAGTCATCTCTATTTGAGAGGATGGTTTTTGCTGCTGCCATAAAATGAGTAGAAGTCCTTCATCTGAGACAGGAACCTACAGATCGCCAACAGAGCCACCAGCAGGAGTATATCTGTTCCGTGACTTTTACAAGGGGCTCCCAGGAATGTCTTGCTTCTCAACAGCCCTGTTGGGTAAGATCCGGCTGAAAAATGGCGTCTGGCTCCTCTCCACATATTTTGTGAGAATTGTCTGCAGGTGCTTGGTGACTGGAGGTGGTTTTGGGTGTGTTTACACATGCCTTACCTTTCAGGATTAGATAGGTATCTTGTTGTTGTTATTTAGTTGTTAATTCGTGTCCGACTCTTCGTGACTCCATGGACCAGAGCACGCCCAGGCCCTCCTGTCTTCCACGGCCTTCCGGACTTGGATCAAATTCATCTTGGTCGCTTCAGTGACCCTGTCCATCCATCTCGTCCTCTGTTGTCCCCTTCTCCTCTTGCCTTCACTCTTTCCCAACATCAGGGTCTTTTCCAGGGAGTCCTCTCTTCTCATGAGATGGCCAAAGGATTGGAGCCTCAGCTTCAGGATCTGTCCTTCCAGTGAGCACTCAGGCTTGATTTCCTTCAGAATGGATAAGTTTGTTCTCCTTGCAGTCCAGGGGACTCTTGAGAGTCTCCTCTAGCACCATAATTCAAAAGCATCAATTCTTCGGCAGTCAGCCTTCTTTATGGTCCAGCTCTCACTTCCATAGATAGGTACGTACGGTAGACTAAACAGCCCTTCTGTCCAATTCAGCGTGGCTTTTGTTATGTTACTTTGCTTGGGAGGACAAACCCCCAGAATTCCCCAGTCAGTTTAACGTTTTCCCAGAATGCTCTGAGTTAGCATGGCCACCGGTTAGGCTGGCATTGAAATGTTCTGGGAGCTGCAGTCCAAAAAAAGTAACTTCTCTAAGCACTCTGTATTTGGATATATTTATGGATGGAACGAAGAAGTGGTTTTGAGCATAGGAGTGGATTTTGCTGAAAAGGAGGGTGTTCAGAAAGCACTGGAAGGCACAGAATTTCTGTTTGGTTAATAATATCTGCGATGGCTCATTTACCATGAGCCAGTCATCAAGTGATATTGCCATCATCAGGTGATGACTGCGTGTGGGAGATAGCCATCTTGTTCTAAGTAAAGCTGATAATAATCTTGCAGTGTTGACTCACCCAGAAAACCGGAGATCTTGGTAAATGTGGCTGTTATCTTCATTAGATTACTGTTACCCCATTTCACTTTCAAAAGTAAACCATCTTGCAGTGTCTAAAGAATAAGGAAACCCACTTAAGTTCTCAGTTCTTTGGGTTTTACTACTGGAGCTAACTCTTGTCTTACCTCCTTCCTCCCCCATGAAAGGGCTGGGGACGCTTCACTGCACCTAAAGCCGGGTGGAAAAGTTGGAATCTTAGATGGCCTCCAATTGATATTTTCAAGATAATGGCTATTGCAGTTATCTTGCAGATTCCCTGGAGGGGCTCCGTTTTTGAAATGTAACTTCATGACACCTTAGTTACCACAAAAGTAACTAGTTGCAGTCACAATACCATATTACTTGCAACAAATTATTCCCAAGCTCTGGAATGACACAGGTACCTTCTGCATCCAATCTTGACGTGGAGGTTGACTTGAGTCAACTAAGTCCTTCAAGTCTACCACCATGCAGTCAGATTTTCAGCAGGGGAGAAGTATTGCCAGGGAGGGAGGAAGCATCAAAGAAATACGTTGAATTCCATCGTCAAGCATACACTTACTCCTGGTACAGTGGTGCCTCGCAAGACGAATGCCTCGCGGGACGAAAAACCCGCAAGACTATTGGTTTTTGTGATCGCTATGGTGCCTCGCAAGACGGTTTCTTCTATGGCCATGCTTCGCAAGACGTCCCCCCCCCCCCAAGCTCGATGCTTCGCAAGACAAATAATTTTCATTCACCTTGCTAGGTTCCCAAGACGATTTTTTCGCAAGACAGCGCATCTCGCGGAATGAATTACATTCGTCTTGCGAGGCACCACTGTATATAGAAAAAGAGGTCACGTGTGATTCCTTGAGGCCGCTTGGTTTTCTGTCCAAGACTTCCAGAAAAGACAGAAGCTATATTAGTGAAGTTCCTTGATCGAGTTCTTATTTATTTAAAATATTTTTATCCTGCCTTTCTCCTTAGAAACGAGTGTGAGTTCTTTGAACCCTGCGGCTTTAGATGTCTCTGCTTTGGTTTCAGCCGCCGAGGGAAACGTGGTAACATCTGCCAGCAGAAATGATAAAAGGAAGGAAGTCAATTTGGTCCCATACTCTGCAGTTCTATTGTGGGCATTTCCAAAAAAACATTTATGGTGTGGCCTAGTTGCCTGCTTCTCCAGCGTGGCTGCGGCCGCCCAGTATTTAAAAATAGAGCTTTTCAACCTCTTCTCTCGCTTTATTTTTACATGGCCTGGGAGCCTCCTCGCCAAAGGAGAACAATGAATGCAATGTTTTTAAAGCTTTTCAACCGACTCAGAGTCCAATTTAGTGCCTTTCTTGTAGACTTTTCTCCTTTTGCACCCTGGCATCAAGAAAAGAAGGAGAAAGAGAAGGGAGTGTATGTGTTTTTTCATATGCATTTAAGAGTTGAAGGGTTTCAGTTTTTGTGGGTTTTTTTTTTTTTAGTCCAGTGTTTTGTTTCTCTGACTGTGCAAATATTCGAGTTGAGCTGTTTCGCTCCTTCTTTGTGAGTTTTTGAGGTTTGTCCCGACCTCTCCAGTTTGAGGACGATTGAGATAGAGGTGCGCAGAGACAACAACCCCCAGAAATCCTACACAATCTGGATAGAAAAACTTGTCAGGTGGATACACAGTTGGCTTCAGAATCATATTCAGAAGATGATGATTAATGGCTCCTACTTCAACTGGGAGGAGGTAAATGGTGGGTTACCCTGAGGGTCAGTCCTTGGCCCGGTGGTCTTCAGCGTTTTTATTAACAACCTTGATCAGGGGGGTGCAGGGAATGTTTGTCAAATTTGCGGAGGACACCAAATTGGGTCAGATAGCTAACACCCTGGACAACAGAAACAGAATTCGAACAGATGATAGGCTGGAGCACTCAGCTGAAATCAAGAGAAGGAAATTTAACCTTGTATATGTGTAAGGTTCTACACCTGGGGGGGGGGGGAACCAAACAAACAGTTCCAAGATGGGGAATTCTTGGCTCAGAAAAACTCCGAGCGAGAAGGATCTTGTTGTGAATCGCAAGCTGAATATGAGCCAGCAGTGCAATGCAGCAGCAAAAAAAGCAAATGCTATTTTAGTACGCATTAACAGAAGTATAGTCTCTAAATTCCATGAGGTACTTAGTTCCCATCTAGTACTTCATGGGAAAGAAAGCCAGTTTTAATACACTTAGGCCTCATCTTGAGTATTGTGTCCAATTCTAGATGACGACAAACGGGAACGAGTTCAGAGAGTTTGATGACCCACTGTGCCTCATGGACAGGGGCTAGACGCCGTGGCCCATATGGTCTGTTCTAGCTCTGCAGTTCTAAGATCCTAACGAGGATGACTTGGGGGTCTGGAAACCGAACCCTAGAAGGAAAGACCAAAAGAACCGGCCATGTTTAGCTTTGAGAAAAGACGGTAGAGTTACGACGGCACTTGTCAAATGCTTGGAAGATTGTCGTACAGAGGAGGGGCAGGATCTGTTCTCCATCATCCCAGAGTACAGGACATGCAAGAATGGGCTCAAGTTACAGGAACCCAGATTTCAGTTAACTGTTTTAGCTGTCCGTGACGAGGTGGTGAGCTCTCCTACACTGCAGTCGTTCAAGAAAAAAAATGAGATCAGCATCTGTCAGATAGGCTTCAGTTTAGATCCCTCCATTGAGCCCCTTCCAGCTCCTTTATTCTATGATTCTATACTTACTCCGTTCTAGGCGTGCTGACAGAGGTCTTCTCTTATCAAGCTGTGGGAGGGAAGTTCCTTCGCTCAGACTTCAAAGACTTCTTGTTTCCTTTGTTCCGGCACGTCTGCTATTCCCCACCTACTGCTTTCCCTTTCTAGATCTCAAGTCTCTGAGATTAAACGTGTCCTCGTTGTGTGCCGTGAAGTCACTTATGATGACCGTGATGGGATTTTGGAAGTATGGGATAAATTCAAGGAATGGTTTGCCATTGCTGTGCACCCCACTGCCCAACCTTCTAACATTTAAGACAATTCTTTGGCCAAGGAAATTGTAGCTGTGATACAAACAAGCACAGTTCTAGAAGAGTTTAGTAGATCTACTACAACTCCCAGAATCCCCAAGGTAACCTTCTATGTGTCACACACACACACATACACACATCTTTTATATCTATATTGAAGCTGTCTGAGCCCTAAACAGTTTTGTTTTAAAGAAATGATCACTGATTTAATTATGTTGCAATATTTATAATAGATTGTTTTCTAACTGTACTTGGTGTTGGTGGTATTGGTGATGATAATGATGATGATGATGATGATGATGATGATGATGATGATGATGATGATGATGATGATGTGATCTGCCTTGGATCCCAGGTTTTGGAGAACAAGTTGGCGTAGAAATCAGATCAAAGAAGTACACAAGTGTGCACGGTGAGCTAAACTAGATAGGGTTTATTGAATAGGTCTTACAAGCTTCCACTTAATCAAACATTCCCAGTTTTTAAACTTTGTGCTGTGTGGGGTCCATTGGTGGTCCTTTGCTCTCTTCAAGAATAAGGGGTTGCTTTGTGAGATCAGAGGAAGTTAAAAATAGTTAAGATTATTCAAGCCATCCGTTGTAGGCGGCTCAGATTAATGTTCTCATGACTAAACTGAATCTTGTTATTCTTCTTACTTACTTATCTTTTTTTTTTACCAAAATAAACCCTATGAAAGTATTCAGGGATGGGTGTACAATTTTATATCCTTGCTTTGGGCTCGGAAAGTTTTTTTTTCCTCTCCTTCTTGATGCTGGTCGAGATTTAATTTAAACTGAATTTATGGATAAGGAGCCTCTCCCAAGAATTTCCCTGATCAGGACAAGTAGGATGTTGTGCGAGATCTGGAGTTTTTATTCTAAAAAGCGAGTGTGCAAAGCTCCATGCAAAATCGGTAGGTCGTGGGGAAATTATGGTAAGAACTCTTGAGCCAGGGAACAGACGGCCTTGGGAGCGAGTGGGAGGCCCTCCTTCCTTAGAGAGTTTTTATACAGATGTTAGATGGCCACCTGTTTCTTTAGAGTTTCTTTAGCTTTGTTTTTCCTACTTCATCAGGAGCTTCGACTGCATGATCCTTAGCTTTCCTTCCAGCTTCTACATATGTGGGATTTTACAATTCAGTGAAATCCACTAGATTTCCACTGGTGAATCATCATTATAATTTTAGACCTAGAGAGCTAGAAAGGGACCCTATAGATCATCAGGTCTATGCCCCTAGAGACTCAGTCGGGAATCGAACTCCCAACTTCTGGCTCCAAACCACTGAACTATCCAGCAGTTCGTAGCTGGATTTAGTCAGAAACAAACCTGACTATAGACCCCAGTCGTCAAGAGTAATTCTTGCTGTTTGGCTACTTGGCTTCTATCAGGAAATTAAATCGTATGGTATATTGAAAGATGAGCTGGCTGGATAATTTAGTATGGTAGAGGAGCCAGAAGTTGGGAGTTCGATTTCCCCGCCATTTCCCCCCCCCCCAAATAGAGCCAGCCTGTGTGGCCTTGGGCTAGCTGCACCGTCCCAGGGTGCCTCCTAGAGGAAGAGAGCGGTAAAGCACTTCTGAGTATTCGCTACTGAGAAAATACGGAAAAGAGTCGCCGTAACTCAGAACTGATTTGAAAGCACGTGATTATTGTGATTAACTATTGAAAGAGGAAGGGGAGAATCTGTTTGGCTTGCATATTTCACTCTGAAAGTTTCAAGCGGGTAACTGTGTTAAGTCTGTTGGAGCAAAAACAATAAATTTGTAAGCTTTTGTGTACGCCAGCCAACTTCTTCTGATGCCTGCAGAGAGGAATTGGGGTCTAACACTCATGAAATCTTAAAGTTGTGGCCCCCCCAAAAAAAGTCTTGTTAGTTTATAAGGGGCCCCGAAATTCTTTGCTCTCTTCGCCCTTTCTGGCACCTGTTCTCCCTGAGCTGCAGGGAGTTTCGAGACACAGAAGAGGAGAAATCCTTGCTTTCTGTTCCCCCCCTCCCTCTCTCCTCCGCGCCTTCTCTCCTTCCCCGTTTTCCGCAGTCCGGCTTTTCTAAATGGGGCTCGGTGATCTCGAGGCAAAAGAATGCAGCTAACCCCTGTCATTTGGGATCCTCCAAAGGCCCTACGCTACGGAAACGCCGCATTCTTTCCCGGCCGGCTTGCGGTTTGCCGAGCCCATTCCGATCCCCTGAGGTGGAAGAGCAGAAGTGGTCGTGAGCCCTGTTGTGATTTGAACGCTGGGGTTGGAGAAAAGGGGGCCGGGATTCTTTAAAGGACTCTTAAATTATATTCTTGCTCACCGAGAGGGCTTCGAGGCCCATTTTTAGCTCCTTCCAGATGCTGTGATTTTCTCCGTCCTTTCCTCTCTCCACTTCTTCTTTTTAAAAATCGGAGCGCTATCTTACTAACTTCATGGTTTTTTTAATCTTCTTACCAGAGTGCTCTCGTTTTTTTTTCAACTCCCTGATACTGAAAATAAAAAGGCAGCAAGAGAGAAGCAAGGATGGTTCTCTTCCGCGGTTTTCTTTCCGCCCATTTTGGGCAGAATGTTGAAAAGTTCTCAAAGATGGTATCAAGGTTTGACAGTGTTAAAAAACTGTCTTCTCTCCCCCTCCCGCAAACTACATTTCCCAGCTGCGTGGGGGATTCTGGAAATGGTAGTCCAAAAAAGTAACTTTGCTAGACAGAATGGCTTTTTCTCTCTCTTCATTTGTCGATCTCCTTTGTGCAACGGCCAAAGGATGGATGGGGAGCAAGGAAGTTCCACCGCATCATGCATGAAAGAGGTGACCCAGTCATGATCTCACCTGTGCGACATCGTAGAAGGCCTAGAACTCATAAACCAGAGAGCTGTCTTCTTGCCCTAGAGCAAAGTCCTTAATTGAGAGTGTCAGCCTCATACACCCATCCCACCCTGGGGGCATCTTGCTTGACTGGAGCTGGGCAAAAAGGGGGCAGATGCTTTGCTTGCTCAAAGTTATGGCTGGAGGTCACTCGTATGAGCCCCTGTGGGAAGGAGAAGCATCCGTTCCACCAATCTTTCCTACCTTCCCGCTTCTAGTTTGAGATAGTACTCTTTAATGCACATACATAGTGTTCTCCTTGACCTGGGGTTTTCTGAGTCCACCGTCCTGAAAGGATAGCTTGGAAATAATAGTGCTAAACCCATGCATTTCTCCTAGACTGGAGTAGAGTCACTGACCACTGGGAACTTTGGCATGCCTACCGTTGGGTGAATCCCACCAAGTCAGTTGGCTGACTGAACGGGAGAGCAAGATGCCGTGAGACATTTTCGTACCAGCGGCAGTATCCTCTTAGTCCAATACAGTACTTAGACCCAACCTTAGGTCTCCAGATGTTCTTAGAGTACAGCTCCCAGAAAGCTTCACCAGCACAGCTAGTAGGGAAGGTTTCCGGAAGTTGTAGTTCAAGAACATCTGGAGACCCAAGGTTGGGCACCACTGCCTTAGACTCATGAGATAAGCCTACCTTTCAAGGTTTCCCCTACAATGTTTATCGTATCCCACCTTGCCTCCAGAGAGCTCAAGGCGGCGAACTCAGCGCTTGTCTTCCGACCCTCCCCTCCTTACAACATCCGTCTCTGTGACAGGTCCCTCTAAGGAACTTTCCCATGTCTAATAAACTGGTTTCAACAGCCCAGCTCCACTGGCTCTACGGTGAGGAAGAGGATGATGGCGGGAGCTCTGTCTGTTTGTAGGGGGTTGGTTTTTCGTTAGCACCTCTAAGTAGTACTTGCTTCCTATAAGTAGTACTTTGTTTCCCTGGAACAAGTGGGAGATTTTAAGCTTAGCACCACAGAGCTCCGTGTTAGACGGGAAGTCAGATGGAGCATGTGTTTACTTGAGGAAAGTGTTTACAGTACTTCTGACAAACATATGCAGGAGCTCAAGGTGTGTTTTTGTCCGTCTGCTGCTTGAGTACAGCTTTCCCCGTGCTTAGAGCAGTGGGCATGCAACCTAATTGCACACCCGAGACAAGCCAGCAAATTGGTTAGTTCGCTCCCAGGCCCCCTGAAGCAAAACCACGAGGCTGTGCCTTCAGTGCTAGCCAAACTGACGGACTGTCTCTCCTCTCACACAACGTTCAGGCTGCGAATATACGAACGGCGTTGTCTCCAGTTGAGATGCTTGCGAACGTTCCGTAGCATCATAACTGGCTCGGCCAATCAGTTTTTTCAGATGCTTCGCCACCTCTAAGGCAGTGCGGCATAAAGGCAGGAAGCTTCTCTCCTGAGTTAAAGTCGTGGGCACCCGGGGAGGATGAAAACAGAGGCAATAGTCTTACAAAGGAGCTGGTGTGCCCCTGGTTTATTCCTGGCTCAGGGTGAGACCGCAGATATATTTTTAGAAACAGTCATGCCTTTGCTATATCTAGCATATGTCTGTACTTTTGCTACCCATCTATTCAAGAGGACCGTGGGTCGCTTTGCTAGATGGCCATTCTTCGGGATCAATTAGCTCACACAGATTTAAAACAACACCAGTGTCAAGAGTCTGTTCTTTAAAAGGACGCAAGGCAATTTTTCCTTTTAAATAAAATGCTAAACCTTCCGCTGCTATGGGTAATATTACACGGTCACTCATGGTAATACCTTTCGTGTATATAATTTATAACTCTTCTTTTTCCACTTGATACCAGAACGCCAGATATGTTAATTAGGTCCACTTTTAACCTGTTGGGTTTTTCACAGATTTTAGAAAAGTTCTCGTTATGTCTGGTGGGGGGGATCCTGGGGGTTGTAGTCTAAAAATAGAAGTTTCCTAAGCCTCCTCTTCACATTCCATCCAAATGAAATAAGAGTTATGTAAGTATTTTTAAAACGGGAGAATTCTTAATTTTGCTTTCATGCAGTTGACTTGCTCCCAACCCTGGGGTATAAATTCTATTTCTGATACGTGAGATAGTTACTGTCAGGACTATACGTACACAGGCTTTCTACCTTACCTTTTCCACTATAGAGTAGAAGATGGCTTACAGACATCTCACAACAGACTGAAAACAGAAAGTAAAGGATCAAAATAAGACCCAGATTCAGGGTTAACGACCTATTAAAATCAGGTAAAGATCAAATTTAATCAAACAACCGTTAAAATCCGTTTGTCTGCAAACAGATAGTTAACATCATCACAGTAAATTGCACCGTATAGATGGCATTACCCAAACAACACACAGGGGTTTAATTGTAATTTCTAAAGAATTAAAGAAACCCTTTTGCCAACAACCCAGGGACAATAAAATCTTTCCTCCTGCCAAGCAAGAATATTTGCATGGTAGCAGAGCTGGCACGAAAAATAATAAAGATGGGAAGTGAACAGATTTTTGAGCAGGGGATGGAGCTTGGTTTTCCAGTTCTGCATGGGATGAGCAGAACTGAAAATGCCTGATGGCCGGATTCCAAAAGATCTCCTGTATGGAGAATTAGTGCAGTGAAATCACCCCAGAGGGAGACTCCAGCTGTGATAGAAGGATATCTGCAAGCGGGATCTGAAGGCCTTAGGAATGGACCTCAACAGATGGGAACCACCTGAAAATCTAGGAATTGCAGTCTAAATGTGTAAATTTTTAGCAGTTTCATTTTAGGGAATTACATGTGGTTTTGCCTCCTTTTTACCAGCAATTCTGTTGGGTTCCAGAAGGAGTGGCGTTTGTATCTGAGTTATGGAAGGTGTGGAGTTTGCATCCAGCAAGCTCCAGACATTAAATACCTTGAAGATGAACAGGTTGTATTTGCCATAAGCTTTCCTGAGTTGTGGAGTGGGACGTGGTGGCGCTGGGGGTTAAACCACAGAAGCCTCTGGGCTGCAAGATCAGAAGACCAGCTGTTGTAAGATCGAATCCACGTGAGGGAGTGAGCTCCCGTTGCTTGTCCCAACTCCTGCCAACCTAGCCGTTCGAAAGCATGTAAAAAATGCAAGTAGACAAATAGGTACCACCTCGGTGAGAAGGTCATGGCATTCTGTGTCTAATCGCGCTGGCCACGTGACCACAGAAACTGTCTACAGACAAACTCTCGCTCTACGGTTTGGAGACAGGGATGAGCACCGTGCCCTAGAGTCGGACGCGACTGGACTAAAGGTCAAGGGGAACCTTTGCCTTTACTTTCCAGAGTTGTATCTACAGATGGGCGCTAACCACAGGTTTGGCGGGTTGTGCCAGTTTGTCTAATGACCAAACAGATGTTTGGCCCTTCAAATCCCCACCTCTTCCAGAGGGCATCCACTCAGAGGTAGCGCTCAGAGGAGGCGGGGCAGGGAAGCCAGGCCTCTGAGTGGGTGCCCGCCAGAGGAGGCGGGGTTTTGAAGCACCAAACACCTGTTCAAACTGCTAAACGAACCCGTGCTTTGTGCCTATAAGGTGCTGTAAGGTACTTTGTTACCTTGGTAGAACAGACTAACAAGGGTTAGTTCCCTCCCCCAGGAATCCTCATCAAAGTAAAGATGTCTGTGTTACTACCTCTTATTGTTTCATTAATTGCCTTTATTAAAGTAAGGTAAAGGTAAAGGTTCCCCTTGACAATTTTTGTCCAGTCGCGTTCAACTCTAGGGGGCGGCGCTCATCCCGCTCTTCAAGCCATAGAGCCAGCGTTTTGTCCGAAGACAATCTTCCGTGGTCACATGGCCAGTGCGACTTAGACACGGAACGCTGTTACCTTCCCACCGAGGTGGTCCCTATTTAGCTACTTGCATTTGCATGCTTTCGAACCGCTAGGTTGGCGGGAGCTGGGACAAGCGATGGGCGCTCACTCCGTCGGGTGGATTCAATCTTACGACTGCTTGGTCTTTTGACCCTGCAGCGCAGGCTTCTGCGGTTTAGCCCACAGTGCCACCACGTCCCTTTTTTATTCAAGTAAATATATGTAAAAAGTAAAATAAATATGATTCTACTTTAAATCCCTGCTGGCCTCTGATTACAATCCCCCATTCATTGCTTGCTTGCTTCATCTATCTGTCTGTCTGTCTGTCTGTCTGTCTGTCTGTCTGTCTGTCTGTCTGTCTGTCTGTCTGTCTGTCTGTCTGTCTGTCTATCTATCTATCTATCTATCTATCTATCTATCTATCTATCTCCCTCCCTACCTACCTACCTACCTACCTACCTTCCTTCCTTCCTTCCTTCCTTCCTTCCTTCCTTCCTTCCTTCCTTCCTTCCTTCCTTCCTTCCTTCCTTCCTTCCCTCTGTCCGTCCATCCATCTTCCTTCCTTCCGTCTGTCCGTCCGTCCGTCTGTCTATCTGTCTGTCTGTCTGTCTATCTATCTTCCTTTGTTCCTTCCTTCCTTCAATCTGTCCGTCCATCTTTCTGTCCATCTATCGGTTGGTGGGTCGGTCAGTTGGTCTATCTGATTTATGTACCACCCCATTAATGTAAACACTAGACTAGGCAGTTTACAAGTTAAAACTTAAAAATCCCACTGACCCCACACAGCAATGTATGTAAACAACATGGTGATTTTTTAAAAAAAAATCCTACAAAAAAAAGGGAGGGGAATTAATATTAAGAGCAAGCATCCAAGAGACTGAGTTCTTGAAGGCCGCCTTGCGTTTGTCCTGTTTCCAACCGTTTCCTGAACACAAGGAGGGGAAGGAGCCTCTGCTGGCCTGGGGGAACCTGTCCCGGGGGTTCTAGACAAGAGGCATGGAAGGGGAGCCTGTGGTAAGGAAGCAAGAAAAATCTGGAACTGGTTTCTTTGGGGGAGAGAGAGCGTGTGGGAGGGGGCGGCTCGGTGTTCTCGGCTTTTAAAGTGGAAGTCCAAAGGAGAATAAAAAGCTGCTGGAGAACGCCTGATCAGGGTTTTGAGGAAATCCAGAGGCTGCTGTTTTCTCTTCAGAGACCTGAACGTTTTGTTAAGAGACCCTTCGGGACCAGCAGGCGGGGATAAGTGGAGATCTGCCCCCTGGCTGGAAGAACGTGGTTCATTAACCACATGGGGGGAAAACGCACATTCCAAAAAAACCCGAACTTCCTTAGGCAGTGTCTCTAGACCTTTTAGGCAAAGGGTTGTGATCATAGCATTTCTTGAAGGCATCAAAAGGGGTTGGGGGACACCAACACCCCCCCATATTCTATTAATAGCAATGTTTCTGAATATTTTTATTGACTGCTGTCGCGATACATTTCTAGGATGACTTTGGATTTTTCACGCTACTTCTTTGGCTCACGAAGACATCCCCTTAGGTCACGGGTGAGACTGTTTCCCCCTCCTCCACGTGTTTTTGGCTTAGAATTTTTTCCCCCGCCCCATCACAGTTGACTTTGAAGGATGGCCTTTCCTCCAGAACGTGTCCCGTGAAGCCATAGAGGGTGGGTCAGGATTGCTATCATTTTAGCTGGAATTGAAAGGCAGAAGAACGTTCCCCTGCAAATTCTGGCATGGCAGGGGGGGAAAATAAGGTCAGACTGGTTTAGGGTGGGCTCTGCTGGTAACGTGGGACAGGGTGAACAGCGTGGCGCTGCGGGTTAAAGCCTCTGTGCTGCAAGGTCAGGAGACCAGCCATCGTAAGATCGAATCCACGTGATGGAGGGAGCTCCCGTTGCTCGTCCCAGCTCCTGCCAACCTCACCGTTCGAAAGAATGTAAAAATGTGAGTAGATAAATAGGGACCACCTCGGTGGGAAGGTCACGGTGTTCCGTGTCTAGTCGCGCTGGCCATGTGGCCACAGAAACTGTCTTCGGACAAAATGCTGACTCTACGGCTTGGAGACGGGGATGAGCACCGCACCCTAGAGTCAGACACGACAATGTCAAGGGGAACCTTTACCTTTACCTGCTGGTAAGCTCTTGGGGGCGATCCAGAGGAAGGAGGTTCGGACTGGCTGCTGCAGCAGTGACACCCATCTTGTCTCAAATACTGTAGATCTAACAGGAAGGTCTTGCTGAGGAAGTTTTCATGTGAAAACTGGGCTGAACCGTCCAGTGTTTCTCCTGATTTCTGGCAGTGGACCTTGTGCTTCTGGCAATCAATTGATCAGTCATTCAGTCAATCAATCAGTAGTGAACCCTAGAAAGTCATCTTCCCATCCTGCCTGCCAAATATACAACAGAACACCCCCATGCACTTTCCTTTGAGTTTATGTAGACCGCACACCTACAGATCACAAACGCCGTGCAAGAAGGTCTTCTTCTGCGCAAGGAAGATTTAAAGGGAAACACATGGTGTTTATCGCCTGAGGGTTGTAAAAAAAAAGTCCTGTTCCTTCCACGATGCAGTGCAGATCTTGGGAGACCTTTGCACGTATTTGCACAGTTATTTTTATATTCAGCGCCGAACGACTGGAGTTCATCGAGTCGGTGCTGGGTTTAGGCCGGCTGCCCTGGTGTTTCATGTTTTGCCAGGTGACTTGGCCGCAAGGGGTCTAAAAAAAGGGTGTCCAGCTTTACTTTGCAAGAGCAAATAGCATGATACTCGTACACAGCCCTCTGCCTCTTAACAGATAGAGCACAAGTTCTCACTTCCACATTATACACCTCCTTCCCCTACACACAAACAGAGAGAGAGAGAGAGAGAGAGAGAGATGACCGCAGAGGGTGACACAGCTGCGCACTTCGTTGTCCGCATTTATCAGTGCATGTTATTGCATTGCTGTTAGAGGTACGCAGCCTCATCGCAGGTCAAAGGACAGTTCCCCAACACCTCTCCATTCAACATGGCCTCTGTCCACGCTGGCTGGGGGTTCCCGGGAATTGCAATCCAGAAAAGTAACTTTTGTAGCTTCTGATTTTACATAGATTTGGGTGGAGAAAGCCTGAGATCTTTGATAGCCAGCAAAATCTAATGTAAACCCTGCCGGGCCAAAGAGTTGTTTATTACTAGCCATAGCATGTACTGTATTGTTAGTACAGTGGTGCCTCGCTTAGCAAGTGCACCGTATAGCGATGTTTCCATATAGCAATCCCTTTTTCGGGATCGCTATACGGAAACATACCCGATCTTCGCAATGGGGAAAACCCACATTGCGAAGATCGGGTATTGCGGCGGCCATTTTGGAGCCGCCGAACAGCTGATTGGCGGTTCCAAAATGGCCGCCGGAAGCCCGGAAATGGCTGCCAGCAGCCGTTTTTGCGCCCTGCCCTCGCTTAGCGAGGGCGTGAAAATGGCTGCCGGCAACGGGTAAGTAAGCAAGGTATTGGAACGCATTAAACTAAGTTTAATGCATTTCAATACGTTTCCCCTACCCGTTTAGCGACGATTCCGCATAGCGAGGGTTAATCCGGAACGGATTAACCTCGCTATGCGGGGCACCACTGTACAGTGGTGCCTCACTAGAGGATTGCCTCGCGGGACGAAAAACCCACAAGACAATTGGTTTTTGTGATCACTATGGTGCCTCACAGGACTTTTTTTCTATGACCGTGCTTCGCAAAACTTTTTTTTTAGAACGATGCTTCACAAGACTTTTTTTAAAGACCGATGCTTCGCAAGACTTTTTTTTTTGAGACCGATGCATAGGAAACCTCGCAAGACTATTTTTTTCACAAGATGACGATTTTCGCCGAACAAATTAAAATTGTCTTGCGAGGCACCACTGTATTGCTACGGGACTTACGTTCCACCTTTTCCCCTGTGTCGCTGGGGTTGATAATGATAGCGATCATGATAACAACAGCAAAATTCTTGCTGCATCTTTAAGACTAGCGTATTTATTTCAGTGTGGGCTTCTGTGGGTTGTAAGTGAATTATAGTGCTACCGCTGCTATGCTGGTATGGGCATTCTGGCTTGCCGTAGTCCAAAAAGGAGGTATACACGCAGACCTGGAAAAGAGATCCCTGACAATGTGGGTGCATCTGGTGGCAGTTTCAAAGGCTGACTACTGTAACTCTCTTCAGGTGGGGCAGCCCTTGAAGCTGACTGGGAATCCTCAGTGGGTGCAGAATGCAATGGCCAGGGTGGTTTCTGGAGTGCCCAAGTTTAATCACATCACCCCAGTAGTGACCCCACTTGTGTTGGCTTCCTGCTCCCTTCTGAGCCAGGTTCCACGTTTTGGTTTTAACCTACAGAACCCTTCATGGTTTGGGACCCTGCAGTTTGTTGGGGCATCTTTTCCTCAGAACTCTGGCCCATACAACTTGGTCTTCACGGATTCTACTCTTGCAGGGGGTGACACCAAGGGAGACCCCCCCCCCTAGAAACCAAGCCTTCTCAAGTTTAGGCCCCCATCCTTGTGGAAGGAGCTCCCACTAGAGCTGCGCCAGGCCCCTTCCCTGCCAACTTTTAAGAAAATGTTGACAGTACGACTCTTTAGAGGAGGGTTCAAGGACATGGTCTCCTGAACTCAACTATAATTGAGCTGCCCAATCTGACATTATTAAGGTTTTAGTTACTTTTGCCATTTGCTTTTGTTGTTGATGATGATTATTTTTAGTGTAACCTTTGGTTTGCAGGGTGAGTTTGTGAGTTTTATTTTCTTCCGCTTAGATTGAAAACTGCCTGGAGCAGTGCCAGGCACGAAGTATATAAATATTTGAAATAAATATATAATTTTTTAAAAATGTAATATTTCCAAGCTCTGGTTCTTTTGCTGGGCTTCTCAAACAGCATCTGCTTTCCCACTTGTTAATTCCACCTGAGTTGCCTCCGATGTATAGTGGCCCTATGGATGAGCGATGGTCCCGGATCCTCAACTGGCCCTCCTCAGCTTTTGCAAATCCAAGAATGTGGCTTCCTTTATGGAATTGATCCACCTCACATTTGGTCGTCCTCTTTTTCTGTTGTCTTCAGCTTTTCCCAGCATCATTTACTTTTCCAGCCAGTTGAGTGGACATATTGCTATAGGGGAAGGGATGCGTTGGTGGAAAGAGGTTGCTAGGCTGAAAGTAGTAAACATTGTTGAGTGATGGTGGTGCTCAGATGTCCTAGATTTTTGAGGCGGAGGGGGGACAGTTACTGTACTTAGCAGGCTGGATAGCTCCGCGAGTTACAGTGGGGTCTCGACTTACGAACGGCTCGACATATGAACGTTTCGACTTACGAACCGCTCTCATAGGAATATATGGACTCGACTTACGAACTTAGATTCGAGTTACGGACTCTTTTTTTTCCCTTTTTTTAAAAGCTAAGTCCTCTTAGGTTAAAAGGAAAAAAGAAAAAATATCCCCCTCTAGTGGCAGAAGGCGGAATAGCAGCTTCCCATTAGTTTCTATGGACGAAAAGAGCAGATACGGATTAAATGGTTTTCAATGCATTCCTATGGGAAATGCAGATTCGACTTAAGAACTTTTCGACCTGAGAACTGCCTTCCAATACGGATTAAGTTCGTAAATCAAGACCCCACTGTAGAGATCTTGCTGTAGATCCAGAAGTTGAGAGTTCAGTTCCCGATTGTGCGTTTCGGAAGAGCCTTGGGCAACCTACAACCTATACAATCCCAGAAGTGCCCCCCAGAAGAAGGGAGTGGCAAACCACGTCTGAGTACTCTCTACCTGGAGAACCCTCAAAAGGGTCACCATTAAGTCATAATCGACTTGATGGCATACTGAAGTTAAGAGCATCCTTGTCTCTCCTGTAAGGGTCACAGTCTGAACCTCATGTTACATGTCAATTACGGAGGGCTCCAAGAGTTAAATCTACACTCCGGTCCAAACTATGCAAGATGGAGGCCAGCTTTGCATTTAGGAAGATCATTTCCGCAATTTGCAAATGAGTTTGCTTTGTTTTGGGATGGGTTGTTTTGAAGTCAACAGGGTGCTTCCTTTGCAAGTCATGATGGCTCGGGGACAAATCCCGTGGCCGAAAGAGAACTTTCAGCTTCTTAATTATTACGAATTTGGCATCTTGTCTAGGCTGACCCTATTGAAGAAAGGACAGACCGGTGCTCCCCACGGGCGGGACATGATCCCTATAGCTTTGGGAGAAATTGGGACCTGTTTCGATCCAGGGAGACAATTTTAAAGAATTCCATCCCCAAAAAAACTTCAGACAGGTTAGTTAAGGGTTGCAAATCTGCCCAAGAGAATAGAGACAGAGGCATTTGCTGGCCGGTCTCAGCAATTTTGGAATTCTCTTCTCGGGATGCTCACTTCACCCCTTCTGTGATGTCTTCTCACTGGCAAGCAAAAATCTTTTATTTCATCCTAGAAGACTCTCAGCAGTAGAGTAATTGTTTAAAGAAGAGGAGTTTTGCTCAGCTGCTCCCACTCTCGTTAACTTGTTTTAGATGGTTTTTATTTCAGTAACACCTGAATATTGCATTAGTTCTCTTGTGCATTCCAATTTATTTTATTCATTTATTCATTTCCGTTTCTTTACTGTCCCATTAGCGTTGCCCCTCTCTGGGCAGCACTGACAATATATGACAACCCTTTGTGTGTTTTTATCTGTATTTGTTTTTATTTGCATCTGTTTTAATTTGGTTGTGAAGCACCTTGGCTGCCAGTCTGGGGGAAAAGGTGACATATAAATCAAATACATGAGTAAAAGCCAGTCGGTTGCATTTCCAGATGGCTTTTGTACATCTCTTTTTGTCAAAATTTGCTATAGAGGTAGAAAAGGGTTTTCGGGTGGAATGTCATGAGGAAGTGTCCAGATGCCCCATCTGCTATGTAAACACAGTCCATCCTCATCTTACTCAACAATTGGCTCCCTTTTACACCCCTTTCTGGTGGTGTAAACCAAGTAACCCTGTGATAAATCCACATTTCAAGCTGTTAGGAATAGTTTGACAGAGCTTTGAAGCTTGTTGTAATAACCTCCTACACTAATTAGGAGTCATGTGGTGTACTAGGTTGAATCTTGGAGTATTTTTGTTGTGCTGTTAACAGGCAGAAAACAAAATAACCATTCCGCATTGGGGTAGACCAGATTCACTGATATGGAAGGTGGATTTTGTGATCTGTCTTTTTTTTTTCTTTTTTTTTAGTATGCTCATGCTCATCATTCTGCAAGGGACGTGGTGGTGCTGCGGGTTAAACCGCAGAAGCCTCTGGGCTGCAAGGCCGGAAGACCAGCGACTGTAAAATCGAATCCACGCGACGGAGGGAGCTCCTGTCGCTTGTCCCAACTCCTGCCAACCTAGCTGTTCGAAAGCATGTAAAAACGTGAGTCGATAAATAGTGACCACCTCGGTGGGAAGGTCACGGCGTTCCGTGTCTAGCTGCACTGGTCACATGATCACAGAAACTGTCTTTGGACAAACACTGGCTTTACGGCTTGGAAATGGGGATGAGCCACACGCCCTAGAGTCGGACACGACTAGGCTCAATGTCAGAGGGAACCTTTACCTTTATCATCTTTCTGCAAATTCACATCAGTGTAAATTTATTTATTTATTTATTTATTTGATTTATACCCCGCCTATCTGGACCAATGGACCACTCTAGACGGGGTATAACACAGAAATGTGGCATTCAGTGCCAAATTCCTTAAGATTTCATCCTGTATTAAATAGGTCCGTTCCAAACTGGATGGGGAGCTACAACCACCTGCCCTGCCCATCTTGAAATGAGACCACTTAAAACTGGGCGCAGAAATCGACATCCAGCGCAGAATTCTGCAGTACCGTCTATGACTCACCTTATGCACACAAAAGCAAACTACAACATATGCACACAGTTAAGTAAAGGTTCCCCTTGACATTAGTCCAGTCGTGTCTGACTCTAGGGGGTGGTGCTCATCCCCATCTCCAAGCCGTAGAGCCAGCATTTGTCCGAAGACTGTTTCTGTGGTCATGTGGCCAGCGTGACTAGACAGGGCACGCTGTAACCTTCCCACCGACTTGCACTTTTACATGCTTTTGAACAGCTAGGTTGGCAGGAGCTGGGACGAGCAACGGGAGCTCACTCCGTCGCGTGGATTCGATATTATGACGGCTGGTCTTCTGACCTTGCAGCACAGAGGCTTCTGTGGTTTAACCCACAATACGTCCCTACACATAGTTACACATTCACAATTACATGTCATAATATAATGTTCCTTGCAGCTATTATTATAATATTATAATAATATATATAATATTATATTATAATAATGCCGCTATTATTACCCTCTTTATTTAGCCTTGGTGTGTGGCCACCCTGATGTCTTCCAGGTCTGTTGGGATGTGATGTCCCTCACTCCCAGCTGGCATTCGGGATTACGGAAATTGCAACCTAAAGCATCACTTAAGGTGCCAGGTTGGGAAAAATCTGCATTAAACACACATCAGTTAGGTGGCTGTGTTTCTGTGCCCATCTCTCCCTGGCCTGCCAGGAAGACATTGTGTCCTGGGGCAGGAAAATGTCTCTGTCCTGGGAAGGGCACAGAGAGCTAACCCCATTGCATGTCTGAAACAGGAAGAGCAGCCAGTATAATACAGTGGTGCCTCACACAACGGGCGCCTCGTAGAGCGATGAATCCGCTCTATGAGGCTAGTTTTGCGATCGCAAATGCGATTGCAAAACGGTGCCCGCATAGGGCGAAAATCTCAGAGCGAAGGTCAGTAAGCGGTTTGCTTACCGACCTTCGCTTTGCGACCCGCCGATCAGCGGGTCGGCGGGTCCAAAATGGCCGCTGGAACAGCCGAAATGGCCGCGCGCAGCGTTTTCGCACCCTCCCCTCGCTTACCGAGGGCGCGAAAATGGCTGCCGGACCCGGAAAAGCATCGCTGTACGATGAGTTTTTGACCATTTGGAATGCATTAAATGCTGTTTAATGCGTTCCAATGGCTTTTTTTGATCCGTACAGCAATGGTTTCACACAGCGAGGCACTACTGTAATTAGGGTTGGACTATGGCCATTGGGACCAGAACACGCCCACATAATTCTTTAAAGCAGTGGTTCTTAACGTGGGCGATAATGCCCCCCAGGGGGCGATTTCATTTTTCAGGGGGGCGGTAGAACAAAAAGGGGCAGCATGGGGGCGCTGGAGCAGAAGGGGGCAGTAGGGGGGCGCTGGAGCAAGCCAAACCTGTGAAGATGGCTGCAGCCTTTTTACGGTGTGCATGAATATATATTTTCCTCCAATCTTAATTTAGTTTCAGAGTTTTCGTCTTGAAATTTTTAGTTCCTGCATTGCGGTATATTTTATGCCCTTTTTATATTGCTTTTTGTGTTTTAAAATTCACTTGCAACTAAAATCATAAAATGTTACTTTTGTGGGGCATTTCATTTTCTTGCAATTGAATTTTGTTTTCAGGGGTCATTGGATTTAAGTGTCATAAATAAATAAATAAATAAATAAATAAATAAATAAATAAATAAATAAATAAATAAATAAATAAATAAATAAATAAATAAGATATCATCACCGCAGGGAGGGGGGCGATGATAACTTCCTCAATGGCTCAAGGGGGCGTTTCTTTCAAAAAGGTTAAGAACCACTGCTTTAAAGAACAATTTATTTTGCTTGTTTTAAATAGTTTTACCCCAGATTTCTCCTTATAAAGAACTCAAAGTGGTTTACATCAATGGCAAAAATGCTGTGAGCTTTGTTTTAGCCCCAAAGAGGGACTGTTTGGCTGTGGAGAGAATTGATTGATTGATTGATTGATTGATTGATTGATTGATTCATTCATTCATTCATTCATTCATTCATTCATTCATTCATTCAATTTACATACCACCCACCTGGCCGAGGGCCACTCTGGGCAGTTTACAACATAAAACAGCGATAAACAAACGATAGAATCCTAAAAAATATCTCAACTTTAAAAAACTACACCATAACAATGGTCAAGCTATAAAATACGTTCTGTAGTACATTCTGAAACAGAGAAAAGATTTTACTGGTTTTATTTTCAAAGGCATCAACGCATAGTTGAAGAACTTAGGATCGGACTAAGGGAGACCCTGCTGGGTTGCATTTTGTCTAGAAGGCTGATGGTGCGTTCACTTTTTTTCCCTGCCCGAAAGGAGTTTCACGGAGGAGGGCAAATAGCCCAGAGTTTGGTGACACCTTAAAGACGAGCAACTATATTATCCGGCGCAAGCTTTCATGGATTCTGGCACTCCTTCTTCAGATCACATTCGAAGGAATAGGCTGGAGTCGGTGAAAGACGACGGAAAGCTGATCTCAGTAAAAATTGGTCAATCGTTAAGGTACTACAAAATGTTTTTTTAAAGCAACAAAAAAGTGGATCTAGGTGGGATGGTTCTGAATGGCTTTTTGTGGGGGAAACATTTTGGTCATCAGAATTGCATCCATCTCCTGCAGGGTTTCACATCTCAGCTCTAGCGCCGTTCTTGTGCATGTGCTTACCCAGACCTGACTCAGCTTTCTTCCTCGCTTGGGTGGTGCAAATGTCATATGCAAGGGGAGCTTGGAGGGGGGGGGCATCAGGAAGACAGAAGAGGATCCCGGCACATCCCGCCGGGCTGGCATGTCCAGATGAGTCACGGCTGGCTTTTGAGAGAGTGATGTTTTTGAGAAGGAATGCCTTTTCACTTGCCGGTGGCGAGCATGGACGGTGCAAGCAGGGGTGACACATAGCAACAAAAGCTGCGGAGTGCAAGCCAGCATCCTCTGCCAGCGCTTTCTGCTTTGCCAGGAAAAGGTCATCGCAGTGGATGGAATCTCGTCTGTCATGTGGTCCATCTCTGGCCACCAGCCAGCCAGAAACCGCCACTGTCGTTTCCAGTATTTTGTCGGATAAAATATTTTTGCCACTTCCTTCCGAGGAAAGCTGAGCGAGGTCATCGTTCCAATCAGTTGTGCAACGTGCGTTGACGGCATCGCCTTCTCTGTAACTCCTACATCACCTACCGCTCACTCCCACCCTGCCTCGCCCTCAGTAGTTTTCCTGGCAATTTAATCATCTGTGAAAGTTGGTTTGGGCCTTTCTCAGTTCCTTAACCTTTTGAAAGACTCGACAACAGGGGTCTTGTTCAGAAGTAGAGATGGGCACGAACCGGTTCGTCCCAGTTCGTAAAGACTGCAGCACAAGTGCGGCTGCTCTCCTTGCCACTCACCAGGCCCAGCTGGCTTGTTTTTTTCTTACCTCCTCAGCTGATCTCCCAGTCAAGGGCAAGAGCCCAGACTTTTTCTCTGCCCCGCCCTTTTCTCTGATTGGGAGATCAGCCGAGAGGGCGGAGCAGAGAAGCCTGAGCTCTTGCTTATGATTGGTAGATCAGTTGAGGAGGCAACGGAAGCGAGCCTGCTGGGCCTGCTGAGTGGCTGATGGAGCCAGAGGAGGCAGGGCAGGGGGAACAGCAGCATCTGTGCTGCTGCCATTACGAACCGGGACGAACCGATTTGTGCCCATCTCTGTCCAGAAGCCATGCTCTAGACTGGTCTGGCGATAGTCTTACATGCTCCTTTTAATCTCTCATTGTTTGTTCACCTAACTTTAGCTTACTGTGACATTTGAACTGGGCAAATTACAATTAACTGCTACTTGGGAGTTGTCTCCATCCGAAGTTCGATATCACTTTGATTATTCTGACTTTGGGTGTGGCAGCTCTAAGCAATTTGTTGTGTGACATCCAGACAGTGTACCTCTGGATAAAATCCTACTGGTGTTTATGTAAAAATTGTCACAACTAATTGTGGTTACTTCACCAGGTGCCCAGGGCACATGCCTGGTTACCCGCCCAAGTCTGCAGCTGAGATACACACTCGAACCTCATCAGTTAACTGCAGTCTGCAGACCTTACACAAATACTAGTTAGATTCTGGCAAATGTTTTCCCATTTATTTTGATTTGAGTGATCAGCTGGAATAAACTCTTTATTTCTCATTATGCGACCAAAATGCTCAAGCTTGGTACATTTAGGAGCTGCTGATTTATTTGTCTTTATTCATTTGCTCCAATACATCTTCTTGATTCAAAGAAGCTTTAGCACCCTGTGATGAAGCCATATTTCAAATGCCTCTTTTTAAAAAGTCACAGATGTCAAAGTTTGGGGTGCATGCCGTGCATCAGAGCCAAGAATACCTGACCCTGTACAATGCACATGCTCAGCACCAGTTTTAACTTCTCGTTTTTCCTCTGTGTTTTAAAGGAAGCTGCTCGGGGCCGTCTCTGTTTGGCTTTTATTGAATGGCTGTGATCCCACTGTTAATATAGCCCAGTTGGAAGATAACTTACATTGGTCAACATACTCCTTTTTTCATTTGGGATCTTCAACAACATGTCTTGGGCCACTTGCTATTTACTGATCACCAGCCCTATGTGTCAGTGCATTTATTGCAAACTCTAGTTTAAAAAAATTAAAATAAAACAATTTCTGGTTCACTTTGCAGATACGGTTTTTGCCCTGTTCAAACATTGCAGTAGCTAAGCAGATTGGTAACTGCAAGACTTTTGTATTTGACAGCTCAGGATCAGACCATGTTCTCAGAACTGGACCAAGTATATCAGGGTTGCACTGGGACCAAAGGTGGTTGAAGCCCTGTTGGGAAGACCAGTTGTAAATAGGAGGGTTTCTGCTGTGGCCAGGTCAGCGGACCAAAATTCAGTGAACAGCTGGACTGCAGGGACGATCTTCAAAGTAGGATACAGTGGTGCCTTGCTTAATGGGCGCCCCGTTTAACGACAAATCCGCATAGTGATGGCTTTTTTGCGATCGCTTTTGCAATCGCATTGCGATGTTGCCTATGGGGAAAAATCGCTTTGCGGTTTTTCCCCATAGCCCCATTTTCCCCCAGCTGAGCGGCGGGAGCTTCCAAAGCCACCGCCGCTCAGCTGGGCGAAAATGCCGGCTAGGGCTTGGGAAGGAGTGCGGGGGAGGGCTCCCCCGCGCTCCTTCCCAAGCCCTAGCCAGCATTTTCGCCAGGCTGAGCGGCGGTGGCTTTGGAAGAACCGCGGGGGAGGGTTCTCTCCCCCACGGCCCTCCCAAAGGCCCCATTTTCGCACAGCTGATCGGCGGTTCCAAAATGGCCGCCCGCTGTCTTGCCTTGCTTGAGAGGCACTGAAAATGGCCGCCCCTATGGAGGTTCTTCGCATAACGGTGAGTTTTCCCCCCACAGGAACTCATTAAACAGGGTTTAATGCGTTCCTATGGGGTTTTTTTTGCCCCGGATAGCGACGAATCCGGATAGCGACAATTTATCCAGAACGGATTATCGTTGCTATGTGGGGCACCACTGTATTTCATCTAATTTCCATCTCTTATTGTTGCGCCCAGGCCCCGCCATGGATCTGTGAACAGATCCAGTGTGAATTTTAGCCCTTTGTCCTCTCTTTATGCCACACTCGTAGCGCATGCAGCCAAGACTTTAGCTGAGGGACCCAACTACAACTTCACTCAACCTCATTAGGAGCTGAATCACATAAGGGTTCTAAAGAGGTGAATCCGTCACGCTTTCCAGTCTAGACCAAAAAAGAAAGTTGTAGATAAAATCCATGAAAATCCATGTATCTCTTGCAGTGTGCGATCACATATAGGCAAATGATAAGAAGACCTAACTTTCTAGATAGCTCAGTTAGTGGAGTACGTGGCTGTAGATCAAGAGGTTGGGAATTCACGTCGCCATTTGCCTTCTGGGAGAGAAGTCAGCCTGTGTAGCCTTGGGCTCAGTCCCAGGGTTCCCCAGTAGAAGTTGAGGGTCAACCACTTCTGTACCCTGTACTTAGAAAACCCTAGGGAGGGTTACCATAAGCCGGAATGGACTTGACAGCATGCCGTTTTTGTTGTGCTTGTTGTTAAGGGAGATGTGAAGATCTTCCACTATAACAAGCAGGCATTTTTCAACACTTGAGAAATTACTTGACGTGGATCCACTTTTTGCTATCTGTAGTGTATAATCTGACGCTACACGGTCTTCTAGAGGGAAAGACCCAGGCCTCCTAGCGACTCTGTGTATAGCTGGATGAGTTATTTTCTTTTGGACTGCGATTCCTGGAATCCCCCCACAGATATCGGGGCTAGGTTGAAATCCAAAGAAAGTAACTCTTTGGACCTCTGCTTGCAAGACATTTGTGTTCCGTTTAAGAAGTCTGCAGAGTTCAGGCGGATTTGGAAAGACGCAGCTGGGACGGGAGGCTGGAAGGAATTTGGGATGTTCTGACCCTTTTGAGGGGAACTTCCCTTCCAAAAAGCCAGCCAGCTGGCTCTTTCTCTTCCCACCCCTACCCCCCCCCCCCCCACTTTCCCCCCTTCCCTTTCAAAATTTCCCGTTGGCTGCAGCGAGAGAGCAGAGCTGGTAGGGTTGCGTTTGGCCAACGCTTCTTTCCACCCTGGCTTGAAATGCCCAATGATTTCACCCTGCTCTCCCCAGCACCACCTCCTCCTCCTTTTTAAAAGGAAGGTGGAAGTGCATCATGGCTTTGGAGCATATGGGGCTGGATTCAGGCACATTTTATTCGCTGGTGAGTCATCATCCTTGCTTGTCCAGCTTTCATGTCACCAGCTTGGTATTTGTGTTGCATAGCTTCCTTTCTGCTCCGTTTTTTCCCCCCAGTTTTCTTTCTTGTTGATTTTTCTTTCCTTTGGTGTTTTTTGCGGCGCCCCCAGCCCCAGAATCCTTTTGGCTCTCAGAAAGGAGACCAGGGACAGATCCAGATTGGTGTGCACACCTTTGAACCTAAACCCCCCACACCTAACTGTTGTGGTGCCAGATGTTTCCCTCCTCTGTCTTTGTACATTCTGGCTTACATTATGGGTTTCAATATCCAGTATGGTTTCTTAAGAGGATGGACATAAAAGGTTGTGGGCCTCGGTGCTCGGTGGCTGTCAAACAAAGAACCAAACCCACCTTTGGAAAAGTGCAGCTTTCTTGGGCTACAGCTTCCAGAAAACCTCCAGCCTTCTGGTCCCCCAGTTGCCCACAAGAATTCCTGGAGCCCTTGTCCAAAATACAGTGGTGCCTCGCTAGACAGTTACCCCGCATGACAGTTTTTTTCGCTAGACATTGACTTTTTGCAATCGCTATAGTGATTCGCAAAACAGTGATTCCTATGGGGGAATTTCGCTGGACAATGTTCGGTCTCTGCTTCGCAAACCAATTTTCGCTGGACGACGATTTTGACAGCTCACTCCGCGCTCGCAAAACGGGTGTTTTCGGGACTTAAGCTTCGCAAGACAGCTATTTAAAGAGCTGATCGGTGGTTCGCAAAGCGGCTTTCCTATAGCCGATCTTCATTAGACAATTCTTCCCCATGAGAACACATTAAACAGGTTTCAATGCATTCCAAGGGGGAAAATGCTTTTCGCTAGACACTTATTTCGCTACACAGCGATTTCAGTGGAACGGATTATCATTGTCTAGCGAAGCACCGCTGTAAGTAAGTTTCTACCACCCCAACCCCCAAATCTGAGTTCGTTTCCCTAAATCAGAATTCCTGATGTCAGTCATTCACCCCATTTGGGTCCGCTGACCGGGCCTTAGCAGAAACCCTCCTATTTATAGCTGGTCTTCTTGACCCAGAGACCTCAGCCTCCTCCCCAATCACAAGAGCTGGCGTGGCCTGTCCTTCACTCCCGTCTGCCACAAGAAGGCTCTGGAGACTGAGTTCACGCCCTGCTAGGGGGAGAGTGTGCCAGATAATCTTCTAGCCACATGACGGCCAAAATAGGAGCAAGGGCAGTTGAAATGCAGAGCTGCCCCCAGTTGCATAAAAAGAGAGGGGTTCCAAATTTAACAGCTGAAGGCGCACTTGATTCTCCCTGTGGTTGTTTGCTGACCTCTTGACAGTCAGACTGACTCTCTTGGCGCTGAGATTTCTCCTGATACTGGAGCCAGTCTGAGGAGCAAAGCTTCAGGTGTAGAACTAGGGGCCCTTCCATGCTTTATGGCCACCTCTGTTTGCTGCTAAGACCTGTCTGTTCCTACACAGTTGGGATTGTCTGATTCATAGTGTAGAGATTCAGAGAATGATGGAGTTGGAAGGGGCCTCTAAGGCCATCGGTTCCAGCCCACTGCTCATCTGGTAGCTGGTTGTCTAGGTTTCTCTTGGAGGCCTCCAGCGTTGGAGCGCTCACCAACCTCCCCTTGAGGTCATGGGTTCCATTGTCATACTGCTCGAACAGTTAAGAAGTTTTTCCTGATATTGAGCCTAAATCCGGCTTCCTGTCGCTTGAGCCCATTGTTATATGTCCTGTTCCCTAGGATGATCAAGAACAGATCCTGTCTCCCCCGTGTAGGACTACCTTTCAAGGATTTGGAAAATGCTCTCCTTTCTCCCTTCCGTCATCTTTTCTCACGGCTAAACAGTCAGGTCTTTTGTGGAGCAGAGTGTAGAAACATTGCTTCTGTGGACTGCAACTCCCAGAGTTCCAAAGTCAGCTGGGCCATGTCAAGAGTAACTTCTCCTGCCATTAGATTAGAGTTGTGTTCTTATGTCATTGCCGTTTGACTGCTGTTGTTGGTGGTAAAGTGATGGATCCATTTCTGAAATTAAGGGTAGGGAGTTGGCAGTTGCCATTCATTCTTTTGCATAGTCTTTGGCAAGAGAGTCCCTCAGAGAGACATTCCATAATATCTGTATCACAAGGATGAAAGTTGGAAGGGACCCTAAAGATCATCTAGACGTACTACTTTGTGCGTGAAAGGGTAAGTGGTCTTAGATGGGCTGAGGGGCGTTTTTAAGATGATCCAGCAGCTCAAAGGCCCCTTTCTCAAGGGAGAAGAGAGATTTAAAGTATAATTGCAGTTGTTGTTTTTAATGGGATGGTTATGGACTGGTTGCTATAGTGGATTTAGTTACCTGAAATATATTTCACTTTTTTTAAAAATAAAAGATTTTTGACTGAAACACCTTCTACTGATCACATTATTTTTTGAATTAAAGGTGTTTCGGCAGTACGGAAGCTCCTCAAAACACCGCAAAAAGCGGCAGAAAAGGATATCGTATCGGAAGTGTTGGAAGATTGTCCAATGCAAAAGACAACTGAACGATGGGATTTATTATATAAATGGCTTGGGTCAGTAGAGAGAGAGGTAGATTAACATAGAATTAAGCTAAGAAGTAACTGCAAGTAGAAATCTGGAATGGCAATCAAACTGTAGAAAGGTGGAAAAAGTGCACTTGATATTGTAACATGAAGAACAGGATTTGATGACAGTATATTTTATGTCCTCCTTCTCGCCCCACCTTCTCCCCCCCCCCAAATTTGTTCTCCATTTTTTCTGCTTCATGCAAGGCACAAGGGAGATTTCTGATCAGCTTTCTTTTAAAGTGCTTGGGGAGCAGAGTGCTAATGTGTGACAGAAGTGATCCCGGGGGGGGACAAATGCAGCCTGCAGAAATCCATGTCGCCCACCCTTAGTTTAGTAAAATGTGGAAGAGGTTGCAGAGTTTTGAAAGTTTGGTCAAACTGCTCTAGCTGCCGGGATTCGCAGAGCAGAATAGCCTCAGGTTCTCCAATATAGTTCACTCTCTTTTTCTCATCCGCTGGCACTTACAGTCTCAATAACTCACTCTGAAACATGGCTAAGAGAAAGAATTAAAAGATTTCATTACTTACAAATCAACAGATAACAGCAAGCTAACGTGACTGCTTTGCAGCAACAGGTCTCAACAGACAAGAGGGGGGGGAAACAACCAAAAATAGAGAGGCGGGTCTCTCTTTGAATTGGAGGCAGAAAAGAAACTATTAATTAGTGCTATTATTAATTGATGGTCACCCCAGAAAGGTGCCTTCCAGTCAAACCTGATAAGGAAGCATGCGAGGTTGCTATAACTCCCAACAAAAACCAGACTGTGTACTTGAGACATACTTGAGGGTAGGAGAGGAGGGTGAAAATGGTTGTTGCTAGAAATGTCCTGGTTGAATTTAAGAAACAGTGGCCTTCCTATTGTTTGTGGGCATGAGGTCTAATCCAGCTGTGCTCTTCACAGGTTCTTACGTATGTGTAGTAGGTAGGAATGTTTTTTTTCTTTTTCTGGACTACAGATTCCATTCTCCTCCATTCTGGGATTTCTAAGTTATCTGCCTACCTTACAGACACCTTAAAAGGTAAAGGTTCCCCTTGACATTTAGTCAGTTGCATCCAACTCTAGGGTGCGGTGCTCATCCAAGCCGTAGAGCTAGCGTTTGTCCGAAGACAGTTTCAGTGGTCACGTGGCCAGCGCGACTTAGGCACGGAACGCTGTTACCTTCCCACCGAGGTGGTACCTATTTATCAACTTGCATTTTTACATGCTTTGGAACTGCTAGGTTGGCAGGAGCTGGGACAAGCGATGGGAGCTCACTCCGTCACGTGGATTCGATCTTACGACTGCTGGTCTTCTGACCCTGCAGCACAGAGGTTTCTGCGGTTTAATGCGCAGCACCACCCCATCCCTCTACAGACACCTTACAAGCACCTAAATGCGATATCATTGGGTTTTGATTTTTTTCCCTAAGGGTGGGGACTTTTTTTTAACAAGAAAAGGTGCTCCAGAGAGAAGATGGGAGGGTGCTGGCTGGCTGGTGGTGCTGGGCACCTAATGGGTGCTGTGGGTAGCCAACGTCTGCTGGAAATGTCCAGAACAGTTTCCTGCTAATTATAAACTTGGAGGGGGAAATGAAGGTGCTGATCCTAAGATGGTCAACACTCCAGTTCTGCAGTAGAAGGGTTGGTCTTACACCCTGTATGGATTCTGGATCTGTACCTTTTGATCTTTTCGTGGGAATCTTCAGCCACGCACGGTGATTTTTGGAGGCCAAGAAGTCATACGGTGTGACGAGATTTTCCTAAAAGCAGAAAACTTTGGAAATTCCTGCTTCCAAAGCTTAAGGAGGGCCGGACCTGGCAAGAAGAAAGAAAGCTATTATGAACGCTGAGAAAAGAGAGAGGAGGAAATAAAACCCTGGACGCTTGTGTTCCGCTTTGCGGGGCGGAGAGAGGCCAAGAGAAACTTGTGTGTGATCTAATTTTGGAGTGGTGTTATTACAGGTCACAGAGAGTCAGTTTCGAGATTGAACCAAGAGTGGGTAGCCTCAAGATGGAGCAGTAAAGTGGGGGGGGGGGGGGAGGAAGAAAGATCACATATCAGGCACTACACAGGGGGACGGCTTTTGCAAATATTGCTTTGTTTTTCAGCTTGATGGGTGAGAACCCAATGGGCTGGTGTGCCACCCCTTTGAAAACCAAGCAGGAACAAGTCAGCTGCTGGAGCATTTCCTTTCCTGCCACGCCACCCCCACCCACCCTGTGGCATTCGCCAGTTGCCCAGACAGATGTATTTTTAAGTATAGAGCCAACCTCACTGGCCTTCGTCGCTTCTCTTGCATGCTGGTTTTGGAGTGCAGTGCAGAAACGCAAGGAACTGGTGCATCCAGTGATGTCAGAAATCAGAACGAGAGACGAGGTCTCAGGATGTTGTTGTCGTTTAGTCGTTAAGTCATGTCCGACCCTTCGTGACCCTAATATAAGAAAATAAGAAGTAGATGGTAACCGTGAAAAGGCCAAGAATGATCAATTATAAACTATACTGTATTGCAGATTCTGTTGAAGAGGTCCAGGTATCAATAGCGCTAGGTGGAGTCTTGTTGTAGTTTAGTCATTAAGTCGTGTCCGACTCTTCGTGACCCCATGGACCAGAGCATGCCAGGCCCTCCTGTCTTCCACTGCCTCCCGGAGTTGGGTCAAATTCATGTTGGTCACTTTGATGACCCTGTCCAGCCATCTCGTCCTCCGTCATCTCCCCTCCTCCTCTTGCCGTCACACTTTCCCAACATCAAGTGGGTTTTTCCAGGGAGTCTTCTCTTCTCATGAGATGGGCCAAGGATTGGAGCCTCAGCTTCAGCATCTGTCCTTCCAGTGAGCACTCAGGGTTGATTTCCTTCAGAATTTTCCTCAGGATGTAGGAAAATGTAAATAATCTTTATTCTGATTTAAAATCTTACAATAATTGAGTTGGAAGTGATCTGCCTAGAAGGCCATCAAGTCCAACCCCCCTCCCTGCTCAAGGCAGGAATCCAAATCAAAGCAGATCTGACAGAGGGTTGTCCCATTTTCTCTTGAATGCCTCCAGCGTTATGGAGCGCTCACCACCTCCCGAGGTCGTTGGATCCGTTGTCATACTGCTCTAACAGTTAAGAATGTTTTTCCTGCTATTCAGCCTCAAACTCCCTGTAGCTTGAGCCCGTTATGACGTGTCCTTCACTCTGGGATGATCAAGAACAGATCCTGTTCCTCTGTATGACGACCGTTCAAGTTTTTGTAATGTGCGATCATATTTTAAAATGCGCAGCACGTTTTGGCACGTGACCTTCTTCAAGAGCAAAGTTTTAGAATGGATACTTCATTAGCTTCTTTGGTCTGTTTCAGCTCCAAAACGAGCTGATGAAGTTTAGGTCCTAAAACCTTGCTTCCAGAGAAGGCTCTGTGCCGAAACTCTATCTCCTCTTATTATTCCCCATCTTGAACACACCATATTATTGATTTAATTGTTTAATGTTTATGATGTTTTTATTTTATATTTTACAATATTTTACAATATTTGTAAGCCGGCCCGGGTAGACGCTGTCTAGGGGGAGGGCAGGGTAGAAATCAGGTAGGTAGGTAGGTAGGTAGGTAGGTAGGTAGGTAGGTAGGTAGGTAGGTAGGTAGGTAGGTAGGTAGGTAGGTAGGTAGGTAGGTAGGTAGATAGATAGATAGATAGATAGATAGATAGATAGATAGATAGATAGATAGATAGATAGATAGATGTGTAGCCTACATAATTAACTTGTAAACCGCCCAGAGAGTGCTTGAAGCACTATGGGGCGGTATATAAGCAGCACACTTTGCTTTGCTTTGCTTAGATAGATGGAGAGATAGGGAGATAGAGAGAGAATTTCTAAATCAGAATAAATATTATTTACATTTTTCTACGTCCTGAGACCCAGTCTCTCCATCTGATTTTTTTGGACTACAGTGTCCAGAATCCCCCAGCCAGCATGGCTCTGATCAGAAGCTCTACCCTTTCTGGTCCCTTATTCTTCAACTACCTTCCTCATCACATCCATTAAAGCCTTCTCAACTTGGATGGTGGTAGGAAAAAGGGACGTGGTTTTTAAGACAGGAGGTCAATAGTTTTATGAAGTGGTCTTGCAGGGAATTGGGATTCTGATCCATCCGCACCAAAGTCATCAAGCACGCAGTCCGCTGATGCTGGCTCCCACTGTTGTTTTTATTTTGCACCAGTCACTCTGGCCGGCAGTAATCCATAGAAGCAAAGAAATGCTACAGCGTGTTTGAATTCCTCTGAGTTGGTCTGTGGAGGACCCGCAGTGTCGTTCGTCAAGGCGAGGGCTCCATCGCCCTCTGGCGAGCGTGAGGAGAGAAGCACCAGCAATGCTTTCCAGAATGTAACCAGCTGGTGGGGAAGGGTCGTTACCTGTCATTGCATTAATTGGAATCACTTGTTCCAATTAATGCGCTAGGCCCTCCTGTCTTCCACTGCCTTCCGGAGTTTGATTGATCAAATTCACGTTGGTCGTTTCGATGACCCTGTCCAACCATCTCATCCTCTGTCGTCCCCTTCTCTCCTCTTGCCTTCACACTTTCCCAACATCAGGGTCTTTTCCAGGGAGTCTTCTCTTCTCATGAGATGGGCAAAGGATTGGAGCCTCAGTTTCAGGATCTGTCCTTCCAGTGAGCAGTTGGAATCACGGTGCAACAGAAAAGAAGATCCTCACCATCTTCTCTAGGTCAGGACTGGAGCAATTTCAGAGAAAGGCAACAAGGACGGTCAGGAGACTGTTAACCAAGTCCTAGGAGGAAAGGCTAAAATGACGTTTAGCTTTGAGAGAAGAAGGCTAGGTGACACCACTTTTCCAATGCTTGAAAGATGGTCCTCCAGAGGAGAGGCAGGATTTGTTCTCCGATCTACCCAGAATGCAGGATATGTCATAATGGGCTCAGGCTACAGGACACCCGATTTAGGCAGAATACCAGGAAAAACGTCTTAACTGTTAGAGCAGTACGACAACGGAACCCATGACCTCGGGAGGTGGTGAGCGCTCCAGCATCGGAGGCCTTCAAGCGAAATGGGGCAACCACCTGTCAGATCTGCATTGATTTGGATTTCTGCCTTGAGCAGGGCGGTTGGACTTGATGGCCTTCTAGGATTCTATGAACTTGCAAACAGGGAAGGGCACATTGTGGCTGATCTTGCACTAAAGAGTGGGGCAGCCTCCGATGCCAGTGGAGAAGGCAAAGTTGTCGCGATTGCAACATACCTCACATGTTGGGCCAAGCTTGCTGGAGGATCCCGGGAGCCGTGGCTCAGAAAAGGAACTATTCCAAGCCATGGTTCCCCATGGCTATGCAACCCTCTTAGGCTGGTGAGTGGGGTGTCCTTCTGCCGGACGTTCCTCCACTCAGCCTAGCCCGTGATTTCGTCCTGCGTAACAGCTGAGCTGGGACAGGTAGAAGTCCATAGTCCAGTTGTTTGAATCTTTGCCTTCGTCTGATCTCAAAGGCCCCTGCATAGAACTGTGCACCCCTTCCCCCAGAATACAGAGGTTGGCCGTTGCAACCATGAAACATCAGGGTTGACTTCTCAATGGAATTTTGCCTGCCAGCCAGGGTCCCACAAAACATGTCTCTTTGACTCGTCCTCTTGTGTGTGTGTGTGTGTGTGTGTGTGTGTGTGTGTGTGTGTGTGTGTGTGTGTGTGTGTGTGTGTGTGTGTGTGTAACCGCTCCAGAAGCATCTGCACCAGCTGTTTGACAACAGGGATTCCATCACCCACATTATTGATTCTGGATGGGCCCTGGGACCTCCTCCCAGGTGACTGTCCTCCCATCCCCAGTTAAGGGCAGAGGGACTCAGGAAGCCTCTTTTTATACAGAGTTGGGCCCTTGATCTGTCTAAGCCAGTGTTGCCCACACGGGCTGGCAGCTGTGGCTATGCCAAATACAGTGGTGCCTCGCATAGCGAGGTTAATCCGTTCCGGATTAACCTTCGCTATAGCAAAACATCACTGAACGGGACAGGGAAGCCCATTGAAATGCATTAAACATGGTTTAATGCATTCCAAATGGGCCGAAAACTCACCGTTCAGCGATACTTCCCGGTCCGGCAGCCATTTTCGCGCCCTCGTTAAGCGAGGGCAGGGCACGAAAACGCTGCGTGCGGCCATTTTGGGGCTTCCGGTGGCCATTTTGGAGCCGCCGAACAGCTGATCGTCGGGGCTTCGTTTTGCGAACGATCTTCGCAAAGCGAGTTTTGCCCATGGGGCCATCGGTATGCGATCGCATTTGCAATCGCTGAAACCTCTTCGCAAAGCGATTTTGTCATTATACGGTGCGCTCGTTAAGCGAGGCACCACAGTATCTGCATCCACCATTTTAGCAGTTCATTAGTGTGTGTGTGTGTGTGTGTGTGTGTGTGTGTGTGTGTGTATGAGTATGAGTGTGTGTTTAGAATAATTTAGTTGGAAGGGGCCTCTAAAGCCTTTTAAGTCCCACCCCCTGCTCATGGCAGCAATCCAAGTCAAAACCGATCTGAGGGTAGTCCAATGTTCTCCTGAATTCCTCCAGTGTTGGAGCGTTCCCCACGTCCCAAGATCATGGGTTCCATCATTGTACTGCTCTAACAGTTAAGATGTTTTTCCTGATATAGAATCGAAATCTGGCTTCCTGTCACTTGAGCCCATTGTGACGTGTCCTGCACTCTGGGATTATTCGGAACGGATCCTGTTCCCCTTCTGGATGATTACCTTTCAAGCCTTTGAAAAATGCTCTCTTATCTCCCCTCCGTCTTCTTTGCTCAAGGCTCAACATGCCCAGTTCTTTCAGTCTTGCTGCTTTCAGTCACCCTTACTGCTCTCCTCTGAATTTGCTCCACTGAGGGGTTATACAGTGGTGCCTCACTAGACGATGATAATCCATTCCACTGAAATCGCTGTTTAGCGAAATCATCGTCTAGCGAAAAGCATTTCCTCATTGGAATGCATTGAAACCTGTTTAATGAGTTCCAATGGGGAAGAATCGTCCTTGTCTAGCGAAGATCGGCCATAGGAAAGCCGCTTTGCAAACTGCCGATCAGCTGTCTAAATTGCTGTCTTGCGAAGCTTAGATCCCCAAAACACCTGTTTTGCGAGCGCAGAGGGAGCTGTCAAAATCTTCGTCTAGCGAAAATCGGTTTGCGAAGCAGGGACCAAACATTGTCCAGCAAAATTCCCCCATAGGAATCACTGTTTTGCGAATTGCTATAGCGATCGCAAAAAGCCAATGTCTAGCGAAAAAACTGTCATGCGGGGTAACTGTCTAGCAAGGCACCACTGTATTTTCTCTTTTTGTGTGTGGGTGTCGGTGCCACTTACCTCAGCCTGGATTTGGCAAGCCAGTTTGGTTTTCTTTTGTAATTGGCAGAGAGCACCGCTTTTATTTGCTTCTTTGTCTGGATGTCTCTGGGCTAATGACACCGAAAGTTATGCATTGCCTCCGGGGATGAAGTTGTAAGAGGAGGAAATAACGCTTTTGCTTTAACCTGTGGTCTGACCCTAATTTTCAGCTGTTCCTCTGGCCTGAGGAAATTATCTGGAGTTCTCAGGAGAGAAGGGGAGTGTTTTTATAGAGTGTGTTGTTCCACTGAAAACAAGGGTGTAATAAAGCAGCAATTTAAGGGCAATTTGCTAACAACTGGAACCCTTAAATACACCGCCTTGGTGCTGTGATCTTGTTGCAGAACGAAAAGGCAGCCGTGCAACATTTTATAACCAAATTTATAAATAACTGTGTAAAACTAATACACCCATTTGCTAGTAGGTCACTCTTAGATTCCCGTGGCAATGTATTATTCCCCCTCCCGTCCCTGTTTTTTCAGCCCTTTTGGACTTTAATTATAGTTCTTGCCGCTTGTTATAAATGGCTGTCTTGTTTAGAAATTGTAGAAGAAGCACTGCAGGATTCTCGTACCAATCTGTGTTAAGACTTTTGAGGGGTGCATTTGTATTCGTTTCTTGTACACATCTTGAGAACGTTTGAGTTTCTTGAAGACAATGCCCTCCTTCTGTCCAGGTTCTGCCTTGATTTTCAGCGAGGTGCAGGCGCTTTTGCCAACATGGATGGAGCTAAGCGATTGGATTCTGTGCCCCTTAAGGTGTACACTGATCATGGCATCCTTCAATCTGCCTTTCTAAGTTGGCAATCGCCATTATTAAAGTAACTACAGTTGCCAGGGCTGTAACTCCTGGCCAGGACCGAGTCTCGACGTTTCTTGCTTCTCTCGCCCACTCCTTCTTTCCTAAGCTTTGTGATGCCAGGTATGACAACTTTCGACAGCCTCTGAAACAAGTCTCTCCCCCCCCCCTACACACCCACACACACCACTGAACTAACTTTCTTCTTTTAAGTTGTGTTTGTGGGGGTGGGAGAGAGAAAGAGAGGCTGGGGGAGAATCCTATTATGCATAGGGTTTGTGTTATCTGCTGTAGCTAATTGCTACTAACTGGTGAGGGGCTGGAATGCATCTCAATCACATGTCTCATCACATGAGCAGGACAACCAGGATGTGCCCTGTCACATCATAGCTCAGTGGTTTAGGTCTCTGGCTGAGGAACCAGAAGTTCGATTCCCCCACTGGGCCTCCTTGACAGGGGATGGACTGGATATTTATTTATTATTTATTTATTGCACTTATATGCCGCCCATCTAGATATAGTCTACTCTGGGTGGTTCACAACAGACAAGATGTGAGCCGTCCAGAGTAGCGGATGATCCACTTCCAGCTCGGCGATTCTAATCATCATCTGATGATGAACGTCAGTTGTCCTCAATTAGCAGTGGCAAGTCATACAGCCCTTAGGCAAACACAACTACAATTCCAGCAAGGAAGGGGAGAGAGAGAGAGAGAGAGAGCACAAGGTCTGGAACGTGTGGTTGATGCTGGAAGTAGCTGCATGATGGTCAAGGGTTCATTGGGGCCGAAGGCAATTTAGGTGCATATGGGCCAGGGAAAGGGGGTGCCTGTCCTTCTGTTCCCTACATAGACCTTCCTGTTCCTTTCGTGTGCAGCTGCTACCTCTGCTGAGACCTCAACGCTGTCTGGGTCCCACTGCATCTTTTGAGTGGACATTGCACGTTCTTGGCCTAAGGCAGTGACCGGTTGTTTCATCTTCAAGGTCCGGCCGCTGCTGAAGGGACATTCCAGGTTTCGAAAATGGCTACTAAAATTATGAATGGTCCTAAAATCACAGGATCAAGAAAGGGAAATTATCATTCTGCGCTGCAATTCCCAGCACCTACCATTTGATAGATCATCCTGGGAAGTTGTAATCCAGAAAAGTGACCTTCTCTAGCCCCAATCCTTTTCCCTTGTTGCTTCCAGCGTGAATATATTTGAATCATCGAAAGGAGAGATCACTCCCGACTTCTTCTCTCAATGATTACAGATGTTATTCAAGCTGCTTTGCAGTCGTCCTAAGCACATTTAGACTATTTCCCACTTCTGTTACTCAGAAGTCCACAGATTTCCGCAGAGATAATCAAAGTTCCATTTTTAAAATTGTTTTGTGTTTTCACTTTTGTACGCCTTTTATTCCGTCATGCGATTGGGGGCTGCTTTTCGTCTTTTGAGGGTTGCAAGGGCACCTAAAATGTGTTTTGGACCTTTACTGGTTTCCTGAGTCTGTTTGCTGATTTCACAACTCTCTTGTCTCTTTCTGTCTCCCCACCCCACCCCACCCCCATTTTCCTTTTTTTTTCTCCCCTTCTCCCCGCCCAGGAATCATTAACCAGTGGCAGCAAGAATCGAAGGACAAAGTGATTTCCTTACTGCTCACCCACCTGCCTTTGCTGAAGCCCGGGAACATCGAAGCCAAAGGGGAGTACATGAAGCTGCTCCCCAAAATCCTGGCTCACTCGATCGAACACAACCAACACATAGAGGAGAGCCGGCAACTCTTGTCCTATGCTTTGATCCACCCCGCCACGTCCCTGGAGGACAGGAGCGCCTTGGCCATGTGGCTGAACCACTTAGAAGATCGTACGTCGGGTCCTTTCAGCAGCCAAAACCGGGGCCGTTCCGACTCGGTGGATTACGGGCAGTCGCACTACTATCACCAAAGACAGAACTCGGATGATAAGCTGAACGGGTGGCAAAGCTCTCGGGACTCCGGCATCTGCGTCAACGCCTCCAGCTGGCAGGAGAAAAATCTGGGGTGTGAGAATGGACACCTGCCCCTCTATTCCTCCTCCTCTGTCCCAGCAACCATCAACACGATTGGGACCGGCACAGGCCCGAGTAAGTGGGTGACGTTGACGTGGTTGGCCAACTCCGTTGAGAGCAGTGAAAGGAGAGTGGGGGTGGGTGGGGGCTCAGCTTTCTTTGTTTTGTTTTTCCCGATGAACCGATTCGTGGTTCGCCGAAAATCCCCTGGGGAAATTTGTGGGTCGTCAACCTTGATAATCCACAAACTGCCATTTTGGCGGTTCATCCCCATCTCTAGTTCAAACGCATTTTATGAGTAATCTGAAGAGAAAGGCCAGATTATTCGTAAACATGTTGGAACTTGCTTACGGGGTTCGAATGTAAGTTGCAGAGAAGATGTGAAATGTCCTAGAAATCCTCCCCCAGTGACAACACCGAGTGGGAATGGGCATGAAAGGCTGGCTTCGCAGTTCGTCCTGGTTCGTGTATCGGCCGAACGGGTGTCCGGCACTTCAGAGCCCCGCCTCCTCCGACGGGTGGCCACTCAGAGGCAGGGCCCGGAGGAGGCGGGCCAGGGAAACCTGGGCGGTCTGCCTCTGAGTGGCCGCCCTCCAAAGAAGGCGGGGCTGGGAAGGGCCGAACGCCTTTTGGACCGAGAAACGAACCGGCTCGAACCATCAAACCGGTGAGTGTCAGCACTCGCTCTCTCTCTCTGCATGTGCTGAATACATCCACACTTCCTTCGTCTGCAGTGTGGTTTTGCGTGGGTATTTTAATGCTTTCCACTGATACCAACAGTGGCTCCAAGACTCTCAGGATCAGAGTACTGTAGACCCGTGAGATCCTGTGCCGCCTGTTCAGTCTTCTTAAGGACTAGAATTCTTTTCACTTCAGTGATGGTGTAGGAGGAATCGAGTGTGCAGGCTCTCCTTGGTGCACGCGGGCAACCCCTGCTTGCGAAAATCAGTTGTGCAGACGATTGTGTGCAAGGGCGTAAGCCAGAAATCTCTACATGTTTTCCCTTAAGGCTGCATAAAATATAAATTTGGATTTTGGCCCCTCTAAGGTAATCGGCAATCCCTGTTGTAATGCAAAGCCATTTGCTGTGGGTTGAGCAATTAAGATCTGTGAGCTTTACAAAACCCCTGCTCCTGGGTGGAGATGGAAACTTCTAGAATGGATTTGTGGATGTGGATCCATATAGCTGCTTGTAGTCCTCCTTGGAGACATGGCTGGGGGAGCTGTTACGATGAAACTGCCCCCGTGTTCCCGGGAAGGCACCGTGCCCGATGGGAGTCATAGGGGCTCATGGCCGGTGTTTGCTTGGGAAGGAACAATATGGAGCCTAATGGGCAGCAAGACTACCCCTCCCTAGATTCCTTGCCAGTCTCCAGAAGCGTTGTGCCTCCCCGGGGACCATTGGCGTGGTTTTCTTCTTCAGGCTGTAGAATGGTGGCTGAAGACAACGTGTGTAGGTAGCGACAGCTGGTCCTGGGGCCTTTTTATTTTTGGCTGATTCCTCCTGAATTCTCCCCTTCTGAAAGGATTCATGGATTGCTGCCTTGTCGTGGCGAAGGGGCTTGAGTAACTCAGAGAAGCTATGGGCTATGCCGTGCAGGGACACCCAAGACGGACAGGACATAGTGGAGAGTTCCGACTAAACGCAATCCACCTGGAGTAGGAAATGGCAAGCCACTCCAGTATCTTTGCCAAGAATGCCCCATGATCAGAAACAAAAGGCTAAAAGATATGACGCTGGAAGATGGGCCCCTCAGGTCGGAAGGCGTCCAACATGCTACTGGGGAAGAGTGGAGGACAAGTACAAGTAGCTCCAGAGCTAATGAAGTGGTTGGGCCAAAGCCGAAAGGACGCTCAGCTGTGGACATGCCTGGAAGTGAAAGGAAAATCCAATGCTGCAAAGAAAAATACTGCATAGGAACCTGGAATGTAAGATCTATGAACGTTGGGAAGCTGGAGGTGGTCAAGCAGGAGATGGCAAGAATAAACATCGACATCCTGGGCATCAGTGAACTAAAATGGACAGGAATGGGCGAATTCAGCTCAGATGATTATCATATCTACTATTGTGGGCAAGAATCCCGTAGAAGGAATGGAGTAGCCCTCATAGTCAACAAAAGAGTGGGAAAAGCTGTAATGGGATACAATCTCAAAAATGATAGAATGATGTCAATACGAATCCAAGGCAGACCATTCAACATCACAATAATCCAAGTTTATGCACCAACCAGCATTGCTGAGGAGACTGAAACTGAACAATTCTATGAAGATTTACAACACCTTCTAGAACTGACACCAAAGAAAGATGTTCTTCTCATTCTAGGGGACTGGAATGCTAAAGTAGGGAGCCAAGAGATAAAAGGAACAACAGGGAAGTTTGGCCTTGGAGTTCAGAACGAAGCAGGACAAAGGCTAATAGAGTTTTGTCAAGAGAATAAGCTGGTCATCACAAACACTCTTTTCCAACAACACAAGAGGCGACTCTATACATGGAAATCACCAGATGGGCAATATCGAAATCAGATTGATTATATTCTCTGCAGCCAAAGATGGAGAAGCTCTATACAGTCAGCAAAAACAAGACCTGGAGCTGACTGCGGTTCTGATCATCAGCTTCTCATAGCAAAATTCAAGCTTAGACTGAAGAGATTAGGAAAAACCACTGGGCCACTCAGGTATAATCTAAACCAAATCCCTTATGAATACACAGTGGAAGTAAAGAACAGATTTAAGGAACTAGATTTGGTGGACAGAGTGCCTGAAGAACTTTGGATAGAGGCTCATAACATTGTCCAGGAGGCAGCAACGAAAACCATCCCAAAGAAAAGGAAATGCAAGAAAGCAAAGTGGCTGTCCAACGAGGCCTTAGAAATAGCAGAGAGGAGAAGGGAAGCAAAATGCAAGGGAGATAGGGAAAGTTACAGAAAGTTGAATGCAGACTTCCAAAGAATAGCAAGGAGAGACAAGAGGGTCTTCTTAAATGAACAATGCAAAGAAATAGAGGAAGATAACAGAAAAGGAAAGACCAGAGATCTGTTCAGGAAAATTGGACATATTAGAGGAACATTTTGCGCAAAGATGAACATGATAAAAGACAAAAATGGGAGGGACCTAACAGAAGCAGAAGATGTCAAGAAGAGGTGGCAAGAATACACAGAGGAATTATATCAGAAAGATTTGGATATCCCGGACAACCCAGACAATGTAGTTGCTGACCTTGAGCCAGACATCCTGGAGAGCGAAGTCAAGTGGGCCTTAGAAAGCCTGGCTAACAACAAGGCCAGTGGAGGTGATGGCATTCCAGTGGAACTATTTAAAATCTTGAAAGATGATGCTGTTAAGGTGCTACATTCAATATGCCAGCAAGTTTGGAAAACTCAACAGTGGCCAGAGGATTGGAAAAGATCAGTCTACATCCCAATCCCAAAGAAAGGCAGTGCCAAAGAATGCTCCAACTACCGTACAATTGCACTCATTTCACACGCTAGCAAGGTTATGCTCAAAATCCTACAAGGTAGGCTTCAGCAGTATGTGGACCGAGAACTCCCAGAAGTACAAGCTGGATTCCGAAGAGGCAGAGGAACTCGAGACCAAATTGCTAACTTGCGCTGGATTATGGAGAAAGCCAGAGAGTTCCAGAAAAATATCTACTTCTGCTTCATCGACTATGCGAAAGCCTTTGACTGTGTGGACCACAGCAAACTATGGCAAGTTCTTAAAGAAATGGGAGTGCCTGACCACTTTATCTGTCTCCTGAGAAACCTATATGTGGGACAGGAAGCAACAGTTAGAACTGGTCATGGAACAACTGAGTGGTTCAAAATTGGGAAAGGAGTACGGCAAGGCTGTATATTGTCCCCCAGCTTATTTAACTTATATGCAGAATACATCATGCGGAAGGCTGGACTGGAAGAAACCCAAGCCGGAATTAAGATTGCCGGAAGAAATATCAACAACCTCCGATACGCAGATGATACCACTCTGATGGCGGAAAGTGAGGAGGAATTAAAGAACCTTGTAATGAGAGTGAAAGAGGAGAGTGCAAAAAACGGTCTGAAACTCAACATCAAAAAAACTAAGATCATGGCCACTGGTCCCATCACCTCCTGGGAAATAGAAGGGGAAGATATGGAGGCAGTGTCAAATTTTATCTTCCTGGGCTCCATGATCACTGCAGATGGAGACAGCAGCCCTGAAATTAAAAGGCGCCTTCTTCTTGGGAGGAAAGCGATGACAAATCTTGACAGCATCTTGAAAAGCAGAGACATCACCTTGCCAACAAAAGTCCGAATAGTCAAAGCTATGGTTTTTCCTGTCATGATGTATGGAAGTGAGAGCTGGACCATAAAGAAAGCAGACCGCCGAAGAATTGATGCCTTTGAATTGTGGTGCTGGAGGAGGCTCTTGAGAATCCCCTGGACTGCAAGGAGAACAAACCTATCAGTTCTAAAGGAAATCAACCCTGAATGCTCACTGGAAGGACAGATCCTGAAGCTGAGGCTCCAGTACTTTGGCCATCTCATGAGAAGAAAAGAGTCCTTGGAAAAAACCTTGATGTTAGGAAGGTGTGATGGCAAGAGGAGAAGGGGACGACCGAGGATGAGATGGCTGGACAGTGTCTGCGAAGCAACCAACATGAACCTGACACAACTCTGGGAGGCAGTAGAAGACAGGAGGGCCTGGCGTGCTCTGGTCCATGGGGTCACGAAGAGTCGGACACGACTAAACGACTAAACACACCTCCTGAATTCTACCTAGGGGGATTCCTGGCGAATTATGGGTGTCGCAGTCCTGTAGAAACTCAAGTCCCCCCCACGCCTGGTGCAATGGCTGTCCTTCAGTTCTGGATTCCTTGCATTCATGTTGGGTTGGACTAGAGCCAGATGTTCCCAGCCAGATGTTCTCAGACTAAAACACCTCTAAGCCTTCACCACTCGCTGTACTGGCCAGGACTTCTGGGAGTTGTAGTCCTTTTAAAAAATATATATTTTTATTTTATCAAAAACAACATGAACCACACCAAAAAAAAACTCACTTCTACATTGCATTACCTTAGTTCATTTCTCTTAAACAGATTACTCAACCTGTGCCAACTTCACCTTCGGGGTTAAGAGTCTTCCTTTCATGTTCTGACATTCCGTTCCGCCCGCTTTCTCTCCAGAAACACGTTGATTCTTTTCCCGGTTTATACCCCCTCCCTTTCTGAAACACATCTTCCAGAAATAAATTCCTCTTTTTTTTTAAGTCGTTGCTTCTTGATAAACCTCTTCTTAATTTCATTTCACAAGCCAGTTTATCATTAATTACCGTATCCCACATTTCTCTGTACCATTCTTCAATATTAATTGAGTGATCACTTTTCCAATTCTTTGCAAACAAGAATTGCGACTGTGGCTGTTAAAAGTAATTAGAGCTCCCTTCTTCTCTCTTCAGTTGACTATCATTAATTGTATTCAATGAAGCAGGGAGTGGAGACATTTGAATATCAAACCCAGTTACCTTTCCCTAATTTCTCTGAAGGCTTGTGTCCATTCCTTCCCCATTTTATCACATGACCACGACATGTGCAAATACATCATCCTTTTTTTACACTGGATTTCTGGGAGTTGTAGTCCAAGAACACCAGGGGACGTAAGGCTGGAAAAGGCTGGGCTAGACAATTGACTTTCTGCAGTGCTGTGGGTCTTCAGCCTGGTGCCCATCAGAGGCCATGGGAACAATGGGACGTGTAGTTAAACACACCTGTAGGGTGCTCCTTGGCAAAAACTGTTGTAGGGAACCACCCAACATACCTTTTCCATTTCCACGCTACAGCCACTGAAGCGGTGGGCAGATTCAGTCACTCCACTGGGTCACTGCATCTGCAGCCGATTTAGGTGACCGTTTCAAGCCAGAAGGCCGTAGCAATTCCCTTACTCCAAAATGAAGCCAAAAGCAACCGGCAATTGACTTTCTGTGCCATAAAACCACTGGGGGAGGGAAATTAGAGCAGGCTAGGCCTTTTTTAAAAGGCAGGTCAGACACGCCTGCAGGCTTCCAGGAGGAAGCGTTTTTGGGGGGGCGGGGGGCACAGAAGTCATATAATTCCCACCGTGGTCCAAAAAACAGGGAATGATATTTTAGGCTCCATTAACACAAGTATAGTTTCCATATCCGGCAAGGTGCTGGTCCCCCTCTATTCAGCACTGGTTAGGCCTCACCTTGAGTCTTGTGTCTAGTTTCTGGACGCCACACTTCAAGAAGGATGCTGAGAGATTGGAACAAGTTCAGATGAGGGCGACAAGGATGATCAGGGGGCTGGAAACCCAGCCTTAGGAGGAAAGACTGAAAGAACTGGGCCTGAGGGGAGATATGACAGCACTTTTCAAATATTTGAAAGGCTGTCATCCAGAGGAGGGACAAGATCTGTTCTCCATCATCCCAGAGTGCAGGACACGCAACCATGGGCTCAAGTGACAGGAAGCCAGATTTCGCTTGAACATCAGGAAAAACTTCCTAACAGTTAGAGCAGTACGACAAGGGAACCTATGACCTCGAGAAGTGATGAGTGCTCCAACGCTGGAGGCATTAAAGAAAAACCTGGATCATCCCCTGGCAGATATGCCTTGATTGGTATTCCTACCTTGAGCACGGGGGTGGACTTGATGGCCTTAGAGGCCCCTTCCAACTTCACTTTTCAGTGATTCTATGATTTCAGGCTTTTTTTTTTCAAATGCGAGATTGGGAGATGTGACAAGTTTTTAGACTGATTCTATGAAAAGTATCACCTTTAGAATGAGGTCCGGGCTTTTCGGTGTATATAGAAGTGAGGAAACGGTGCTCAGAGGGTGATGGAAGAAGGTGTGACGTGGATTCTCCTCTGTCTTTCTGTGTCTGATTGGATGCAACATCTGTCTCGGAGTACTCCCTCGTCAATCTATTTGTTTGTGAAGACAGAACTGCTCTCGGGCAATTCCTTGCACCCCCAAAAAGTAGAGCTAGCTGACTTTTGAGGTCCCTCCCTCCCTCCCCTGCGATTCTAGCAGATTTTGGTCCTGCATCTGGACTTTCAGCACCCACAGGCTACAGTGTTGTGTAAAACCTTTCTAGCAGCAAAAGGGCTCACAAATCTCACAGTATCATCCCACTTTCCATATGTGGAAAAGTAGCCCAGTTTTCCACCACCCCTCTATGGCTACTCTCTTAATTGCATTTTACAGTGGTGCCTCGCTAAACAGTTACCCCGCATGACAGTTTTTTCGCTAGACATTGACTTTTTGCAATCGCTATAGTGATTCTCAAAACAGTGATTCCTATGGGGGAGTTTTGCTGGACAATGTTTGGTCCCTGCTTCGCAAACCGATTTTCGCTAGACAACGATTTTGATAGCTCCCTCCGCGCTCACAAAACAGATGTTTTCAGGATCTAAGCTTCGCAAGTCAGCAATTTAAACAGCTGATCGGCGGTCCACAAAACGGCTTTCCTATGGCCAATCTTCGCTAGACAACAACGATTCTTCCCCATTGGAACGCATTAAATAGGTTTCAATGCATTCCAATGGGGAAATGCTTTTTGCTAGACGATGATTTCGCTAAACAGCAATTTCAGTGGAATGGATTATAAGCGTCTAGTGAGGCATCACTGTAATTAGTCAGCTTCTATTCCCCATGGAGTGAAGGCACAGGGGAAAGAGCTAAAGTTATTGTATCTATTTCCTTCAATTTAAAAAAAAAACACACAGAGAGAGAAAAGCATTATTTCAGTATGAAAGAAAAAAATAGGGAAAAATGTATAATGTAAGGAAAGGGGTTTAATCCACCCGCCCATCCAATAACTTTGTCACAGATCTCTCAGCCATATGGAACAGGCATCAGTAGATGCAAGACAGAGTGTTTTAATTCACAGTGTTTTGATTCCTACTTTGGGCACATCTTGAGAAGGCATTACTCTCTGGAAAAGACAATCATGGTAGGAAAAGCTGAAGGCAGCAGGAAAAGAGGGAGATCCAATATGGGGTGGACTGGCTCCCTAAAGGAAGCCAAACATCTACACTTAGCAAGACCTGAGCTGGTCTATTAAGGATTGGACCTGGGGGGGGGCATGTTATTAATTCCTAAGTTCGCTGTAAGTTGGAAGTGACTCAACAGTGTATAACAACCACCACCATCTGACAAATGCAGAATAAGGCACCTGATCTTAATAAGGTGCAAAGGTCTCACATATCCCAAATTCCTATGGTGTTGCCGGCAGTCAAAACACCCAGGAAAGGTTCCATTTTAAAACAGATTAACCTCTGCCTCTTAGTGCTGGTTTTTATCTTTCGCTGTGGCTGAACCGTGTCTTTGGTCAGACAAGTGGAATGGGTGGGAGCTGAGTTCATATTTGCCCATGTAATGACGAGCGTACAGTAATTGTTTTTAAAAGCATTCTGAGTGTTTTGAAAAGCAAGTGAAAAAAAAGATGCCATTCCCAAAGAAAAGTACTATGACTTTGCATGTGTGCGCGCCCGTGCGCGTGCATGCACATATACACACACACAGAGAGAGAGAGAGAGAGAGCTTCACACAAACGTCTGCCAATGTGTTTCTCCCTCACTTTCAGTCTTTTTCATTGCTTGGAACCATTTGTGTTCTGCCTGGAGGATTATGGGAGTTGTAGTCCAAAATAAGTGTGCTGCTTAGATACTGCCCCGTAGTGCTTAAAGCACTCTCTGAGTGGTTTACAGTTACAGTTTAATTGTGCGGGCTTCACATTGCTGCCGCCCCCTCCCTCCCTCTGCAAGCTGCGTGCTCCATTTGCCAATATGGTAAGGATGGAAGGCTGAGTGAACCTCAAGCCAGTTCCCTAGGACTGAACTCCAATCCTGAGCAGAGTTCTGACTGCAGTATTGCAATTTAACCCCTGCACCACAAGGCTTCCCTTTCCAGAGCTCTGGGGGGAAAAATGAAAGCACTCTTCCTGAGGTGATGGGAGTTCGAGTCTAGTGGGAGAGTTTTCCAGCTTTTAAGGAGCCTTTCCATCCCAGACCCCATTTTCCGGTGGTCTTCCGGGGAGTGGCGGGTAGTTACCAGGTCGAACACACCCACCCAAAAAAGGCCAGCTCTGGCCTTTCACTCTTGCACAGTGTGCCATTCAGCCATTCTTCTGGCGCAGGGAGCATGCGCTCCCACTGAAGGAGCTTCGCTGTGCACAGCTTGTTCTCTCTTTTGACTCACTACGCGCTCTGTGATGTTCCTACATAAGCGGGCTTTCTCCCAGACCAAGTAGTATTTATTTTTTTTCTCACAAGGAGTGCGTTCTGTCCTCACCAGCAGCATGGCGTGTCTGGAGCCAAGACGCAGCTCTTATTTCACCAGGGAGTTTTACAGAGCCCCTTGGGCTGGAAACTTTTCCCCGCAAACACAAGCTGTTTGCTGAAGGGACTCCGCAGATGGCTCTCCTGCCTCGCTCGCTCTCCTTAGCGGGAGGCTCAGGAGAACCAGTTCCTGGTGCCTTTCCTTCCAGAATCTTTCCTTCATCCCCTTCCACCCGCCCAGACGGGACCATCTGACTCCGCATTTTGCTGCAGAATGCCACACACAGAACTCAATTTACACCCCCAGTGTTTGTTGGCTCATTTATTTATTTAAAATATTTTACACCGCCCCGCCCCCACATTTCTCCTTGAATAGCACCCAAGGCAGCTTACAACAAAGACAATATTCAAAGTTGGAAACAATGAGTATACAACGGTTGTCAATATCATTAAATGACAATATATGAAACTATAGCAATGAATCGAGACATCTTACAGCATGAACGGGCAATAGTATGGCAAAGATCAATAAGTATACTTTTTTTTTTGAATGGCCACTCTGAGAAATGGAAAACACAAGTGGTATTAGAAATCTAATCAAAGCGGTAATGCATAACAATCTTATCTAAAAATCACATTTTTCTTGTTTAGTCGTTAATGACTGTTGGTGACCCCATGGACCAGAGCACATCAGGCCCTCCTGTCCTCCACTGCCTCCCGGAGTTGGGCCAAATTCATGCTGGTCGCTTCGGTGACCCTGCCCAACCATCTCGTCCTCTGTCATCCCCTTCTCCTTTTGCCTTCACACTTTCCCAACATCAGGGTCTTTTCCAGGGAGTCTTCTCTTCTCATGAGATGGCCAAAGTATTGGAGCCTCAGCTTCAGGATCTGTCCTTCCAGTGAGCACTCAGGGTTGATTTCCTTCAGAATAGATAGATTTGATCTCTTTGCAGTCCAGGGGACTCTCAAGAGCCTCCTCCAGCACCACAATTCAAAAGCATCAATTCTTCGGCGGTCAGCCTTCTTTATAGTCCAGCTCTCACTTCCATACATCGCTACTGGAAAAACCATTGCTTTGACTATGCAGACCAATCACATACTACAGATGGCTAGTTTCTAAGGGAAGGCTTGCCTTAAGGGAAGGGTCTTTGCCTGCTTGCGGAAGGACAGCAAAGATGAGGCCAGCCTAGCCTCCAGTGGGAGGGAGTTCCAATGTCTGGGAATAGCAATACTCAAGGCCCTTTCCAGTGTTCCCAGCAAGCAAACCTGAGAAAGTGGTGGGACTGAGAGAAAGGTCACTCCTGATGATCTTAACACTCGAGCTGGCTCAAAATGGGAGATACTGTCTTTGAGATAGCTTGGACCCAGGCCATCTATGATTGATTTGTTGCGAGCTCTCTTATTTATTTATATGGTACTCGCAGTTCGTATTTTATTTAAGATATATTTTATTTTCTCTTGCATCTGTTTCATGTTGGGCATGAACCAGCATAGTTTTTATCACTGATCGGTGCAGTATACCACTTTTGTTACTAATTCTGCTTTTTCCAACTAGGATACATTTTTATCCCCGAGGAAGTGGGCTTGTCCAAGAAAGCTCGCATTAAAATATTTCAGTTAGGGTTTGCACAGTGCCACAACATTTTTGTCTTTATTTTTAAATTTTTCTTTTGTTTTTGACCTGATTTTTTAAATCTCAGCCAGTGTAATTAATATACAGTATTTGGGGTGAAAAACGCCCCATGCTGCTTTTTTGCAGATAATGGGGCGGAGAAACATAAGGGACATGTACTCTCATTCTCAGTCGGACGGCTCTGTGGGCCACGAATTCACAAAGTGGCCTTTAGGCAAGTCAAATCATCCCGCCCACATCCTCCTGGGTGCAGAATGGAGATCGATAATTCTAATCTTACATTCCCGCATGAGCGTGACATTGGGCGATATGGTGCTTGAGGTCCCTTCAACTCTGCCGGTCTGTGGTTCTTGACATTTGTGTTTGTAGGCCCAGGTGGGTAGACGCGAATCTTGCAGGCTTGGTTCCTTTTTCACTAGATCCCTAAAGTCCACCAACTGGAGCTAGGCAGAGAAAGGTGGCATGCAGAAAGTCAGGCCTGCCAGCATGAGCCACATGCTGGCAATGCTACCTGGTCAAAGGCAACCAATTAAAAATATTTTACAGTAGAGGAATACTGTCGTGCCCCGCTTAACGATTACCCCGCATTACGCCGAGTCCGCTTCATGACAATGTTTTTGTGATTGCAATTGCGACCGCAGAATGATGTTTTAAATGGTTTTTTTTTCGCTTTGTGAAGATCTGTTCCCTGCTTCGGGAACCGCTTCTTCGCATTACGACGATCAAAATGGCTCCCCACTGTGCTTAGGGACGGATTCCTCGCTATACAGGCACCAAAAATGGCCGCTGTATGGAGGATCTTCGCTGGACGGTGAGCTTTTAGCCCATTGGCATGCATTAACCGGGTTTTAATGCATTTCAATGGGTTTTTAATTTCACTTTACGACGTTTTCGCTCTACAGCGATTTCACTGGGACGAATTAACGTCGTTAAGCGAGGCACCACTGTAATAGCCTGAGAACTACACAATTAGCATGCAGGAGGGACCGGTTCTTATTATTATTTCACTTGCAAATTTGAAGTGCTGCTAGGATTTGGGAGATCTTTGCCAGGATACTAGAGGTGGCCTCAAGGACTGGCCTTCCTTTTTGGCCCTCCTGTTCTCTGCAGGTTGTTGGGTTGCTACATCAGATGCACAGGGAGGCCATTGGGCAGACGGAGCACCCTTCAAAGAATCTCCCGAGACCAGAAAACATCAAAAGGGATCCGGTATTATCACCCCTGGGTGATGATGGTATGGGAGAGATTTCGGAGAACAGTTGTGTGAGCTCCTGGAACAGCAGTATGTTTGGACAACTATCCTGCAAGCTCATAAGCATCCTTACCGCAATATCTACAGGGGCATGAACAACAGAAGACCTGTTTTGGGTGGTGCGAAACACACGCCAGGATTCCATTCCTGCCCGGGCTCCCAGATCTGAGTGATAGGTCTGCCAGTCTCCCCATCCAAAGTAAATTCTTCAGGCCATCCGTGTTTGCTCTGTAGTTCCTCATGGTTATGATCCCCTCCCCAGCTATGAAATAGCCTGTGTGCTATATGCCACAACCTATGCAATGGGTAGAGTTGAAAGATACCCGGACATACATATGGGATGGAAGAGATCACACGGACCTCTTACCTTTATCAAAGGTTTTTGTCAAGAGTTACTGCTCAATAGATAAACCATGTGTTCAACCAAGAGCCGGCAGGCTCCTTCGGCTTGAGGGCTATAGATTTAGTTTTCAAGTGGTGCGCTCCAAAATGCCACCAAAAGTAGAGCTTGGGACACTAGTGAGTAAGTAAATAAGTAAGCAGATCTCAGGAGTAGCATTGCAGTTTGTTAGAATAAAGGGATAAGCTGTGGGGAAATAGGGCTTGCGTTCATCTCTATATAAGCGCAGTGCTTAAAGCACTAACCAGATAAAGTGCTAACCCAGTTCAGTCTTGAAGAGTTTTGATTGGTGCCTAGACACCTTTCTTACCTTGTCTGTCCCGTGGAGGAGATTCGTTTTTCTGTGTGCAGATGACCGGGAAGGGAAACTGAGTGGGAGGAAAAGCAGGAGAGGACGTTTCAGGAAGCTTATTTTTGGGTGGAAGGGGAACAATCTTCAACCCAACTTTATACTTCATACATGTACACTGACTTAAGGATCAGCCAGAAACGGAGGTGAACAAGCTATTGGGCAGTTAATCGATTTGGCTTCCTTTGCATAAACCTTTTCGTTGAGCACAGAAAAATATTTGCAGCTCTTGTCTGCTTCCAACATTTCTGCAGAAGCGGCAGGCAGATTGACGTAAAAATGAACTTCAGATCTGCCTTGGGGTTCAGGCCACGTGAGAGCAACAGCTACTCATATAACTACAGTGGTGCCTCGCGAGATGAGCGCTCCATTTTACGACGAAATCGCATAACGATGAAGTTTTAGCGATCGCAAAACGATGTTTCCTATGGGGTTTTTTCGCTTTGCGATGATCGGTTCCCTGCTTCGGGAACCGATCATCGCAAAACGACGATTTTCACACAGCTGATCGGCTGTTTCAAAATGGCCGCCGGGTAAAAAAAATGGCCGCCCGCTGTTTTCTGAGACAGATTCCTCGCTGCACGGGCAGCGAAAATGGCCGCGCTATGGAGGATCTTCACTGGACAGTGAGTTTCAAGCCCATAGGAACGCATTAATCGGGTTTCTATGGGCTTTTAAATTTCGCTTTACGATGTTTTCGTTCTACAGCGATTTCGCTGGAACGAATTAACATCGTAATGCGAGGCACCACTGTATAACCTCAACGTCAGAACCCATACACACAAGTCCCAGACCATGGCTGAGCTGGCAGGGGAGATTCTGGTCCTTTTCATCAGAAAAGGAAACCTTCTTGAACTCAGGGTCTGGCTCCGTATCAGGCAATTTCAGAGGTCTGTTCTCAACCTGGTCCTTGACTTTATAACTCATAACACACGTGGTGGGTAATCTTATAACGCAGGTCCGGCACACACAGAGGCACAGAACTTGCCAGCAGAAGACAAAATGGGTTTTCATGGGACACAGCCCTGAAATGACCCGGCTTTCAGCCAGACGTGCGCATGTTTTGACCTTAGCTTTCCACCTTTACAAAGACCAGCCTGTTTTCTCCTCCTTACAGGAACATAGTTCCCGCTTAAAGGCGTTAATACATCATTTCAGCATTTCCCCCCAGCATCATGAGGCAGTGGAATGAGAGAGCGCGGGAGCGTCATTGAGAAACACAGTTTTTAATAGAGACAGCATAGAGCTTTGGCTGTTCTTGCGTCGATCTGTTGCAGGCAGGAGGAGAGAAATCAAAATTTCAGAACCCACCCTCCATTTGCCCCCTTTTTCTGTTTTCACACACACACACACACTGGCTAGAATCCAGTTTGTCCCACGTCATGTGAAGTTGCACAGATGTAACTTTGTCAGGGGTTAGTTCCAGGCAACGCAGATCGTACCGTCCAGTTGTGCACATCGTCATGCGATTCCCATTGTGACCAACTGTGCAGTGCGCTGGTAGAAAGGTTTCGTGGCTAGCCCTTCTGCCTTGATGGTGTTTTGGCTGCTGCTCGTGTAGTATCAGATTTTGTCTGTGTAGCTATGCAACAGGATTTCAGCCACTAATTCATTCCAATTAATCCCACTCCAGTTCGGTGTCGTTCTCTCTGGAGAAGATCATGTTGTGGGTTTTTCGGGCTCTTTGGCCATGTTCTGAAGGTTGTTCTTCCTAACGTTTCGCCAGTCCCTGTGGCCAGCCTCTTCAGAGGACAGGAACCATAACTCTGTGTTACTTCTGAGCCCTCGTTTGTCAAACGGGGACAGATGTCCTAAGAAGAGCAACTGCGGTTTCTGTCCAGTGATCCTGCAAAATAAGAGTGGCTGAAGTTACTGACCATGGTAACAGTGGCCATTAAGAGCTATTTAACAGTCCTTAGACAGTGACAATTACCGTATTTTTCAGTGTATAAGTCACCCCATGTATAAGACGCCCCCCACTTTTCTAATCCAAAATTAAAAATAAGCAAGTGTAGGGGGAAAGGGATAAAAGTGCTGCAGAATCGCTTTGATCCCTGCTTTCCCCTCCACTTGTTTTTGTTCTCTCCTTCGCTTACTTCCGTGTATAAGACTACCCTCAATTTTTAGTCTAAAGATTTTAGATAAAAGTGTAGTCTTATGCATGGAAAAATGCGGTATATCCAAACTTGGATGAGATTGAACACCAGTGCTGGTGAGAAAAGTCACTGCCCAAGCCAAACTTTAGCGTCCAGGCATTGAAATCAGAAGGCGTGGGATCATTAGAGGTAAGGAAGTTTGAGTCAGAGAACACAAGACGTTAAGCCAAGTGAGATTTGTCAGCCTTCAAGATGCAAGATTTGTCTTTGGGTGGGTTTTTTCTGCTATTGACTCACACAGTTCCCCTTCCCTATGGACATTTTATCTATAGGGTTGCCACTTTTAGGGTTCTTCCTCCCAACCCACCCATCAGTCTGCTGTTTAGGAATTCCCAGTGAGGTATAGTGGATGGAGAGATTGACTTGGAAGCTGGAGATCGGAGTTCAAATCCCCACTGAGCCATGGGAACTCACTGGGGGGAAAGTGGGACTGGCAAAACCACTCCTTAAATATCTCACCTCGATAGCCCTATTTGGGTCACTATAGGTCAGTTCTGACGACACAGAACACCCAATAATTAAAAATTGAATTTCCCCTTCTTTCAAAGGGAGAAAACGTAACCCAGATGTCCAACATGAATGTGGAGGCCAGCCGAAGGCAGCAACCCAAATTTCCTTCAATGTCAATAATAGCTTTAAACGGTTTTAATAACTTGATGGATTTTTAATTATTCCTACAGTCTTCCTGCAGCTTTCAGAGCTGTAATTTATTATGGCTTTTTAAAGTACAGTGGTGCCTCGCTAGACAGTTACCCCGCATGACATTTTTTTCGCTAGACATTGACTTTTTTGCGATCGCTATAGGGCAGGGGTGGCGACTATGGGGGAATTTCGCTGGACAATGTTTGGTCCCTGCTTCGCAAACCGATTTTCGCTAGACAACGATTTTGACAGCTCCCTCCGTGCTTGCAAAACGGGTGTTTTCGGGACCTAAGCTTCGCAAGACAGCTATTTAAACAGCTGATCGGTGGTTCGCAAAGCGGCTTTCCTATGGCCGATCTTCGCTCGACAACGACGATTCTTCCCCATTGGAACGCATTAAACAGGTTTCAATGCATTCCAATGGGGAAATGCTTTTCGCTAGACAATGATTTCGCTAAACAGCGATTTCAGTGGAACGGATTATCATCGTCTAGCGAGGCACCACTGTATTGTGTATGTTAACAGAGTAAGCCGCCTTGGGTCCCCTCGCAGGGACAAAGCTGGCTTACAGAGGATCCTAAATAAATAAATTCCATATGTCTAAAGAAGTGATCTTGAGACGTGGAAGCTCGTAGATTAAAATATGTTAGTCTTTTAAGGCGTCACCTGTTTTTTGGCTCTCTTTTTAGGTTTCTTTTTTCTTTTTCTTTCCCCCCTTTCTGGATTTTGCTTGAAACAATAAAGACAGGGGAGGAGACAGAGGGGTGGCAACGACCGGCTTATCTCGTTGCACCTTGACATTTCCTTCCTTCAACGTGCCAGCTCGCCAGGAGCAGCCGATCCAGCACCAAAGTCTGTGCAAAAAAAGAAAAGGAGCCCTCGGTGGAATGTAATTAAGCGGTGCTCAGAAACGGAGGCTGCCTTTCCGTAAGCCCTTTTGACAGCTGCTGTCACATCGCTTATTTATAACAGCGCGGTTTGCTTTCAGCATTTCTGATCCCAACCCGGACTTGATTTCTGCAGCTCCCTCGGAAATCATTGGTTCTCCGTTCTTGAGCCTTTTCCTGCCTCAGGTCCTTTCTAGGGTGCTCCTCTGCCTGACACAACTGTTTTTTTTTTTCATTTTGGGATTACACAGGGCAGCCCTTTTTTGAGCCGTCCCCCTTCCTTCAAATTATCTGGCCATTAAAAAAAAATGATGGAGGTCAGGGGTGGCGACGTTCGGAGCATCCTCCTTGTGAAATGCAAGGCCCCTCGGTTTAAAACACCGGGAGGAAGTCCACTTTGGAAACCGGTGGGGGAAACAAATCTGGAAAGCGGCAGGCGTTGCCCTCAGGTGCCATGCGTGAGGAGCTAAGGGGAGATCCTTCCTTTCATGCCCGCAAGCTGGCCCTCAAAGGATCACGCGGCTGGACACCTCGGTGCTTTGGGCCTCTGGCTGCTGAGCCAGAGGTTGGGAGTTTGATTCCCTCCCTGTTCCTCCCTGGCAAGGGGATAGACCCCATGATCTGTAGGGCCCTTTCCAGCTCTGCAATTCTCAGATAGAATCATAGAAAAGTGAAGTTGGAAGGGGGCCTACAAGGCCATCCAGTCCAACCCCCCCCCCCCCGCTCAATACAGGAATACCATCAAAGCTTGTCTGCCACATTTTTCTTGAACGCCTCCAGTGTCTCCATTTTCAGATACTGACGCTAGCAGTAAAAACCCAGCCTTCCCAGTACATGGGTCTGTGGTTTCCATCAGAATTGACAAGTCCTAATTATTTTCATTATTTTTACCAAAGTAATCTGCAGCCAATTAATGGGTAGCACCCTTTCGTTGATCTAGCATTTTTACTCAATTAATAAATGAGTAAATGTTGCAATCCTTTCCTGTTCATGCTCTGTAATATAATATTTTTTTAAAGATGTTCATGCTCCCCCCCCCAGGCTGTCTTCCTTCCAAACCATTTTTTAAAGATATCCTTTTATCTCCTGCAGAGAGCGATAAGCAGATTGTCATGAAAACAGCCTCTTTTCATTTTCATAGCTGCAACCCCTTCTATCCACATCCAAAGGAGAAGCTGCTGGAAATCATGGATTCACAGAACAAGAAATGAGCAGCTCGGGCAATTGGTAGTCATAATGCTGAATTGCCTGGATGGGTGGGGGCGTGTTGGCTCGGTTCGGTCACATTTTTAATTGTTTGTATCTGTTTTTCCTTTGCTTAATTCTGTTAGATGCTTCCATTGGCCTTGTTGCTTGTGCACAAACGGAGAATAGCTTGCCAGCCCTTGGAGCACGCTTGATTGAACCTCCCTTTTTTGCATTGCTTTTTATTTTATTTTTTTTGTAAGCCTGGGAGAGAGAAATGTCCTGGGAACAGAACAGAGCGACTGAGTAGCTTGGTGCGATCTGAAGCTGTCAACTCAGAAGTGAAATCTTTCTCTACCTAAAAGATTTGGTAGAGAAAAAACCTGTACTCTCACATTCACCATCATTATCTTAGAACGGCATAGCTGGAAGGGACCCTGTGGGTCATCTAGTCTAGCCCCTTTCAAAGAGGCCCAGTGGGGAATTGAATTCCCAACCTCTCGCTCTGCAGCCAGAGACCTAAACTCTCTGAGCATTCCGGCATGGTTTGCATCTTTTACATAATCCCTCCCTTATGTGATGCTTCCAGAAAATACTGTTATAATGCAATCAGCTTTTACCATTCAGAGAAATTGACCAAGAGCCCAGACTAGCAGGTCCCAAACTTGGGTCCATAGATGGTAAAGTAAAGGTGAAGGTTCCCCTGGACATTGAGTCCAGTTGTGTCTGACTCTAGGGGGTGGTGCTCATCCCCGTCTCCAAGCCATAGAGCCAGCGTTTTGTCCGAAGACAGTTTCCGTGGTCACGTGGCCAGCGTGACTTAGGCATGGAACGCAGTTACCTTCCCACTGAGATGGTACCTATTTATCAACTCGCATTTTTACATGCTTTCGAACGGCGAGGTTGGCAGGAGCTGGGACAAGCGATGGGAGCTCACTCCATCTGCGTGGATTCACTCTTACGATGGCTGGTCTTCTGACCTTGCAGCACAGAGGCTTCTACGGTTTAACCCACAGCGCCACCACCTCCCCAGGCTAGATGGTACCGGGCGTTAACTCCCAGAATTCCCAGCCTTTGTCATTGACTGGAAATGTCGAAGGATCAGACAGAGCTTGATGATTTTAATAGAGTTCCAGTGTTTTTGTCACACGGCCCAGATTCGTGTGCAGAATTCTGCAATCAAGATGTTGACAGTAGATAGTAATCATCGTGAAACGTATGCGCCATCAAGTCAGATCTGACTTGTTTTAAGTGCCACCAAATCGCTTCTGACTTATGGCGAGACTATGAATGATGTTCTCCAAAATGTTGAGCGGTTCTGCTCATCTCTTGTAGACTCAAGCCTGTGGTTTCTTTTAGGGAGTCGGTCCATTTCATATTTACTCTCTTGTCTTTTCCTGAGAAGCCTGCCTTCTCATGATGGGTCCAAAGTAGGAGGACAGCCTCTGTTTCAATATTTTTGCCCCCAGATTAATTCATTCAGGCTCAATTTGATCTAGGCCCCACTTGTTTGTCTCTCTGGCAGTCCAGAATACAGTGGACCCTCGACTTAAGGAATTAATCTGCATTGGAACGGTGGCTGCAGGTCGAAAAGTCTGTAGGTCAAGGCTCCATTGACCTACAATGCATTGGAAACCGATTAATCCCGTAACCAGCTGTTTTTGTTCCATTTTTTTCCCCCGGTCTGTAGGTCGATTCTCCGGCTGCAAGTCGAACCTAAATTTTGCGGCCAGAGAAGTCTGTAACTCGAAAAGTCTGTAAGTGGAGCCGTCTGTAAGTTGAGGGTCCACTGTACTCGCAAAGCGCTCCTCCAGCACCAAATTTCAGACAAATCAATTTTTTTTTTGACCTGTCAGCTTTCCCCACTGTCCAGCTTTCACACCCATGTACGGTGATTGGAAATATAAGAGTGTGGATGGTCTTGTTCTTCAGTGATATGCTTCTGACGTATGCTGGCCCTTTTTGGGGTTTTCCAGGTAGAGGGTACTTAGTAGTGGTAGACCCTTCCCTTCTCCTGGGAGCATCCTGGAAATGTACAGCTTGCCCAAGGTTACACAGGCTGGCTTTTCTCTTCGGAGGCACAGTGGAGGGAACCAAACTTCTAACCTCTGAGCTATCTAGCCAGCACTCCATATCTATGAGATGGGAGCAAACCATTGCTTCTCTTAAGAGTTTCATCCTTCCCTTGCAGACCAATGCGTTTCAAAGGATGATAGAGGGTGAAAGGTTGCTTTTTTGGATGACAGCTTCCAGAACATTCCGTTCCTTACTGCCACTGTATTCAGGGAGGGAGCCGCAGGCCGAAGGAAAGAGCCACTCTCCCCACTGCTGGACGCCTTTAACCATATTATTGTTTTGTTCTTAGAATGGTTCCATTTTGTTGTTGCTTAGTCGTTGAGTCGTGTCCGACTCTTCGTGACCCCATGGGCCAGAGCGCACCAGGCCCTCCTGTCTTCCACTGCCTTCCGGAGTTGGGTCAAATTCATGTTGGTCGCTTCAGTGACCCTGTCCAGCCATCTCATCCTCTGTCGTCCCCTTCTCCTCTTGCCTTCACTCTTTCCCAACATCAGGATCTTTCCCAGGGAGTCTTCTCTTCTCATGAGATGGCCAAAGGATTGGAGCCTCAGCTTCAGGATCTGTCCTTCCAGTGTGCACTCAGGGTTGATTTCCTTCAGAACGGATAGGTTTGTTCTCTTTGCAGTCTGGGGGACCATTAGCGATCTGCAAAGGAAACAATTCTTCATAAAGCTTGCTGAGTTTGTCTATTTTTATTGAATGTGGACATTATGTGGAATTCAGTGTTGTCCTTCTCCTCAGAAAATGCTTGCTAGGACATAAAGTACAGCGGTACCTCAGTTTATGAATGCCTCGGTTAATGTAATTTTTGGTTTATGAAGCAAAATCCATTGAAAATAATGCCTCAGTTTACATTGGTGTTCCCCCCCCCCTTTTTTTTCTTTCCTGTTGTGTGAAGCAAGTTTCCCCAGGATGCATCGTGCCTGGAGGTTTATAACCCCACCCCCGTTCTTATGGCAATCCCCGTTTCGGTGTACGAATGTTTTGCATTATGTAACGTGCCGTAGAATGCATTAAATTTGTAAACCGAGGTACGCCTGTACAAGCAAGTAACAGATGTGAGTATTTGACGTGTCATTTATGGAGCGAAGCGTCAGGCAGAGTGGAGAAACTGTGCCCCAAATAATGGAGAGTTTTGAAGACTTCTCCTCCAACGCCCACACAGCAGCAGATACTAGAATGCAGAACAGCTGCCCAGGAATCTAATTTCAGCAGCAAGCTATAGAGTCTTGTCGTTCGAAATGGCAGAATCGCCTTGCAGATTCTTCAGACGGCATGGCAGTAGACGTTCCTTTCGGCCAGTAGAAAGCTTCGCATGAATTGACGTGCACTTTGGGGTCCGTGTCTATGGGCGCCATGCCCCCGTTTTAACCCTCGGAGGCGCGTTATCATAACCGTCCGGGGACAGAGCCCCCTCCAGCTTTTGAAAACACTCAATTTTTAAATTTGCCTGCCAGGATTTCTCGGCAATCGGCACTTCCTCCTTGATTGTTCAGTTCAAAAGCCATGTTGTCCTTTTTGACACTGTTTGCTTTCCTATTTTGCAGAGTACACAGCTGCAGAGCGGTAATTTCAGAGGAGTAATTGTGCCCCTTCATCCCACGCGCGCACTTCCCGGTGTTGGCATGGATAATTGGGAGAGGCTGGAATTTGCTCATTTGATGCTGCAAAAAAAATCAGTCGAAACAAGAGATTTTTTTAAAAAAAACAGGCAGTGGAAAGGACATTTCGTTATGTAGTACATGACACAGCTACTGTCAAGCTTCTCGTTTATATAAACACAAGAGATACTGGGTTTCTCTTCTACACAATGCCAGAAAGTGTGACTTGTCTATAATCAAAGGGCACACAGTTACTGAGGTCTCCGTTTTTGGGGCTGTAATCCTCATATTTGTCTAAGGCACAAGCTCCAAAATGTTACTAGAGCCCAGAATCCCCAACCAATACAACCTGTGAAAACCACAAGCCAGTTATTTGAAAGAATTTCCATCTGAGCCAGTGATTTGTGAATTTCTTTTTCATGGGTCATTCCCTACAGCTTTATCTGGCCTTGATGGGCAGTACAACAATGGAACCAATGACCTCGAGAAATGATGAGTGGAAGCATTCAAGAGAAACATAGACAACCACTTGGCAGATCTCCTTTGAGATGCATTCCTGCATTGAGCAGGGAGTTGGACTTGATGGCCTTATAAGCCCCTTCCAACTTCGTTATTCTATGATTCTCTTTCTAGCCCACACCCATTTCACATATTTTCATTCATAGGTACATACTACCTGGTTAGCAAATTAACAAAAATGTGAATACGTGTTGGTTCTGCCATGGGCGGTTCCATTGACAGCGCAGGAAAAAGGACAGGAGGCTGTTCTTCTTTTGTAACAGACTCAGTTTTATTAGTAAACAAACTCAACTCGGATGGTTCGAACAGGTCCATTGAACTTAACTCTGGCAACAACTTATAACTCCGAACTCGAGTGTTCATTTCTTTGTCCTTTCTTCTTACGGGGGGGGGGGGGGCTGGTCCAAAGCGCTCCCGGTTCGTCATAGGCCGGATCGGTGTGGTTCTGACCGCGCAGACCATCCCACAACAAGGGTGTCTCACCCAGTCTCCTTCCCACTGACTCTGGAGTAAAGAGGGACTGGGACGGATCACGCTCCTCCCCCCACGCTGATTGCGGGGGTAAACCACCACAGTCCATTCCAAGGGTTTACCTCTTGTCCGCGCGCGAAGAAATCAGGAGGTCCCGGCAATAATGCTCCATCAACTTGTAAGTTTGGGAATTCCTTAAGCAGCTTGAAGAAACTCTCCTGGCCCATGCTCCATTCTGTCTGCACTGATCTATCTCTCTTATCAGCCGGCTCACTCCTTACCACTCCGAAGCTTCCCGTCTTTTCGTCCTCAGTTATATCTTCCAATATAATCAAATCAAGTTCCTCCCCTCTATCGTCAGCCAAACACACTTCTCTAGGATTCTGCACCTCCCTATCGTCTGTCTCTACCTCCACCAATATGCCCTCCACACACTCTGTTCCTCCTTCTGCTCCTCTGACTGGGGAGGACAGCTCACTCTCTCTCCTTCACAAAAAAATGAGCATTGATTTTAAAAAAGTTTTATGCAAGTTGTCTTTAAATGCATCTTTTCATGTATATAGAGGGACATGGTGGCGCTGCGGGTTAAACCGCAGAAGCCTCTGGGCTGCAAGGTCGGAAGACCAGCCGTCGTAAGATTGAATCCACGCGACGGAGGGAGCTCCCGTCGCTTGTCCCAGCTCCTGCCAACCTAGTAGTTCGAAAGCATGCAAATGTGAGTAGATAAATAGGTACCATCTCGGTGGGAAGGTCACGGCGTTCTGTGTCTAGGTGCGCTGGCCACGTGACCACGGAAACTGTCTATGGACAAAATGCTGGCTATGTGGCTTGGAAACGGGGATGAGCACCGTGCCCTAGAGTCGGACACAACTGGACTCAATGTCAAGGGGAACCTTTACCTTTCATGTATATATTACTCTAAAATATAGATATTTATATGTACTGTATCCTAAAATACACATCCTATAATCAATCTTTCCCACGTTTTTAAGCAGAAGCTGTAGCATAGCATTTGCAAAAAAAAAAAAAACCAAACAAAATCCCTGAATTGCATTCTGCTCTACATGTTAATCGAAGAATTATGAATCAGATGAAATTTTCTGCATCCCATCTTCGGATCAGATATTCATGGAGTTGTTTATTTTGGATTTCTGTAGCAAGGGAAGTTTGCAAAATGTTGGCTCCTGTCTCTGCCTGATTGCTCTTTCTGTTTCACTTCCTTTTATTTTAGCAACGGTGATGGCACTAGCCATCTGTTCTACGCTCCAAGAGTTTTATGCCTTGCAATGAGTTAGGAGACTTTTCTTTCACTGAAATTATGTAATATGAAATTATGAATAATATAGAAAGCACCTGGCATCTGCTGTGAGCCAAGGCCAACAGTTACTCCGATAGCTCAAAGGAGTAACGCTTTGGTGGGGAGAAAAAGGACCGAAAGAGCAAATCTGTGAATGTAGAGGGCAGGAGGTACTAGCACAAAATATGACCGGTCTTCCAATTCGTTCACCAGAGGAAGAAATAAAAAATTAGCAGAACTCTCTGCCTATATATCTTTCAATGGAAAAAGATCCATATATTTTGCCACGTGGGAGGGAGCAGAATATTTTGCTGCATGTATACAGTGGGACACTGTTATCTGTGTGATCCACTGGCTGAAAAGTGTCTTGGTGGTTTGCAAGGTCTTTGAGTCTTGACCAAATCAGAAGCCACTGGTTTGTTGGTTTTTCACTGAGATGATCCCATTGCTTCCGATGCCAACATTACTGTCTCTGTTGTCTCTCCAAGAACCAGTTCCAACATTGCTTTTCTAGGAGTGTATACAGGAAACGGGGGACGTGGTGATGTTGCGGGTCAAACCGCAGAAGCCTCTGTGCTTCCAGGTCAGAAGACCGGCCGTCGTAAGATCGAATCCACGTGACGGAGGGAGCTCCCGTCGCTTGTCCCAGCTCCCCATCAAGCATCCCCAGATAGGCTTGGACTACAACTCCCAGAAGCCTCCCCCACTAGCTCTGCTGGCCACGATTTGTGGGACTTGTAGTCCAAGAACATCTGGGGACCCAAGGTTGGGAACCATTGTTAGCTTTGCAAATGCAAATGGCATCTTTCTCTTCCTCTGCATTTCTCTGACCAACATCTTCCTGGGCGCAGCTTCGCCTCCTTGTCAAAACTTCATTTCGGAAGCGGCATGAAATAATAAAATTAAATATAGATACAGATGGAAAGGAAGCCCAGTAGAAACTGAGAAAGGAACTGTGAGATGAATTGCTGGGTGTTTCAGTGCCTTAGGTCTCTGGCTGCGGAACCTGCGGGTGGGAGTTCAATTCCCCGTTCGGCCTCTTTAACAGGAGCTGGGCTTGATAATCAGTAGGGTCCCTTCCAGCTCTGCAGTTCATAGGTTGTTATTATTATTAATCAAAAACACCAGGCACAGTCAATCAAAATTATAAAAACATTGGTATTAATTATATAATAGATACAAGTTTTAACCAAAAATCTAAGTGTCTGTTAAATATCAGCACAGTAAGTATGGTGTTCCTAATATTGCCCTTTTTGTAGCTCTGATATTGTTGTTTCTGAGATCTGCAACTGCTTATAACACTGTGTGAAATTTCTTGATATTGTTCCCAAAGCCCCGATGACTACGGGGACCACTGAAGTGTGTTTCATCCAGAGGCGAGATGTCTCTGTATTTTGTTAGTTTTTTCAATTCTTTATCTTCAACTCTGGCATCCCCTGGAATTGCCATGTCAATGGTCCAACCTTTCTTTGTTTTATTATACAGTGTCTGGTGTGTTACGTTCAAGGTCTCTGTCCATTTGGATCCGGAAATCCCACAGGGTCTTGCTGTCTAGTTCGCAGTTGGCACTATGAATAAAACATGAATCTTATATAATCCTGTTCCACTTTCTGCAGAAATCTGTCTCCGAGCTTCTTCCTGTCTTTGAACCACTTTGCCTGAACGAGATGGGTGGCCTCTAACCAGGTTCCTGTGCTAAAATTGACCAAAGGGGAGAAAGGGCAAAAAGTGGAGGCTCTCATTTTTCTGGACTACCCCTCCCAGAATCCCTCAGTGCCCGTGGCCAGGGCAGGAACCGCACCGGTGTTCTGCATGTGCCCCACACTTCCCTCCACGCCTCATTGATGCAGTCATCCACACACACACCCCAGCAGTGCCACGGGCTTCCCTGCCCCGCCTCCTGATCTGAGTGGGCAGCCAACAGAGGAGGCAGAGAAGGGAAGCACACACTGCTGCTGGTGAGCCGGCGATCACACAGAGGAGGGAAGCGCATGGGTGATTCTGCGGAGCAGGGAAGCATGTGGTGCTCTTGGAACATTGTGCCGGCACCGATCTGAACCGCCAAACCATGGTTCATTCCCATCTCTAGTTCTGAAAATTATAATACAGAAAAGTAATTTGTAGAGATGCTTGCCTCCACCTCCTCACTCACCCATCTTTTGGGGCTCATGTTTTCAAACACAAATCTTGTATATATTGCTCAAGTGACGTTTTAGCGTACTTAGTAGTGCAGCACAGTTTTGAGTTTCATAGAAATCCTTATCAGGTTAACAGACTATTCGGAGCACCAAAGTTACGAAATGAACCAGTGCTATGGTTGTAATCCAGAGTCATGCCCATGCCTCAGACCTTCCCATGCCTTTTTGCTCTGTCGTTGAAAGCAAAAAATATTAAGATGTGCTTCTTATATACCACCAAATAGAGCTTAATGCACTCTCTGGGCAGTTTAGAATTTAATTATGCAGCCCAAACACTGCCCCCTCCCTCCCCCACAGTGAACTGGACACTCAGTTTACTGTCCTTGGAAGGATGGAAGGCAGAGTGAACCTTGAACCAACTACGTGAGCCTCTTGGGATTGAACTCAGGTTGTCAGCAGAGTCTGGACTGCAGTACTGCAGTATAGCCACCACCTTTCCCATTCAATGTCTCTTGTTTAGATTGGACAAAGCCGTTGATGGTTTTGATCCATTGAGCCCTTGGAGAGTGGGGGAGAGTATCGTGCTTTTAATCCTGTTCCCACTTTTGTCTGCTTGTTTGTTCGTTTCAGTTCTCTCAAGCCAGACCCACCACAGCCCTTTGAAACGGTCTGTGTCCCTCACCCCACCCATGACTGTGCCCAGCCAGCCTCTAGGACACGGATGGATGTCTCACGAGGACCTGCGAGCTAGAGGACCCCAAGCCGTCCCCTCCGACCACGCCCCCCTCTCTCCTCAAAGCAGCGTAGCCTCTTCGGGAAGTGGTGGGAGTGAACATTTAGAAGATCAGACTTCTGCCCGTAACACATTCCAGGAAGAAGGGAGTGGCATGAAAGGTGAGTGGTAAGATGATCCAGTTTCCCCAACGTCCCACTCTTCTCCTGGCCTCTCAAAAGAGGGAGAGAAAGAGAGACTCCCAGGTTCAGCTCAGACCTGTCGGCACGCTTAGCGAGCAACACATGTCACGCTAAGGAAAAGGAGAAGGGGCTTAGGGGGAATGCCTTCTTTAGATCGCAGCTCTTCAAATGGCCCAGCCCATGGGGCTGCTGGGTTGGGGGCTTCTGGGAGTCATAGTCCATGAAAAGAACTTCCCCAAGAGCGATGGGCTGAACCTCCAACCCAGGCTCAGGCCATGAATGGCTCTTGTGTAGGCCCTCTGGATTTATATTAGTGCTTTCCCTAGCATATGATGTATGGAAGTGATAATGATGTATGGAAGTGAGAACTGGACCATAAAGAAGGCTGACCGCCAAAGAATTGATGCTTTTGAATTGTGGTGCTGGAGGAGGCTCTTGAGAGTCCCCTGGACTGCAAGGAGAACAAACCTATCCATTCTAAAGGAAATCAACCCTGAGTGCTCACTGGAAGGACAGATCCTGAAGCTGAGGCTCCAATCCTTGAACTACAACTTTCAGAATACCCAACAGAGACTCTGATTTTCCAGAGGTTTTAATTCAAAAGAAGTACCACTCCCACACTCTGATGAAGGACCTTTGCTCGTTCTGATCCAGCTGGACACTCTTCATACTCTCATGTGATTTATTTGCACAGCTTGTCTGGTGATCCTAATTTCTCCAGTGCATGTGTCTGGGTATGTCGCCCTCACTCAGAGTAACTTGCAGGCTTTCCTATCATTCTTCACGCTCTTTTCGGTCTGTGATGTTCCATCTGCTTGTATTTCCCAAATAGTCTCACTCGGAAAGGATGCTTCTTTTTTCTTATCTCAGCGGCCTGCCTGTTCCTTTTCAATTGATGAGACAGCGTTTTGCTTTTCTGCTTTTTATTGTGTTTACAATGGCTCCAGGTAACTTTTAGTACCCTGCGTGTGGCGCTTTTAATTTGGCTGAATTAAGAAAGCAACCATAGATCAAAATGAGTTGAGGCAGGGCCAGAATGCTCAAAGCAGAGGGATCTGTTATAGATCCATTAGTTGACAGCTACGTACTGCTTTGCATTTTATTATTAGCATAGTTGGTGCCATGTAGTAATGGCTCATCATCTGAGCAAGCCCTCTCGTGCCAGCCCCTTACCTTTCCGTCATGGCTTTTCCCAGTGCTTGGAGAAGTTACTTTTCTGGACTACACTCCCCAGAATCACACAACTTGCACACTCGCTGTTGATGAGGGTTGACGTACGAAGAAGGAACTTTGGATTCTAATTCCTGCTCCCGCTAAGATTCCTTTCTAGAAAACAGAAATAAACTCCTCCATGCCCAAGAAATAAAAATCTAGCTCACAATGGGTGATCGCTTCTTCTCTGCCTCAGCTTAACTAGTTGTGCGGCCTTCGTTTTCTTTCTTTTCTTTTCTTTTCTTTTCTGAACTAAGAAAAACAAATACATTTCCACAATCCAACAATCACAGGGAAGGAACCAAAAAACAAAACAAAAAAAATGCAGAAATCACCTCATATTTGACTTTTACTTTTTACTTTATCTTTTGTTTCATATTCTCCATCTTGATTAATATTAATATTGTCAGTGTACCGTATTTTTCTGTGTATAAGACTATACTTATGTCTAAAATCTTTAGACTAAAAATTGAGGCTCGTCTTATACACGGAAGTAAGCTGAGGAGACAACAAAAGCAAGTGGCGGGGAAAGCAGGGATCAAAGCAATCTTGCAGTGGTTTGATCCCTTTCCCCCTACATTTGCTAAGCCCCATTTATTTTTCTTAATTTTGGATTAGAAAAGCGGGGGCGTCTTATACACAGAAAAACACGGTAAATTGTTGTTTTAATTGTTTTTATGAATAATTTATTGTGAGCCACCCTGAGTAGACATATGTCTAGAAGGGCGGGATAAAAATCTAATTAATAAATAAATATTCAAAATAGATCATCACCACCATCATCCTCTTAGAATGGCAGAGCGGGAAGGGACCTTGTGGATCACAGAGTCCAGACTCTGTCAAGGAGGCCCCATGGGGGAATGGAACTCCCAACATTTGACTCCGCTATCAGATGCCTAAACCACTGAGCTATCCAGCAGTGGTGGAGTGCAATAGCTCTCGTGTGCATATATTATAAAGGGAGCCCATAGTTGTAGTTCTTTCTATAACTTTGGGGAAGCATTCCAAACTGTTTATTCAGCCTGTAGTCTAAAGAGGTGAGGGTACATGATTCTTGCCACCTCTTGCTGTAGGAGCACACTTGGTCTTGCGAAGGAAGATTTATGTCACAAATGCTGGCTTTTAATACACCATTCTGGAGGATCCTGGTTTGCTGGGAAGGACCTGCCCCCTAGTGCCCCACATGGCTCTTCCTATGCGTGTAGGGGTAGAACATTCTGGTCCCTTCTGCCCCCCCCCCCCGCACCTGCTTCAGTCTGAACATGTAATCCCCAAAAAAGTAACTTTTCCAAGCTCTGATGGAAAATGTTTGGTCTGGTCCAACAGGACTTTTCTTAGGCTGTCACAGGATTTGACCCGAAATCGCAAAATTTCAATGGATGGGGCCAGGAATTTACTTCCAGTTTGTTCTTGGGGGGGACACGGGGAGGTTTAACAGGCAGCAAACCCCTCCCCATGCAAAAATTGCTGAACCGGGAGCTTCCAGGAGTGTGAAAAACACCCAGCCTTTTTTTTTCTAGACGCGGAGAAGCTGTTTTGCCTCCCTTGTTTGTTATTGTGAGCAGTACCTCCACAATAGACTATAAAATCCAATTTATTTAACTGTTTACACTAGCACAGAAGTGGAGAAAATGGATGCAGCATGGTGTATCCTGATAAAACGCTAGTACATGATAGAATGTGGGGAAGATTTGATTTTGGTTTTGTTGCATTTGGTTTTTTTTTTTTTTTTTTTTTTTTTTTTTTTTTTTTTTTTTTTTTTTTTTTTTTGGTGGCATTAAAGAGCCTGGGACATAGGTGACGTTAGTACCCCAGTGGCCACAGCCAGTAGACTTGTTGACGTTAGTGATTTTGTCAGTAGACCTTTTACAGACAGAACAGGTGAGTTGGGGGTGGTGGTTGGTTTAAAAAAAACAAAAATTTGCCCATGACCAGCCACTTACACCTGAGGAAATGGATTATTACCCGTTTGGTGATCGTGCCCCAAAATGCCTATTGTGTCGGTTTGGTAGATTCTGCAGCAGGACGTCCTGCTGGGGACTAAAGGATAAGTAAATGCCAAATCTTGGACTTGTGATGTGAGTCCAGCTGAGAACATTAGAAAATAAGGAAGGCTTTTTTTGTGCCCCTCAAGGCTGAAATAGGAGCTCAGTTAGAAGTCTGTGTCATTGACAAGCCAAAGGATTGAACCCCCTGCTGTGTCCAGGTGAAGGTTCAGGCGTGAACCACTTCTCTGTTTTGCTGGCACTCAGGTCTTTGCCTAGAACCCAGGAGAGCTGTTAATTGTCAGAGCAGATGGTCCTCGACCTTGGGCCTCCAGATATTCTTGAACTTCAGCTCCCAGAAATCCTGGCCAGCAGAGGTGGTGGTGAAGGCTTCTGGGAGTTGCACTCCAAGAACATCTGGAGGCCCAAGGTTGGGGACCACTGTTCTAGAGCATGTGTTGCAAGGCTGTGTGTTGCCTGCACTAGACACAGTACCCAAAATGCTTCAAGCTGTAGTGCGACTTCACCCACAGATTGAGGCTTTGGCTGCCTTGCGTGAAAATGCTGGGACTTCTTTATGGCCCTGTGACCAGTCTTGGAGCAACTTCTACAATCCCTGGGAGCTGTCCTGGGTCCTGAAGTATCTGAGTCCGACCATATGCACCAAGGAGAACCTTGTTTCAGGGTCTTTATCCTGTCTTCCTCTGCATTGTTGCTGGTTGTCCTCAGGCCCATATCAGTCTCAATCTGAACCTCTACAGTTTCGCTTCCCAGCTAGAAGATACAAAGACCCTTCCGTACCCCAGGCCATTCTTCAAGTAACGCTAGGTATTTCTCTGTATAACACTATTTCATGCTATGTACAGTAGTAACGCAAAGCATGTCACAGAAAGCTTGGCATCTCCTGATATCCCCACAGAAAAGCAGATAACACAGGTCATAAATAGCAGTCATTAAGAACGCCTTCCTGTTAAGAACGCCTGGGTTGGATGAGATATCCCATCATGACAATAAGGATTCCTGACATCGCGGTCTGAAAGAATGTACTCTGTGGTTGCCAGTTAAAATGTGATTTTTTACCGCCCACCCGCCCCTGGTCTCTGTGTTAGGCTGTTCAACTTTCTTGTGATTTCCCCCTCACCCCAAAACATGGTATTTAATTGTCACACTTGTCTTGTTTCATTTCCAGACGTCCCTGCGTGGCTCAAAAGTCTGCGCCTCCATAAATACGCTGCCCTTTTCTCCCAGATGACGTACGATGAAATGATGGCCCTGACGGAAAGTCAGCTTGAGGCACAAGTAAGTTGGACTACCAAGTAAAGGACTTCCACAAAATGGCGGGGCCCGTGTAACGGCCCTGCTTGGGGGAAATTAGCTTTAGAAAAATGAGGAAATATTTCTCCGAATTCCAGACTCCTCCAAGCAGAAGTGATGCATGGCCACACTCTCTGGAGCATTCTGGGAATTGGTGTCCAAAATAGTAGCTTTTGCTAGCATTGTAAGACACACTGTACTTACGCAAGCAACCCCATCCACTGGAATTAGAATCACCCCCAATTAGAAAAGACCTAGGCATAATAATGGACTCAAGCTACAGAAAGCCACTTTTAGGCTGAATATCAGGGGAAAAACTTCGTAACCGTTAGAGCAGTACAACAGTGGAACTGATGACTTCTGGAGGTGGTGAGGGCTCCAAAGCTGGAGGCCTTCAAGAGAAAAATGGAATAATCTTCTGTCAGATCTGCTTTAACCTGGATTCCTGCCTTGAGCAGGGGGTTGGACTGGATGGCCTTAGAGGCCCCCCCTTCCAACTCTGTTTTTCTCCGATTCTTGGCTAAATGTAATGGGTAGCCCCATTTCCTTGGGGAGATTGACATCCGTATGTACGTGCTTAACAGGGATTCCTGTGTTTCCATTGCAGAACGTTACCAAAGGCGCACGACACAAAATCGTAATCAGCATCCAAAAGCTAAAGGAGAGGCAGAATCTTCTTAAATCTCTGGAAAGGGTGAGTGGTCCCATCTTTTCTTCGAAGGTGGCCTCAGCTTTTACTTTCAGCTGAGGTTTTCACCCGTGACTTTTGTTACATTGGTCAGTTGCTATTAATCATTTTGGCCTTCACCTAGAACTCTTAAACTTTCTAAGCCGATCGGTCTGATCCCAGGGGTGTGTGGACACACACACACACACACACCCAACCAGGTAAAGGGCACACAGATTTGAGGGGTGATGTGCCCTTTTCCCTTTGGGAGATACTTCAGTATGCTCTGTCGCCAGGACCGTGACATGATTGCGGCATTTCTGGATCATCACCAAACACCACGTCGAATACCAAGGTCCCCAGATTTTTGCTCCACCCTAGGGTTGAAGAATGGCTCCACAGATCTTGCATCTCTCTCTCTCTCTCTCTCTCTCTCTCTCTCTCTCTCTCTCTCTCTCTCTGGAAGCCAATGTTTATTATTTATTTATTTATTTATTGGACTTATATACCGCCCTATAGTGCTACAAGCACTCTCCGGGCGGTTTACAATTTTTTTTAAAATTATACAGGCTACACATTGCCCCCCCCCCCCCAGCAAGCTGGGTACTCATTTTACTGACCTCGGAAGGATGGAAGGCTGAGTCAACCTTGAGCCAGCTACCTGGGATTTGAACCCCAGGTCGTGAGCACAGTTTTAGCTGCAGTACAGCGATTTAACCACATGCTGTCATTGGTTTGTCTCCCCTGATGTCACAGTAAGTTCCGTTTCCAAGAAGAGGAAATCTAATCTATTGAGTGAAGAATTGGAAAGGGACCAGTGCCATCAAGAAGGAGACAAGGAAGAAAGAGTGATTTTTCAGGAAGAGGAGGAGATGAAGCAGGCTCGAGTCTGGGAGAGGGAAAGGTGGTGGCCCGTAGTTCAACAGTCAGAGTCTACGAAGCCTCACAAAATACTTGGTACTCTAAATATTACACTCGTGGTATCGAGGCAGAAGAAGAAGCTGATGGCATAGACCAAGATCCAGGTCTATAGAGCCTGTGTCCTGAGCACACTCCTGCACGGCAGTCAGTCCTGGACCCTTTGTGCACGGCAGGAGAGAAAGCTGAACACCTTCCATATGCGTTGTCTCCAATTCATTTTTGGTATCACCTGGCAGGACAAAGTTCCAAATAGAGTAGGCCTAGATAAAGCTGGAATTTTTAGCATGTATACATTACTGAAACAGTGACATCTACATTGGCTCGGGTGTGTCATGAGAATGGCTGACGGTCGAATTCCAAAGGATCTCCTGTATGGAGAATTAGCGCAGGGAAATCACCCCAGAGGGAGACCACAACTGCGATCCAAGGAGATCTGCAAGCGGGATCTGAGGGCCTTAGGAATTGACCTCAACAGATGGGAAACCTTGACATCTGAGCATTCAGCCTCATGGCCTCTCCCAATTTGAAGAGACCCTTGTCCAGCAGGCCGAGGCCAAGAGGCAGTCGCGAAACCAGCCAAATCAGGAAGCTGGACGAGGGGCAGATTGTATTTGTCTTCCATGTGGAAGGGATGGTCACTCTCAAATTGGCCTCCTCAGCCACATTAGATGCTGTTCCAAGTCCTCTACTCAGAGCACGTTCCCATTGTCCCTCAGAGACTGAAGGAGGCCTTATCAATCAGGGCATCCAGGCAGACAGTAGGTGTATAGTTAACTACCCACCCATCTCGGCTTGGGCCTCTTCAGTGCCTGATCAAGTTACCCAGGCATTTGCTTAGTTCAGCCCTCTGTTCTGTTCGTTTGTCAGGCAAGGCCATCTTGAGGAAACCTGCCGAGGGCAATGAAGCTGTGATAGATCTCTTTCATAGTTGATATACGCTCCTAAAGGCTGAGGAACAGCCAGCACGTTTTTCATTGATTTCTGAGCCAAATCCATAGTTTGTACACCTTCCTTTCCTCACTCTGTGCCCGTTTGAGGGTCAAGAAGACACAAAGGCCCCCATGATCCCCCTGTGACGTGTGCTGCAAAACTGAAGATGATGGTTCTTGATATTTCAGCTCAAGACATTGACTGGAGAGAAAGGTCCACCAAACACAGCAGCCAAACCCCCTGTTAGTTTGTTAACACCTCCTGGCCTAATGCAATTTGCCTCCATCTCCTCAGCAGTCAGCGTAGGCATTTTCCGGTTGCCCGGCATGGCACATGTCAGCAAATGCCAACGCTAACTTCTTCACTTGCAGCAGTTCACTCCAAACGCTTGTGCTTTTGGGTAGAATGAATGGGATTCTGAGCCATTGGACATAACCTCTGAGGAAATGGATGAAGGATTTTCTGGGCAGCAAGAATATCAAGAAATCTATCTCACGGAGGCTTCTCCTAACAAATTGCTTTTATACCTCAGCCCCTTAGATTAGAATACAGCCCATCTCTTGTATGAGTTGCTCAGAAGTGCAAGACGGAGGTTTCCATTCCTGTTGCGTCCGGGCATGGAGCCACTGTAGGATCAGGATGAAGATGAGCTCCCAGTCTGACCTGACATGACTCGTCTTAGATCCTGCAAAGTCCTCTAACCATTGACCTTTGCAACTCCTTTGTCTGTCTGATCTAGTGCAATAAAATCCGTTTGCAGAGACTTGTGGTGCTCAGAATGGTGTTTTGAGATCCAAGGCCCTCCCCCATCTTGCAGAAGCAAAAAAAATGCAAAAGTATTGCATGCTGTTCCTTTCGTGGTCTCTGGCCAGTTAAATACACCCTGGAATTACATATAAACAGATATTTCAGGGGTGTGTATGTGTGTGTTGTTATTTAGTATTTTCAGCCAGCAGATGTGAGTGCGCGGATTCTTTATCCTGCAAATAGTGAGGTCCTACTGTCTTTCAGAACTTGGGATAAGAAGCTACCCACATTAATGGTCGGGGGCCATTTTTCTGATCCACAGGACATCCTGGAAGGGGGTAATCTGCGCGTCCCTCTGCAAGAGCTTCACCAAATGATCCTCACCCCCATCAAAGCGTACTCTTCTCGGAACGCAACGGCAGGCGAGCACGGACGGGATCCGGAGCCCCGCCGCCCGGCTCTGATCGGCTCCGACAGCCAAGGCTCCGACTACAAGGACGCCGCCTCTGGGGGGATGCGCCCACATCACCCCCACTTGCCGGGCTGCGAGAGCGAATCCAGCGGGGCTCCTTTGCCCGAAGGCGACCTCCCTGGACAGTTCACTAAAGTGATGGGGAAAGGTAATCCGCCGCCATCCGCTCCGATGTTGCAAAACTCCGTTTGGGGTGTGTGTGTGTGTGTGTGTGCGCGCGCGTGCGTGCGTGCGTGCACGCGCACATGTGTGCGTGTGTACGCGCGCATGTGCACACGTGCATGCATTGGTTTCTTTTCACTTTGAGTAATTGTGCTTGGTTGCTCAATCTAATCTGGCTTAAAAGTGATGAGTTGGCATTCCTTTGGAGAACTTGTGGGAAGGGAAGGGTAAAACACTTCTGCGTATTCTCCCCCAAGGGAAACCCTTGAAGAGGGTCATCCTACATCAGAATGGACTTCACGGCTCATTATTATTATTATTATTTATAATGTAAGTCAAAGTGTCGCCTCTTAATACCAAAATAAGGGAGGCAGTGGGAGATAGGAGGGCCCGGCGTGCTCTGGTCCATGGGGTCACGAAGAGTCAGACACGACTTAGTGACTAAATAGCAACAAGGGAGGACGGGGAGCTGCGAAAGCAGATTTGGAAACGGGGGGCGGGAATCTTTGTGGCCCTATTGCCACCATCACCCACCCTGGTATAGGGAGTCTCAGCTGCCCAAGACAGTACAAGCTGCTTGAAAGGATGCGAGGCCCCAGCATTCACATCTGCCCCCTCATGGCCACGTGAGAGACCCACGGCGACTCCCTCCTCTCCTCGGAGGGGGAAACCTTCCTAGCCGTTTTTTTCCCCTTCCCGTAGCGGGACAAGAGAGAGCCAACCCAGCTGCTTCCCTTTTATAAATAGACTTAAACGGAGTAATTCCAGACTTGACACCACAGTCACCGCGAGCAAAATATGGAACTGAACACAGCAAGGCATGGCTGGAATCCCACCTCTGTGTGTGGGTGCATGCATGCATGTGCTCATGCGTATTCTTTGTGGGTGGCTTTTCCCTCAGTCGTGGGTCCTTTTTCAGTGGCTGCGCAGGGCCGGTTCGAGGCCTTCTAAAAAAAAAAAGGATGATGTCATATTGCACATATTTCCCCAGTGAGTAAGAGTTTCATTTCGCCTCTCTCCTCCCCTGACTTTTTAAAAGTATTGTGGCTTTTTCCCCCCTCCCCTCCCTTTTCCAGTGTGTACTCAGCTCCTCGTTTCCAGACCCGATGAGGAGAACATCAGCTCCTATTTGCAGCTCATAGACAAATGCCTAATTCATGAGGTGAGTAACGGCAGGAATACAAGCATGTGTTAGGCAAATAGAAAACTTTGTTCCTTTCCTCCACGGCTGAGAGAGACAACCTCTGGATTCTTCTGGATCTCTGAATTGGCCAGCTCCTGGCCGTGGTCTCTGTGAGTCAGACATTTGGATCTCTGTGCCAGCACCGTGTGACCTTCCGGAACATTCTGCCGCTGAGCAGTCTAGACGTGAGCCCCGTCCACCCCATGTCACACCCCGCTAGATGCACTCAAATTTTCTGTTCTTTTCTGATATGCCAATATATGCTAGTTTTCTAGCACCGTTCTTGAGCAAGGTGAGAAGGATGATATGAATTTCAGTAGAGAAATGATTAATTCATAGGGAACTGGAACTAAGGTTATCTCAAGGAACACTTACATTCCATAGTATAGAATATTTCAAGAGGGGGGGGGAGGATAAACTTCAGCAGGTATCATATGGTAACTGAACAACAGGACTCGGCTAACCGAGATAGCTTGTTTATAATAATTTGGCATATCCAGATGCTTATTTCGTTGTAAAGCAGGGGTCTCAAACATGCGGCCCGGGGGCCATTTGCGGCCCGCTGGATGATAGTTTGTGGCCCCTACCTTGCCTGCCCCCTGAAGCGCCCACGCGTCCTCTGCTGTCAAGAGTAAAAAAAAAAACCCTTGGCTCGCTTGCTGGCTGTCCCCAAGACAGCGCCTCTTGCACCTTCCATCCGGAACTGCAGCCTGCCAGCCAGCCCACCTGTCTGCCGGTTGGCAGGCTGCAGTTCCAGATGGAGGGTGCAAGAGGCGCTGTCTTGGGAGAGAGCTGGTGAGCGAGGTGCGCTGCTGGCCCTTTTCCCCAAGCGCCTGAGCTGCCGCTGAGCGATGCGTGAGAGCGGAGCTCATTCCCGGTCTGCCCTCGAAGAGCGCCTCCAAGCCGCCAACAGCTGCCACCGCCGCCTCTTCCAGGGAAGAGGGCTCGCACACCCCTCCTCCTTCTTGGAGCCCCAGCCGGGCTAAGGAAACTCCTGGGCGGCTTCCTCGTGCTCTTGCTCTGCTTGGCGGAAAATCTGATGCAGCCCAGCCTCACCCAGACGCTGCCTCTAGCGGCCCCTAGATAAATTGAGTTTGAGACCCCTGCTGTAAAGGAAACGGCAATCGAGTCCATTACCCGCCCACATTGCGTCCACACCATTGCTCCTGGTTTTTGTGGCTTTCTGTCACATTGAAGGTTTGGAAAGTAGATTTCTCAGAACCCTTCAGCCAGCTCAGCGGGCTAAGTAAATCTGGGAGTCGTAGATCAAAAATGTTTGCTGCTCCCCCCATTTCTCCGGACCCGTACAAACTCAGACGAAAGCGTCTCTCACCTCTCAGCGACCATTTTGGTTCTTCTGGCCACCCCGCCACGTTTGATGCTCCGAATCAAGCGTGGCCTCCTGTGGTTCCTTGGTTGTTTCTGCCCCCCCAAAAAACCTTCCCCAAGCTTTCCTATTTTCTCTTTTTGTGTAAGAGTAATCATTCCTAAAATCCTAATTCTACCAAAAAGAGGTCTGCATGCTTTATTTGTTTTGGGGTGGTTTTTTTTCACCCCAAAGCGGAGTGCCGTTAAACAAAACTAGAGCAAGCTGGCTTCTGATACTCAGGTCTATAAAAGTGCATTATTGTGAAGTCCAAGAACAGAAAAACTGCCCGTTTTAAGGGGGGGAAACCATTTTTATTCCTCACCCCCTGGTCCAGAGGCCGCGGCTGTTTCCATAATTGAAAAGCCGGCATGTGAACTTCATTCCTGCCCTTCACCTCACATTGAGTTTGACCCTAAAAGTCTCAAGAGTCCTTCTTAATTTGTCAGATGAACGTGGTGTTAGAAACCACCCAGTGCGGTTTGAAATCTTCCCTGTTGCAAAGACTCCTGGCTCGGCCTTGACCAGCGTAGTGACCGTTTCCTTTGCATTTCCATTCTCTGTAGTCTTTCGGTTGCCGTCTCTGCCAAGGGCCTTGTTTAAAGAAGAGAAGAGGGAAATTGTTCCTTTTTTAAAAGAATCCCGTATGGAATACCACGGGAGACGTTGTCCACTCGAGGGAGTGGCAGGGCGTTATGGAGAAGGGTGAGAACACATCGGTCCCAACAACATGGGCAGATACGGCCAAAGAGGGCTGTTATGTCTGAACGTTTGGTCCCATGGCGACCGGAGGAGTTTTGCCATTTCCAGATGTGCATGAGTGGCGTGAGGTGCTTTATTGCAAGCGCCCTGCTTGCTGGCTACGGTAAGAGCCATAATTGGCGTCGAGAGCGTAGGCTGCTCTCGGCCCCGCTTCCCCACAAGGTTGTCACCAACGCATTCAATCCGTGGAGTTCATCGACCTTGGTTTGTGGGGACGGCTCTGAGCAACCCGTCTTTGCCTCCATTTGTTTTTCTCCAAAGGGTAATCAGTTGGGTCAACGTTTCAAGAAATAAGAGCTTTCAGGCTCCCCGGGATTTTGCTGCTTGGCTCCCGAAGGGGCCTCTGAACAAGTGTGTTATTTTTCACACACACCTCTGTTGGATTTGTTTAGTGAGATGTTTTGTTAGTGACCCAGGTATGTGATCATCCATCGTCGTCATATTTTTTTTCCTGATCTTTTCCCCCCCCCCCTCTCCTTCTCTCTTGGGCAGGCATTTACAGAGACACAGAAGAAAAGACTTTTATCGTGGAAACAGCAGGTGCAAAAACTCTTCAGGTCTTTCCCTCGGAAATCCATCTTGGACCTCTCGGGATATCGGCAGCAAAGAACGTAGGTTTAGAACTTTGCCTCCAAAAGGTGGCCTCGGGGGGGGGGGGAAGGTGGTCTTGATGCGGGTTCTGCGCTGGTTTTGGGAGGCTGGTGGGCAGGATGATGGGGAGCCAGAAGCCCAGAATCCAGACCTTGGCTTGTTGTTGCCCGTGTGGGAGATGGACCTAGAAATTCCTAATGCTAGCTCAGAGACATCTTTCTAACCAACATCTACGATACTAGGAGAACTGTTGAGGTGTGGGATGGATAGGCCTACATAATAATTAATTCCCAATTGTTTAAAAACGGTGAGGCAAACATTTGTGTAATTAACTACAGTCGTTGAGATGAAATTTGCATCCTCTCCCATTTTGAGCAGTGACACTTAGCCAGCCGAGTCTATGGTTCAGAGCAGAGATGGGCACAAACCCCCAGTTTGGAAGTTCGTCCCGATTCGTTGACTGTCACAACAGGGGTTTGGCGGTTCGGGGCCCTGCCTCCTCTGTTGGGCGCCCACTCAGAAACGGCACCCGGAGGAGGCAGAGCAGGGAAGCTGGGACACTGCTTCTGAGTGGGCACCCACCAGAGGGGGCGGGACGCTGAACCGCCAAAGACCTGTTGCAGCAGTAAACGAACCGGACGAACCGCCCAACTGGCAGTTCGTGCCCATCTCTAGTTCAGAAACAAGCGGCATGGTTCTAGATGGTTCTAGTGGTTTCAAATGGGTGCTGTGGTGGATTTGTTTTATTTATTTATCTATCTATCTATCTATTTATTTCAGCCGAGGCTTTGGCCAGTCAAACTCCTTACCGACAGCTGGATCTGTAGGTGCAGGAATGGGTCGGCGGAACCCACGCCAGTTCCAGATTCCCTCCCGGAACCTCTCCACCACACGGTTGGGCCTTCTGGGCCCCAGCGGCCTTCTCGGAACAACCCAGCGCAACGCAGCTGCTAATCCCACCATCCTGAAGCAAGGGAGACAGGTGGGTATCCGCCAGGTGGCGTGATTGGTTCTTTCCAACGGAAGGATGGGCTGTGAACAGAGGTTCGAAGGAGCACAGGGCTCTCCTCCCGCAGGGATTGCGGTGAAAACGGAATCCAAGTGTGCCCCTGTGCTGAAGGTTACTCCCATGTCACCACCGATCCCGCTGGAACTTTTCGTGAATACAGTGGTGCCTCGCTTAACGAGCGCACCGTTTAATGACGAATCTGCATAGCGACGTGTTTTTTGCAATCGCTAATGCGATCGCATTGTGATGTTTTGGTTGGCAAAACATCGCATTGCGAAGATTGGTAAGCGAAACGCATTGCGATGTTTAGAAAACAGCTGATCAGCGGTTCCAAAATGGCTGGCAGGTGCAGAAAATGGCGGCCCGCAGCGTTTTTGCGCCCTGCCCTCGCTTACCGAGGCGGCAAAAATGGCGGCCGGATGGGGAATCTTCACTTACCGGTGAGTTTTCGCCCCATAGGAGTTTAATGCGTTCCTATGGGGTTCCCCCCCTACATAGCAACGTTTCTGGATAGCGACGTTTTTCCTGGACGGATTAACGTTGCTATGTGGGGCACCACTGTATAAGGAAAAGTTGCTTGGACTCTTGGAGTGTGCTGTTATAAAATACTGCAACTCGTCCGGGTCGTTTCAAAAGCACCTTAGGCCACTCATGAAATTGTAGGTCTGTTTTCTTGAGCCCATGGAAATTTAGGAAGCTGCCTTACACTGAGTTTAGACTCTTGGCCCATTTAGTTCAGGGCTGTCAGCTCTGACTGGCAGCACCTCTCCAGGATTTGAGGCAAAATCTTTTCCTGTCCCTAAGTGGAGATCCACCCAGATATTGACCAGATCTGAACCTGCTCAGCCTGCAAAATCAGAACAAGACTGGGGGTGTTCACAGTGGTTTGGGGGTGTAGGGACATCAGTTTTTGCTTGGTGTAAGCTTTTGTGAACAGTGTCCCACTTCATCAGCTGCTTGCATTCAGTGAAGTGGACCCCGGTCTGTGCAATCTTCTGCCAGATACAGCATGTGTCTGGGCAAGTGTAGAACAGCGATAATAGCATTAAATAACATAAACATAGTTAAAAGCGAAGCTAAAGTTAAGTTGACATTGCCTTTAAAAATCGGCAGCCACCAAAAGCCATAGGTTGATCTTTCCAGAGGTTATTCAGATGGAGTATTTTGAAAAGCCTACTGAATAAGAAGGTTTTGAAGGATTTCTTAAAGGTCACCAGAGAGGAGGGCAGGCGAATGTCAGACAGTCGCTCATTCCAAAGCTGAGGAGCGACCGCCAAGAAGGTCCGGTCCCTTGTTTCATCCTTCTGGGCCTCCCTTGGGGTTAAAACTCTCAGCCCTCCCGTCTGGGACGCGCGGGTAGGACGTGCAATCCCTCTTGGAAGTCGGCGTTTGGCCGAGCCAGGCTTTCCTGAGCTCCAGGCAGTCAGTCACTCGTGTACTTAACCCGAGGCACCCTGTTATAGAGCCTTGCAGGCCATTGGGATTCTAGGAAAGCTGTACAGTGGTGCCTCGCTTAACGAGCGCACCGTTTAACGAAGAATCCGTATAGCGATCCCTTTTTGGGGATCGCTATACGGATCTGCCCCAATCGCCGCACTCTCTTTGCGATGATTGGGGCGTCCGGCGGCCATTTTGGAGCCGCCGATCAGCTGATCGGCGGCTCCAAAATGGCCGCCGGACGCGAAAACATCGCTGGAGGGGTAAGTTTGGACGCTTATTGGAACGCATTAAACTAAGTTTAATGCATTCCAATAGGCTTTCCTTACCCACACAGCGATGTTTTCGTATAGCGAAGGTTAATCCGGAATGGATTAACCTCGCTATACGGGGCACCACTGTATTTCGGACTACGGTTCCAAGAATCCCCTAGGCGGCAGGTCCATTTTAGCACTCTGTGAGCTCTGGCACTCGGATCTGACCGTTAAAGAGGGATCCACCCAACACTTGCGGGCGGACACCCCCAAAATGGTCCCGGCAGGTTGTGGTGGGCAGATCTGGAGCGCCGAGAGCAGTAGCATGGAGTGGAGGCGAGGGGCGGTCTCGTACTCCTCCTTTCCTCTCTGATTTGGCGGTTTGTCTTACCTCCGCGATGCCCCGTTCCTTCTTTCTGCCCACAGAACCTTTGGTTTGCCAATCCAGGAGGGAGCAACAGCATGCCCAGCCGAAGCCACAGCTCGGTACAAAGAACGCGCTCGCTGCCCGTCCAGACCTCTCCTCAGACGATGCTGATGTTTCAGCAGTCAGGTAGGCCTTTGCTGATGATGGTTGCCATCTCTGCTTCTCTCTCTCTCTCTCTCTCTCTCTCTCTCTCTCTCTCTCTCTCTCTCTCTCTCTCTCACACACACACACACACACACACACACACACACACACACACACTCTGTCTCACTCTCTCTCCCCTCCGCATTTGGTAAGTAAGGTATCCTCACGCTTTGTCTCGCAGGAACGGGGGGGGAGAGCAACCTTACAGGAAGAGCCTTGTGCTACATCAGTCAATGTTTCTGACCCTTACCTGGCTGGGCTTCCCCAGCGCTACCAGAAGATTCTTGCTGATCCTCTCCTATCCCAGTACAAACCAGACCTCCGTTGTGTGAGCTTGTGTGAAAAATCTGGGAGGCAAACCGCCCGTCTGTCAGCCTGACACAGAAGGCAGACTTCGGTTCATGAAATTAGGATTTTCCCGGACCAAAACAGGACAGCCAGGAAAGACAGAAAGCGATGATTGATTGGTTGATTGATTGAATTTATACCCAGCTCCATCTGGCAACCACAGAAGAAATGTGCTGAAGCAGAGGAAATGTATGATGGACAGCATGCTTTGCTGCATTGTGTTAAGAAATAGTTTGGAAAGTCCCAGCAGTCTCTGGAGATGAAGAATGTTACAAAGGGGCATAAACAATTTTTGCATCAAGCCGATAAATGCTTATCGCTGTATGGACGATTTGCCTTATGTCGCAAGAGGCCTCTGGACTCTTGTCGCTTATGTGCAATTAATTGCAATTGGATCCTTCCTTTTTTGCTTTTCAGTAAAGCTAGCTGCATTGAGACAGTCCGTTTGTTTATGACTCATGATCTTTTGGATTGCAACCCTAAGCAGAAAAGGGAGCGGTGTGGAATCCCTGTATTTTCCATCTCACTTTGGGAATTTACAGATATGACGATGCAGGAATTCTCACCCCGCCTAGGACGTATGCTCTAGCCAATACCTCTCCCCCTCTCCCTGCTGTTAACCCTGAATGCATGGGAGGTGGCGAATATGAACAGGAGAGTTTACGCTGTCCATGGGGGCTCTCCATGTGAACTGGGGTCCTCATTTCACAGAGGTCCAATTCGCACACAGAACCCCCACTGTTAAGAAACCTTTCCTGTTCAGGCCGGCCACCCTCCTTGTTTTCAGAGCAGCGAAACGAGAGATGGAGAATAGCCTTGCCGAAAAGCTCCCCTTGAACCCACTGTGAGTATTCCCGGGTATGAAAGACTTGAAAAGGATTTGGATTTTTGTTGCAAACGGGTTTTGCAGACAAGACCTCTGAGGTCCTAGAAGCGCCTTTGCCACTAGAGATAAATCTCTCCGAGGTGTTTGGTTCAGCTGGCTAGAAAGGCATCTGTCCGTCATCCTGGAAAAAAGAGGGAGAGTGGGGGGAGGAGCTTGACCGCCTGCGGAATTCTGGGAGTTGTAGTCCACAAGCCCACCTCTAACTGAAAAGTGTCCCAATAAAAAAAATACACAAAAGTCCTGGTGGTGATCCCATTGTGAAGTTCCTTCTAGCATTCAGTGGGGTTTTTTTTCTTCTTCACCTTACGCATTTTCTTCCTTACCTCGGCAGAGTTCCCGGTACCGGCAACAGAACCGGATATCAATAACAGGCTGGAGTCGTTGTGCCTCAGTATGACCGAACATGCCCTGGGAGGTGAGTATGACGTTTTATTCCCTCCTTTGCATTTCCACCAATATAGCATGTTTGGGTGTCTTGTCTATTGTGCTAAACCAGGTGGTAGAAGTCAAGATGGCACTAACAAGAGGAGAGTAAGAGAGAGAGAGAGACCCAGATTTAGGAGGACGGAGATGGGCAAGCCTATTTGGGTCCTTCTTATTTGTCCTACTCTGGAGTAAGCCTCACAGAAGACCCCCCCGGAATTTCCTTCTGAGTGAAGAGGCTTCCATGCTGTGGGTGAAAAGGAGCAATCATAGCAAGCCAGCGGCCATTCAAAGGATGAAGTGTCAATTGAGGAAGTTGCGCTCATCAAGGTGGAAGAGAAACCCAAAGGGTCCATCAGAATTTCAGCCCAGGAGACGAAATAGCGTCAGAGACCTGTTTCGGCCTGGCTTCTTATATGCCTTCAAGCTGCAATGGGACAGCGAGGCTCATCTTTTCTGCAGCTGCTTTGAAAAGCATCTTACGGAGACATCTCACACCTGAATCTTGTTCCCTGTCAGTTGTTTCCATCCAATAACGCATGACCAAGGATTTCCAGTTGGAAGGATGCTATAAATCAGTGGTTCTTAACCTTTGTTACTCGGATGCTTTTGAACTGCAACTCCCAGAAACCCCAGTCAGGACAGCTGGTGGTGAAGGCTTCTGGGAGTTGCAGTCCAAAACTCCTGAGTAACCCAAGGTTAAGAACCAGTGCTATAAATAACTTGGGAAAGAAAGAGGGGAAGCAAGTGGGTTCCTTGAGTCTGGCTGGCTTCTGTGTGATTTCTGCTTGCATCAGACCTTTAGCACGACTCCACATTTGTTGCTCTTACGTCTGAGAAGTTTCCTGGGTGGATCCATTCAGGCTTATGGGGGCCAGGCAGTGGTCATATTTATTTGACTTAAAAGCATTGACAAGGGAGAGCGATGGAACAGCTCACTTGGAGACGGCCAGAGAAGTTGTAGGGGGCTACTCAGCCTCCGTCCTTAACAAAACCCACTGTGTCTCTCTGCCATCTGTGCCTGTGTAACTTAGAAGCCACAGCATTAGCAGAAACCCTCAGAGGTATTTCCTCTGCTTCACTTCAGCACTAAAAGGAGAGCATTATGCAAGTCCTCGTGGCAGCAGACGGGGTGGGGGTGGGTGTTAAAATGACAATGGCTCCTTTCCAGTTCTTGCGTCCTTCTTGAACTTCTCCAAGAGAAAAATGGGAGGTCGCAGTGACGCTCTTGCGGATGGGTGAAAGAGCTGCCACGTTCAAGATGATATTCCACGCTTGAGCTTGGAAAGAGGGGAGGTTTTACATTAAACATTAAAAATAGCTGGGTTCCGAAACCAGAGTTTTCGGAAACACGCATGGCGATGTAGAACCGGTTGAGACGGGTGTGTGTAAACAGGGATGTTGAATGGGACACACACGCCCCACAGTCTGATGCGATGGTTTATCTAGAAACCTACAAAAATCATGAAGGATTCTTCGACCAGAGGCACATATGAAATGATATATTAAAAAAAACAACTTCGCCAAGTAAGCCTGGCCTATACCCAGCTGCCTCGGGCCTCCAATTATAGGAGGTTGCCTATAAACAAAACAGATGAAAGCAAAATGCTGAGGCTTAGGTCGTTTCCCCGTTTCGCGTTGATCCATCTGCTTCGAATACATCCCAACATTTTCCAATTAAGACCACCGTTTTAATCCTCAGAATTGGTGTTTGGAAAAAAGAGCCAACCATGTAGCAGAGGCCGTGTTGTACCAAGAGGACGTCCCGGGTTTAATCCTGAGCTGTTTCAGTTCCAAAACACTTCAGGCTATAAGTGATAGGAAAGAAGACTCGCCTGTCCTGGATCTCGCCTGTCCTGGATCTCAATCTGAGGGGGGGGGGGAGTAGACACTATTCTGTTATCCTTTTTAAAACATGTTTTTGAATTTGTGCCTCTTGTATTCCTCCAAAATGTGCCTTAAGCCCTGTAAGCTTTTCAGACGCTCTGATTTCCGAGGGACGGCACACCCCTGATCAAACAAGAAATCTCCACCAATCCTCACAAAATTATTTCCCCAGTTTTATTATGTATTTATTTACAATATTCTCTTCCCCCCCCCCGCCCACCTTTCACCTCGAAAGGACCCAAGGCGGCTCGCATCGTTCAAAAGGCGATATACAAAGCTAAAAACAGCAAGGGTGCAGATACTGAAAAAAGAATCAAAGAAGTATCACATTAAAAACACATTTGCTCACTTCGGGGCTGTGTTTTGGTAGATCGCCACGGGCCGTTTTGCAATGGCACACAGGGTTTATGCTGCAGGGAGATCTAGTGGCTTCCGGCAGGTGTCACCGAATTCTTGGAAGGTGGGTAGGATCACCGGTGGGACCCAGGAGGGCTCAGCTTTTGTCTTATTTCTCTCATTCCCGTCTTACCTTGTGTTCCATTTCCCGTGCTCACCTCGCTTTATCTTCACCCTATTAACCCCAATCCTGCTCTAATTCCCTTCTGGGCAAGGGGGGGTAAGAAGAATCTTCGAAATGGTGCCAAGGATGGAGAGCAGAGATGGGCACAAATCGCTATTTTAGCAATTCGTCCTTTGGCCGAACAGGTATTCTGTGCTCCCCAGCTCCACCTCCTCCAGGAAGCCCATCTCTAAATGGAGAGCGTCCATTTTTCCTTGACCTGGTGTGATGTCATCCTCTGGTTGAACTCGCTCCCTAAGAGCAACTTGAAGGGACTTGGCTGAGCACCGCCGTTTCTCCCTCGCCTACGTAACACTTTTAAAGAGCATCCATTCGTCCGCATAAAAGTTGGGACATGCAGAAGAATTTACAAATGAACCCTGCGTGCCCCCCCTCACTGCTAGATTTTTCTAGAAAAGCAGGGCAGAGTTGGACAGATACCTTGCTTCAAACAGAGAAATGTGTCTATGTATGCACATGTGTATTTATTGATATTCCCACCCATTTTGAGTCAAGTTAATCTCTCGACCTCGCTTTACTTTACTTTAATTAGATTTATGCCCCGCCCCTCTAGACCAAGTCTACTCGGAGCGGCTTACATACGTAAAAACATTATAAAGTCTTAAAGCATTAAAAACATTAAAATATCAAAATTTTAACAATTACAGTGGTGCCTCGCAGAACGAGCGCCCCGTAGAGCGATGAATTTGCTCTACGGTGACGCTTTTGCGATCGCTAATGCGATCACAGAGCGATGCCCCCAATGTGCGAAAATCGCAGAGCGAAGGTCAGTAAGCGGTTCGCTTACCGACCTTCGCTTTGCGACCCGCCGATCAGCTGTTCCGCGGCTTCAAAATGGCCGCCGGAACAGCCGAAAAGGCCGGGCGCAGCGTTTTCGCGCCCTTGGTAAGCAAGGGGAGGACGCGAAAACGCTGCCGGAACAGCCGAAATGGCTGCGCGCAGCGTTTTCGCACCCTGCCCTCGTTTACCAAGGGCACGAAAACACTGCGGCCGGCCATTTCGGCTGTTCCGGCGGCCATTTTGAAGCCGCGGAACAGCTGATTGCAGTCATTTTCGCGCCCTCATTCAGCGAGGGGAGGGTGCAAAAATGGCTGCCGGCCATAGAGGGACATCGCTGTACGGTGAGTAAATCAGCTGATTGGAACGCGTTAAACTAAGTTTAATGCATTCCAATGGCTTTTTTCTTTCCGTACAGCGATGTTTCACACAGCGAGGGTTAATCCGGAACGGATTAACCTCGCTGTGCGAGGCACCACTGTATATAAAAGCCTTGCCAAGATGGAAAGATTAAAGAAAAGGTGAAGACAGTTTAATTGACTGGAGGGAAAGCCGCCTCCTCACTTCCCATCCACAAGTAAGTCCAATTTAAACGGAATTTAGTTTAAATCATTTTTAAAAGCACACCAGTCAGGGAGCACCCATGCATTAAAACTGGGCTTCCTCCTTCCGGCTGATAAGTCGGCAGATGCTCCTCTAACTTTTAAAAGCTATTTGGTGTTTAATGAAAATGGGGCTTCGGGGAGGTGGTGTAGCTTCGCTTCGATGGGAGTTCGGAAGCCTGGGAGCAGCGACCCAGAAGGCCTGATTTGGCTCCTGTTTAGGCCAACGTTTAGATGATCTTCTGGCTGTGCTTTCTGGTTCCTGTGTGTAACCCTGGACACGTTCTTTCAGATGGTGTGGACCGGACCTCGACCATCTAGACGTCGGAAGCGCTTAACGGTGCTGGCCGTGAAAATATAGGGCTGCTGGACCAGTGACAGATTCGAAGACGCGCCTCTCTCGACGTGCTAAAGATCCCTGGAGATATTTGGCAACCTTTTCGTGGCTGTTTTCTTATTTCCTCCATCATCCTCCTTTCTCTCTTGTTTTCATTTTGTGGAAGGGCCGCTTTATCTGCCCCGTGACATCGTCAGAAGCAGAACGGGGACCGGCCAGATTTTGGGCGGGGGAAGCCAGCGAAAGGGCAAGGTTCCCGCCGTGCGTCTCGAGAGCGCCAAACCACAAGAGAGAAGAAAGAAGGAAACCTATCGGTCACCTGTAAATATGAGCCACATTTCACGTGACATCCAACCTGCAAATGGAGCTGTGCTTTTAAAAAAAAATATCTGGAGAAGGGGGTGCGGATGGAAACAGCCGTGAGCAAACAGGAAAACCACCTTTTCCCTGCAGCGAAGTTCATAAGAGTGGCTTTGAATCCTGTGTATTGTTTACACGAAGGTGGGTAGGAAAGAGCGGCTTAGAGGTGCTGAGCACTCCACCCACCTTCCCTTCCTGCAGTGTTACCCAAATATATATGCACACACATACACACACACATTAACTACTCCAGGTAATTGCCAGTGTCCCCACCCAATCCGCCACGGTCCCTTATGAAACTCTGCCCACGTGGAGCGGAAGCATTGCAGAAGGCTGCTTGCCGAGACACAGGGACCCAGCAAGAAGGGCAGAGGAACCAAATCCAAAGGGGCAACACATGCCAGAGGAGGAGAAATCAGGACTCCCGAATCCCAGAGCAGGCGTTTGCTGCCGCCTGCAGGGATCCAGAGCCTTCTCTCTTTCCTGCCCACCTCCCTCTCGTAAAGGATCTTTTGCATGGTATCTGTGTGGGTGTGTATTATTTTCTTCCTTCCTTCTTTTCTTTTCTTTCTTTCCTTCTTTCTTCCTTCCTTCCTTCCTTCCTTCCTTTCTTTCTTTCTTTCTTTCTCAGTAGCAGCAAGTTTTGCCTTTTGAAATCGCTGCCAGGCTGTTGATTCTAGGAAGACTTGGGCCCTTGTGACTTTTTCTGGTCTTTCCAAGCTGGGCCGAAGCAGGGTGCCAAAGAAGGAAGCGGGAAACGTTTCAGAGCAGACAGAGGAATTGTTGCAGGGAAGGTTCTCTTCCTTTGGTTTTGTGTGTGTGTCTGTCTGTCTGTGTGTGCGTGAGTGAGAGAGAGAGAGAGAATGTATATTTAAAAAGGATGCTGCATTTGGGACTTGACGCAGCTGGTCCCATGTTGTAGGAAGAAGGATGTTTATCTGGATGAGCAGAGGCATGTCTATTGGGGGAACAGATGTATGTCTGCTCTTGGCTTGGAACTGTAATGCAAGACAATAAGTATGGGGCAGAAGTGTACAGCCCTTCCCCACCCGCAGAAAAGGGCCACTTAGCACCAGATGTCTCCTTGTGGGCTTTGCACATAACCTAAAGCCGCCTATGGAAACATGTTTTTGAGTTATACTAATTTCTTGCTATGTGATGGCTGATTTTCCACAGTATCAGGGAACCCTCTATGGTGTCTGTAGACTGTAGAAATCTGGAGGTCTGTGTTCTTTGGACTACCGCTCCCAGAATTCTGGGAGCGGTAGCTCAAGACGCACAGATCTGCACATCTTTACTGGATAGTATTGCTAGCTTTGGTTCCTTCCTCTCATGGGCTCAGAATCCTTTCTTGCCAGGATTGGCCCCACTCTCAGACCTACCTGCCTTGCGGCCATGATTCCCACCTTCCATAAGCCACCCTCTGCTTAAGTACTGTCAGTGTAAATTGGGGAGTAGAATGGAGAACAAACCAGTATTAATGGTGGGCCCGGCTTCAACAGCCTTCGTCTCCCGACTGCCTCCTGGCGTGGTTGTTCATCTCGAGATGCATCATGGCTTGAGAGGTTCACTGTCACTTTACTTTAGTGCCTTCCCCCAAATTCCAACCCTCTTTCGCCACCTTCTGAGGTCGTTTTGGAAAGAGCTCTTTATACTTCTGAGTAAAAATCCTTAGGGCAGAGTGATTAGGGGGCCGGCTTCCTTGGGCCGTCTTTCAAGGAACCGGTGGTGGACTGACCTTCTCGGGCCAGTGTTTGGTGTAGGAGGTGCCCACCTCTACCGATCAGAATCCGTAAAAGGACTCCCCAGGCAAAGATGCCTGGCTGGTTGTTGTTTCCTGCCCCGTGAGCTACTTAGAGGAGGTGTAAGACTAGGAGGGCACAGTGTGCCCTTCCTGTGCCGAAGAGACCCATGCAGGAGGGAAGGATAAATAAAGCAGTGTGTGAGACAGCGGCTCTCCGTCTAAATGGGCCGTTTGTTCTGGAGAATGTTTGTGCTGGAAAGCAAGACACGGCCGCCTTTCTCCAGACCTGGCAAACAAGGGTCACGCACGAAGCCAGCGGAGGAAATGAGCGAGCAAGCCCAGCTCTTGCAGGGAGCTCAGCCGAGGTCAGTGCACGCAGGTGGGTCAGGAAAAAGGGCCCGAAAGACCAGAACTCGGGTTGCGCTGGGCTTTCTGATGCTGCAACCCTTTCCACTCCGACAGCACTCGAGCTTGCCTGAGTTTAATTTGCACGCCCAGGCCCCCCTCCAGAAGCAGCCGAAAGAGAGGGGAGCTGCCTTGCTTGAGACGTTGCTTTTTTCCAGGGTTTTACCTCCCTGAGTCCTCCAGGCAACAGACATGGTGGTTGGGGCACGCTGGGAAGTGTAGTTCAAAAAGGCAACTTTTCCAAGTTCTCGCGATGTCAGCCCATAAGACACATGCGGGATTACCTGGACAAGTGCCGTATACCTGGGGTTCACTCGTGCTTGGTCTGAATGAGGCCCCGCTGTGTCTTAGGCTGATTTCCATCCCTCGTGTCTACTTGAAATAATCAAAAGAACAGCAGTGTAGAGGGGAACACAACCGACACCCATAAATACCCTTGGCTACTGAAGAAATAAAAGTGTGAGTCTCGCACACTCCATGTTTTATGGCTCAAGGTAAGTAAAATCTGACCCACCAGATGTTGGTGGGTTCGGAGCTCCCCAGCGTCCCTCCCCAGTCGGGTGAGGAACGCTCCTGGCCTTAAATCCAGTAAGGTCAGGAGGGCTAAGTTTTGACCACCTCTATGCAAGCTTTCCCTTTCAGCCTTGCGATTGTGTGTTTTTTCCACCGGTGGGAAGATGCTGCTTCAATACATCCAGCAAAAAATATTAATGCATGCCAGCCTATCACATCCCCCAACCTTGGGCCTCCAGAGATGTTCTTGGACTACAACTCCCAGAAGCCTTCGCCACCACCTCTGCTCGCCAGAATTTCTGGGAGTTGAAACCCTAGAACATCCGGAGGCCCAAGGTCGAGGACCAGTGATCTAGATGGAGGAAAAATACCTTGAGTGTCTTCTCCTCCCAGAAGACAACTCTCTCGGTTGTGCATGGTAGGTCCAACCCTATTCCTACACCACAAAAACCATGAATGGCTGGAAACCAGTTTCACCAGCATGGCTTCTCCTGGAAAACCAGAGGATATATATATATTTTAAAGATCTGTTGAGATAAAATCTATACTTCAAATTAAAATGGGTTTGAGGCCATTTTTAAATAGATATGGTTCCCGCTTAGCCTCCTTCCGAGTCACAAAGCTGGTGACATCTCAGTTCCATACCCCCAAGGGCAAACTTTTCATTTGGAAGCCTCAGCAGTCGATGTGAAATCGGTTTGAAGCCTTAAATGTGCATATTCCAAACACAAAAAGCTCCCCCACCACCACCGCAGATAAGCTGGTAATGCAAATCGCTCCACACTCCCAACGCTACCCAGTGTTTAATTCAAGGAGAACAAAGCATTTCTTTCTCCGGTCCCATCTTGTGCCAAACAGTACAAGTGATATTTTTAAACACGTATTAGTGGAGGGGGAGGGGAATAAACGGCCCTTCTGAATTTGGGACAATTTTCGGGGCCCGTCGATGAAAGAAATCGAGGAAGGTGTGCTCAAGATGCAGTATTTTAAGAGATTCAATGTGTGTGTTTTTTTATTTTTGAATAATAACAAAAGTGCCAAAACACCATTGTCATTTCTCGGTTTCATGTGCACCGGAAGGTGTCACAGTGGACGGGAATGCGTTTTGTCTAAAGAAAGAAGATTGTGGGAAAGGTTTTTAGAAGGTGATTTTAAAAAATATATACTTGAGAAAGAAGGCTCGCTCCGGCAGCTGGCTTCCTCCTGCACGGGCTGCGTTGCACGGAACACAACCCTCCTCTTCGTGTTCGGTTGTGGCTTTCTCTGCAGATCAGCCTGGGGGGGTCGGTTCTCCCCAGGCTGCATTGGTAGAAAAAGTTACCCGTTAGGGATTTGCGCTTTTGGCTATAAGATTCTGGGACGTGTCGGCCTCGGCCAGCCGTGGTTCCACAACATTGGGTCCCGAGATGTTCAAGGACGACAACATCCACAAATCCCAGCCGGCACAGCTAGTGGAGAAGGCTTTGGAGAGTTTTAGCCAGAGAACATCTGGGAACTCAATGTTAGGAACCGCTGTCTGCCAGGGTCATCGGCCGGGGAAGCCAGTGGCTTCTCCGAGAAGGTAGGAGAAGGATTGGCCACCAAAGGCCAGAGGGTGGCAGTTTTGAAGCTTGACGAGGAGCCACCAATGACCCCCCGGCTTTGCCTGGCAAAGATGTCTTGGATTACATCTCTCTTAACCTCCTCGCCAACAGTTATGGAGAACGCCAGGTTGGGGAAAGACTGAACTATGCAGTGTAATTGGGGGTGGGTGGGTGTAAAAAAAGCGTAGCCGTTCTTCAAAGTATTTGCAAATCAGTCTGTTATTTATTCCTTTGCTGAATATAGAAAACAGAGGTTATCTGAGTACTGAGATTTATTATTTTGGATAAATATATATCTTGCTATGGCTGGTAACCATGATAAAATTCTGATATGAAGAACCATATCCTTCTTTCTCTTGTTTTCCCACCCTTGAATGAGCTTCTTTTGTATGGACTGTGTGTAGGCGACAATGTCCTCTTAAGTTTTGTATATAAGTGCGTGAGTGTGTTTTCTGTTTCTTGTGTAATCCGAGAGGGCTTTGAACAAATGTTTAGAAGCCCTCCCCAGTTCCCTCTTAAATCCTGTGTTGACTGCAGGTAGATAAAACAGGTTTAAGAAGAAAACCCCAGAAAGTTATCTAAAGTAAATGAAAAATCTATTTATAAAAAGAAAAGAAAGAAAAAGTTGCATGAAAAAGGCCGTGAAAGTCAAATGTTTAGTATTTTAAAAAAAAGTGGCAGTGCCTTTCATTTTTATATTTACCCATTTATTGCCAAATGCAACAGTTTTATAACAAGCAAAGTATATGATAGTGTCAAAAACTGCAAAATATTTCACTACATAGAAATGTGTGGAGTTTTTTTTCCTTTCTTTTCTTTCCTTGCTGTCATTACAAGAGTGTGTAAATTGGTTATCTCGGCCTGCTCAGCCAGAGACGACTTTTTCCTATGCGGTTATTATCACGTATGAAATTTATATTGGTGCTTTTCTTTTTTTTAGTGGTTTAAGACGATGGTTGAACAGGGAAAGGCAGACAGCTATGTGTAACTGGATTGGGTCTGCATGGGGAGAGAGGTGGGGACGGATCCTGGTCTTTGTGTCCCTTCAGCGTTCGTTAGGGGCTCCTACTTGGTAAGAAGAGGTTGTGCTAATGAGAAATCAGCAGGTGGGTGGGTGTGTTTTGCTCTTAAACTTTCTGCACTGTGATACTGTCCACACTGGAGCATGAACCAGTGTTTTTCAAGAGGCCTTGGTTGTGATATCACACTGCGGAAACGAACTGTATCCAGGCGATGGGTCTTTGAGGTTTGTTCTCGTGGCCATCAGCTGGCACTGAAAACCAGTTGCAAAGAGAAAATGGACCAGCTTTGAGGTCATATGAGGCTTTGGGTTCATCTGTGTGTCTCAAACAGCCCTTGTTCGTGATGATAAAGCTTGTGTAAGGGACCTTACCAAAGACTTGTCCCCTGATAAATAAACCGGGATGATATTGGGGTCACCTCCTGTATGTCTTGGGCGAGCACCTCAGAAAACTAAAAGTCTAATCAAGAACACGGTTTTACGAAAATGTGCTCAGCGTCGGTAGCCGACCCGTTTTCATGAGGTCAGACCCCGGTTTCTGATCCTCTGGACGTGGTCCCATCCTTGTTCAAGAGCACCTCCCAGCGACCCAGAGGTGCACAGAAGGCGTACTTGTTCACGTGGAACTCGCCATGAGGAAAAAACTGTTCCTGAGGGCACAGAGATTCTTGTATATGTTGGATCCTCCCCTGGGCTGGGATTAGACACAGGGGTCTGAGCCTCGAATGAATAAAAGGACCCAGAGTGCCATTTTTTAAGCTGGCTTGAGGGTGTCATCGGGAGTCCTCGCAAAGACGTCAATAACAGGATAGCCGCCATGTCGGTGCGATGCGCCTGTCCCCAGATTGATTGTTTTGATCGCAGTGACGCCTGAGCAGACACCCAACCTCCTCAGACCCTGCCGATCCTGATTCCTGACCGTCACCAGTGCCTTTTCTCTCCTCTTTTCCTGAGCCGGGAGGAACATGAATGACGCTGAGGAAAACTAGCTTTTCTTTTGAGGCGTCATTCCACAGAGCTAGCCTGAAGCTGACCTGTCACCTCTAGCCCTTTCCTGCTACGTATTTTTTTTTCTGCGATCACAGGGTGGAAGGGTCTAAGTTAACTGGCCTTCTCCTTGCGGAGCGAACAAACAGAGAGCGGCTGACAAAAGAATTATACTCTGCTTTGGCCATGGCGCCCCACAGGGCCCGTATTCCGGTCCGCTCCTCGGTATTTCTCATGTTGACTTCCTCTCAGTGTGGGTTTTGTATGTTCTGGAAGTTTTCTTTGCTCCTTTTTTTGTGTCCTTTAGCTTTTGAAGGGCCAACTCCATCCTTCCCCAGAGGTTTCTGAGCCACGACTGGTCATCCTTAGACCCATCCAAGAGGGGGTCCATGAGCCGCACCACCTCATGGTTCTGTTTAGCTAAACCTGGGATGCGAATCGGGTGCCTCGTGAGCCACATCATTTCCAACCCTGGTTTGGCTGAACACGGTGCACGCTGTGAGATTGTGATGCACTGTCCCACGTTGGCTCACGATTGTTGCTTCCAGGAGCCAAGCAAGAGGACGTTGTACTGAACACTGTGTTTCCACTAGATGCTGCTCGGGGGTGAGGTTTCTTGAGGATTCAGCAGCTGCACCAAGAGAGAGGACTGTGGTTAGGTCCTCCTCGGTCTTTAAAACGTTTTCTAGATGTGCCTGATTTGAAGCAGAAGAGAGCCTAGGTCTTGTGGGAAGTATAATTTGCACACCGCTGTGATAACACTAAAGTTGATTTTATACAAGTCATCAGAGTTTGCAAAAGTTGAGTTTCATTTTAATTTTTTTTTGTATTCCTTGAATCTTTACTTATAAGGCGAATGTGATTCCTCTGGGAGGAACCACAAGAAAACAGGAATGTTAATAAATGTTTAAAAACAAAAAACCCCAGAATAATTCCTTCCTTATTAATATATAACCCTTGTGTATTTATGCCTACTGTAAGCCAACACAAAGCTTGGGGTCTCCATTCTGTTGCATGCCAGTTGTCAGCAAAAAGAAGGGGGGAAGCCCTCTGTTGTACATGCATGCATTTTCGTCTTGACCTTGTTTTTTTTTCCTTATTTTTTTCTTTTTTTGGTTGGGGGGGAGGCTGTATGTCCCCCGTATAAATTAGTGCACAAAGAAATATTTTTGCCTAGTTATTGTTGCCAAACAATGCATATTTTTCAAAAAGAAAATTTGTCATATATGGAAATAGCATGTTTGTTTACATGTATCAGCTTCCCGGTTATACAGAAGAAGAAGAAGACAGAGTCGGGTGAAAAAAGAACACTAACCTTTGAGGGGGCTGTGGTTTCTCTGCAAGTGTACAGTTTTCGATTTGTTGTTATTACTGGTGAAAACACCCTTGTGATTTCAACTTGCTACGACATATATTTATTATTATTTGTTCTCCCGTGTAACTACGAATCATGCATATGTTTCATATCAACGTTATATTGAAAGTGAAGGGAGATGATTAATACACGATTTTGTAACACTGGGGGCTGTCGGCTCTTTTCTTCTGTTCTGTGTTTTTCATTTTAAGACCAGCGGTAGTGGTTTTCTGAAAGGCCTTTAGGAAAACACTCTCTACAAACTCGTCAAGGAGGAAACGGACGGAGCCTGGAGACGGCTTTGGGCTAGAACGTGAAATGCGGTCATGCACAGGAGGGGCAGGAATTGTTCTCGATCATCCCAGAGTGCAGGACATGCAACCATGGACTCAAAATTGCAGGAAGCCAGATTTCGGTTGAATGTCAGGAAAAACTTCCTAACTGTTAGAGCAGTACAACAATGGAACACATGACCTCAAGAGGTGGGGAGTGCTCCAGCACTGGAGGCATTCAAGAAAAGATTTAAACAACCCCCTGGCAGATATCCTTTGATTTGTGTTCCTGCATTGAGCAGGGGGTTGGACTAGATGGCCTTCGAGGCCCCTTCCCACTTCATGATTCTAACTCTGTGACTGTTCTCGGCAGCAAGACCAGGGGCCCATGTTGTATTGGGGGGGGGGAGACAGTGACCAAGAAAAGAGAGAGTCCATCCCCAAAAAAGGAGGGAGTGGACACCTCCGAGCTGTACAGAGCAGCCACTGGAGATTTTTTTCATCAGTCCAGGGGAAGGAAGGTAAAAAGAGAAAGTTCCCATTTATTCCTGGTACCCAGGAATTGCAATCCATTGGAGGAAACCAGCTTCATGGAGAAACCAGGACACCGTGCCTGGTGGATGAAGTTTGAAAACGGAGGCAGCCTGCCTCTACCACAGTGTTACACAGAGGCTCAAAACGGCAGGATCAACAACGTTCCCTCTTCCATCACACACAGACCAGAGAAGGTCCGTTAAATCAACGGAGCTTATGGAGGGGTTGACTCACTAGATCCCCATTGATTCAAGGGGCCTACAATAGTGTGATTTACTACACTAAGCAACAGGATTTGGGCCAGTATTTTCCATGGATGTTCTACGCCCTAGGGAGACCTTATTCCCAGTAGGAAGGAGAGGCCCCAGAGGAGCAAGGGCATGCTGCTTATATCCATGTTACTAATTAGTTTCCATGTTGACGACCATAACTTGAATCCTACCACAGAATTACTCGAGACGAATCAGCAAATGTGAGAAATTAGGTCATTTCCTTGCCTTCAGCTGACTTTTTTTTTATTTTTTTAAAAAACTAAATAGTATATCTTGGTCATGGGGTCATGACGAGTCGGACACGACTTAACGACTAAACAATAACAGTATCTTGTTAGTGGATCTTTCTGCTCCACCACTGGCATGAATGCCTAGAATTGTGGGCTGCTGGAACAGAGATAAAACCTTAATTTTAGAAAAACCACACGTGGCAAACAGTAGGATGTCCAGTAAATGAACGTCTCTGCTTATTTTGCATTTTGTGACAGCCGCACCTCAAATAAACGCAGCCATCATGCCTCTTGGTAGTGTGCTGACAAAGAAGCACTGGTAAATGGATTTCATCCCCACACTGCAAGTATGAAGCAGTGTTAAAAGAGTTTAGCTACTTGCCTTACTCTGAAAGGATGATAGCAAATGTACTTTGCTACAGGCAGAGGTCAGAAACAGCTTTTTGGACTACAGTGTCCAGATTCACATCCAGTCAGGGGATTGTGGGATCTGCAGTCTTTAAAAAGTAGAATTTGCAACTTTTGGCCAAGGAAAGCCAAGTTCTATGTGAAACAGGCCTTGAATTTAATAATAATAATAATTTATTGTCATTGTAAGTATATACACATACAACGAAATTCACAACGAATTTATACCCCATGCAAGGAAGCAGACGTGGTTTTCCTCATCCAATTGATCATTTTGCATGCCTTTAAACACCATCACGAGACAATAATAATGTTAGCCTCACTCATTCGCTTCCACCATTCACTTAAAAGTTTAGGTTAGGGTAAATAATGATCATCCAGGCTCCCTCTTTCAACAGAATTCTTTCCTTGTCATTTGTGATGTGCGACACCCAACGGTCTCATGGTAGTCTTGCAGAATCTCAGTCATGAATTAGCACAGCAAGATTCCCACTCACCTTGCTATACTATACCTTGCCCATCTCTCGCCTTTACCCTGTCCTCTGTTGGCTCCCGGCGACATACCAAGACACCTCGCTCAATTATTGGCAGGATTCCTGTGCAGGTTTTATTAAATCACACAGCAAGGCAGGCGGTTTCAAATTTGTAAGCAGAATAACTATGCTACAGTTGAGGACCTCATAATAATAGCCATAATCAGGTGCTGCCGAGCCAGTTCCGACATACGGCAACTCTTTTCTGGGTTTTCCAGAAGAAAAAGAGTACTCGGAGGTGGTTTATCTTTCCCTTCCTCTGTGCAGCTTGCCCAAGGCCACCCAGACTGCCTCTTTTCCCAGGAGGTACATTGGGGAACCGAACCCCCAACATCTGGCTCATACGTAACTCAAGGAGCTTATCTATTCGGCTGCGATGCACATTTTGTGGACCCTCTTAAACATAGTGTCGCTTCGGACCTTGATGTGTCTTCCTTTCGTCCTGAGAGGGCGAGATCTGAAACCCAGTCCTAAGAAGGGGCATCTGGTACTCCCACCACATCACAAGGACCGCTGTGTAGGAAGGCGTGCTGATGTTTCCCCCAAATCAGGCAAAATCTATTGGCTTCTTTCCCACGTCTCCCTAAAGCAGCACTATGAAATGTTTTCTAGGCAAGTAGGTATGTTTGATACAAAAGAAAACATTATGGTGGGGAAAGGCAGAGTTAAGAGTCGAGATTTATTACCTTTTCTTCTATCACAGGCACAGCTAGCCCTAACTATTCCTACATCGCTTCTATAGATCTTTTATTCATTCACCGCTTCCCATGTTTGGACTCTCACAGCAAGAGAAGCATGCTTGTGTTCCTGTCTTTAGAGAGAACGTCTGTTTTTATAAACGGTAAGATACTTTGCATTCCAAGAATTAAAAGGTCTTCCTATTGCAAGCATACCCAAGAGGACTTGAATTCAGAGGCTCGTATCCTGCCAGTAGCCATAACAAGCCATTGCTCAAGTCATGCTTATGTCAGAGGAGCTGCAGAAGCTTATAACCGCCTGAAGGTTTTGTGCGCAGTATTTTGCAGTGGTTCCTTGTGGCTCAATCGTTGCGATGCCCTCCCATAGGTTTGCTTCAATTTTGTATGCTTACACTAAGCTCCCAGTTTCAATAGGACCGATCTCATTAGGGGTGCAATTAATCATACGTGGTCTTTTGAAAAAAATGCACCAAGAAAGAGCTTCCAATGTGTGGGAAGGTGAATGCAGATTAAAGCTGTCCGCCAAGCAACTAAGCTGGACTCAGACTTACTCTGGCCATTGATTGAGATGTACCGTAGATGTCATACGTGATCCTGCTGGTTTGCTGCCACCAGCCCTTCAGTGGCAGCTGGTACAGTGGTGCCTCGCTTGATGACGTTAATTCGTTCCAGCAAAATCACTGTAGAGCAAAATCATCGTCAAACGAAATTAAAAAAAACCCATTGAAATGCATTGAAAACCATTCAATGCGTTCCAATGGGATGAATATCTGCTCATCCAGCGAAGATCCTCCATACGGCGGCCATTTTTTGTGCCTGTAATGCGAGGAATCCATCCCTAACACAGCGGGGAGCCATTTTCTTCAGCCGGTAGCCATTTTGAAACCCGACGATCAGCTGTTTGCTGATCGGCGTAAAGCGAAAAATCAGTTCCCGAAGCAGGGAACTGCTCATCGCTAAGTGAAAAAAACCCATCTAAACATCGTGAAGCGATCACAAAAACTTCAACCTTAAGCGGATTCGTCATAGAGCGGGGAAATCGTCCAGCGGGGCACGACTGCATTTTGGAAAATCCTTTCGAGCCAATGTTCAAGACTGCAAGTTCTTCAAGGCAGGGACTTGTCCTCATTGCAAGCAGCATGCACCCATGCACGCCAATGCTGCTACATACCTTGATTGCCATAATGCAGAGTCAGACAGCTACTGGCCTCTGCAGGGGGCACCTTAAGGACTCTGACTTTTCTTTCTATGGAGAGATCAAAACAAAGTGTGCTGCTTATATACACACACACACACACCACCATAGCGCTTAAAGCACTCTCTGGGTGGTGTACGAGGTAATTATGCAGGTTACACATCGACTCCTCAGTGATCTGGGTACTCATTTTACCGACTTCAGAAGGATGGAAAGCTGAGTGAACCTTGAGCCGGCTACCTGGGATGGAACCTGGATCAGGAGCTGAGTTTTGGCTGCTGTACTGCAATTTAGCCACTGCACCACGAGGCTCCTTAGCCTACTTTATATTTTATGTTAAAAAAAATTACGTGCATCTCCTGTGAGAAGAGCCATCCTGGGTGGCCTTGGGCCAGCTGCACAGCCCCAGGGCACCCTCCCCGAAGAAAGGAATGGGAAGCCAACTTCTGAGTAAGTGCTGTGTGTTTAGTCGTTTAGTCGTGTCCGACTCTTCGTGACCCCATGGACCAGAGCACGCCAGGCCCTCCTGTCTTCTACTGCCTCCCGGAGTTGGGTCAGGTTCATGTTGGTTGCTTCGCAGACACTGTCCAGCCATCTCATCCTCTGTCGTCCCCTTCTCCTCTTGCCATCACACCTTCCTAACATCAAGGTCTTTTCCAAGGACTCTTTTCTTCTCATGAGGTGGCCAAAGTACTGGAGCCTCAGCTTCAGAATCTGTCCTTCAAGTGAGCATTCAGGGTTGATTTCCTTTAGAACTGATAGGTTTGTTCTCCTTGCAGTCCAGGGGACTCTCAAGAGCCTCCTCCAGCACCACAATTCAAAGGCATCAATTCTTCGGCGGTCTGCTTTCTTTATGGTCCAGCTCTCACTTCCATACATCACGACAGGAAAAACCATAGCTTTGACTATTCGGACTTTTGTTGGCAAGGTGATGTCTCTGCTTTTCAAGATGCTGTCAAGATTTGTCATCGCTTTCCTCCCAAGAAGGAGGTGCCTTTTAATTTCAGGGCTGCTGTCTCCATCTGTAGTGATCATGGAGCCCAGGAAGAAAAAACCCTGAGGAGGGTCACCATAAGTACAAATTGATGGCACATGATGACGATGATGATGATGATTATGCTTCTGCTTGTACCAGAAGGTGGCGGTATGGACACACATAAAGAAGCCTGGCTGAAGGATTATTCAGCAGGTCGGTTGGTACCAGCCGGGATTTGGAAGAAATAAGCTTCTCAGAAACTGTAACTTATGGCAGTAGTAAAAAAAAGACACATAGAAGTAGTATTTGAGGTTGCTACAATAGGGGTTTTTTAAAATGTCATTTGCTTGGAAAACAAATGAATTATACGTATGCACTGGAGGGAAACAGGGCAGATAACTAAAACTCCCAAGTCCCAGGCAAACTCTGCAACAGGCATTTTTAAAAATAACAATAATATAAGCTTATGAAAGTCATTGAATCTAGAATTGGGGCAATGGGGGGGCTGGAGGAGGTGTGCTGAACCAAGTATTCTGCAAAAGTTACAAATCTGAGGGGGGAAAGGGTGGAACTGCCTAGTGGTATTTCTCCCGAGACTGCACTGGGGTCGGTGGGCCCTTCTTGATCCCACAGAAGCCAGCCCTCAGCATAGCCCCACTTTTATTTGGGGGATTGTGTGTTTCGACCAAGGACATGGAAAAAAGTACTTACAGAGCAGCCTCAAAACTATGGAAGTGTGCTTTTCTACGCCCATGTGCACACACAGTTGCCTCCTTAGATGATACCACGTCAGCCACAATCTTAATTAAAATCATGTTCCCTTGGAGATGGTTGGTGCGGCAGGCGCAGCAGGCCCCAGACTTGTTCATGAGTTGTTCTGCACAGAAGAGTCGGCGCTAGTCCCCTTTCCTTATTTGCATGCACGTCACTGGGCCCAAAATGAGGCTGATGATGTTACTGATCTGAAGAAAGACATTCTGTGCCTCCTTCTTGAAAAAGACAGGCAGTTGAACTGTAAGCCACCCCATACCCTTCTGCCAGGCCTAGCCGGCATGAGAGGTCTGTCTCTAGACCTCTGCTCCAGCTTATTGTTCTACTGCATTTCTGTTCCACTGAAAAAGGCATGTGTGGAATCATAGAATTGTAGAATAATTGAGTCGGAAGGGGGCCTACAAGGCCATGGAGTCTGACCCCCAACTCAAGGCAGGAATCCAAGTCAAAGTAGATCTGACAGAGGGTTGTCCCATTTTCTCCAGCGCTGGAGCACTCCCTATCTCTCAAAGTCCGTTGTTGTACTGCTCTAACAGTTTTTCCTGATATTGAACCAAAATCTGGCTTCCTGTCACTTGAGCCCATGGTTGGGTGTCCTTCACTCTGAGATGATCAAGAACAGATCCTGCCCCTCCTCTGGATGACAGCCTTTCAAGTTTTTTCTTCTTTTCTCCAGGCTAAACATGCCCAGTTATTTCAGTTTTTCCTGATGATATGTTTGCATATGCAAAAGCCACCTTGTAAAACTTCAAATGTTAAAGAGATGGGGCTGAATAATATTTCACAGGGGTGATGGGGCAGGACTTTGGTATCTGTGTTGTTCTCCCTGCGTCTGCTTCTTCTCACTCTTCTTCCAAAATCCATCTCACTTTTTGTTTTTACTGATTCCAAAATACAGTTTTAGTAATTGCAATATAGCAGTTCAAGAAAAAACAGAGCTTGCTGGTTTTTAAACAAACTTCTAGACTTTAAGGTGATGAATGCTTCCTACTCCGGGCAAGATCTGAAAGCTTATACTGCAGAAAGCTTGCTCAAACTGGTCACCATCTCAGTAGAAGACTTACCTGGGAATCCACGTATTCCAGCGGTCCTTAGAAGAAGGGTGGGATAAAGAGTGAAATAAATAAGCATGCACTTGAAACATATGCTTTGTGGTGCAGTGGTTAAACTGCTGTACTGCAACCAAAACTGGGCTCACGACCTGGGGTTCAATTCCAGGTAGCCGGCTGCTCAAGGTTCACTCAGCCTTCTGTCCTTCCGAGGTCAGTAAAATGAATGCCAACCTTGCTTGGGTGGGGGCAATGCGTAGCCTCTGTTACTAACTTGTAAACTGCCCACCAAGTGCTTTAAATGTATAAAGGACAGTATATAAACAGCACACTTTGCTTTTTATATGCAACCAAACAACGAATTGCAAGTGGCACCCCAGAATTTTCTGCAACACTGTTAAGAAAATGAGCTATTTAAGGAGTGGCTTTTACCAGTTCTACTTTCCCCCAGCGAGTTTCCCTGGCTGAGTCAGGATTGGAACCCAGCACTTCTGAGCCCTAGTCCCTCACTCTGTTCGCTACACCATTGTAGGTATCTTGTTTACTAGCGGAGAGCAATACTCAAATTGGGAAACCTACCCTTTATTATTTAGGAAATCCATTCTTAGATAGTGAAGAATTATTCTTAAAATGGCTTATAGTTAGTCTCTTTTATGTACTCCGGTTCCCTCTGTCCTACTAAAAATGGAGGCATAGGGTTCTGAATCACGGAAAAATACTTCAAATTCTCCTGAGCTGGTTGTAGAACAAATCCCAAAGTATTTGTCAATGGGAGCCACAAACGGTCGCTGTCCCCAATTAATCCTGGTCACAAGACTAGTCAAGATAGGGAAATCACAGTCTTCATGATCAGGTCCATGGAGAAAGAATTACAAGAATACAAAAGTGCAACACAACCCACACATTTTAATATTCTCTTTCTTTCTTTCTTTCTTTCTTTTTCTTTCTTTCTTTCTTTCTTTCTTTCTTTCTTTCTTTCTTTCTTTCCTTCTTATGCTGGCAAGACAGCTACCCAGTTTTGAGTCAGCCTTGCTACGAAATACAGGCTCCAACGAGAATTAAAGGTCAACATTTCAGCTAGTTTACTGTTTCTACAAAGCTGAGCAAAGAATGAGAAAGGGGGTAATTTCAAGAGCATTAGAGGCCACGGCGCTGTTTGAACAACCGAATATTGACGCAGGCCTTTGTTTTTAATTTTGTTTTATTTTTGCTGCTTTTTGGAACACTTTGAGTTGTTCTTCCCTCTTCTTGAGGTTGTCTACATTTCATACAAATTAAAAAATATGGTGGTTTGGTTTTTTGAGGAGAAGATTAAAATTCTGTCTCGTCCATGTATAACCTCACACATGGCACGAGGAAAAATAATGCATTGAATCAGAAGAAGGCAGTGCATTGCATATAGCAGGAAGAGAAAGGAACATTATCATAGAACATACTTTGTGTGCCTAAGAAACAGGGAGGATAAAAATCAATGATGTTTTTAAAAACCAAATTGATTTAAATCATGATCTAAATCCTTAAAAATGATTTTTAACATTTAAATCATCAAAAAAGCCACCATTTTTTAAACATTTAAACTGATTTAAATCATGATGAAATCAATCTGATTTAAAACCAGTCATTCTGTTTAAATCAAATCCACCCAGCTAAAAAGCAATAAAGAACGGTCAGTCCACCTTCCAAAATCAAAGAAATGGGTATAAAAATTATACCATCTCTTGCACCACCCCTTGAGCTCATAAACTATACAGAAAAACAGTCTCCAAAAATGCCCAATGCTGTATTTTAATTCTTTAAACAGAACAGTTTTACAGGGGAGAGCACATTGATAGACTTTGTATAGTTTACATATGTATATACAGAAACATGCCATTGAAGTTTTAAGTTACAGTGTGTTCACAAAATAATAATAAATAATGTTATTTACGAAGCCATACCACATTATTTTAACAAGTGCTAAGACAAATGAAGGAAACAAACCACAGGAAACCCCCTTTTGCTCAAGTTCCATGAAAAAGGAATGGAAACGGCTCAGGATCCTTCCCGTTCTCATTCACTTCTATGGAAGTTGGCACAGGAAAAGTTGCCTGCAAAGTACCACTGAAGAGGTATGTCGGAAGGGCTGCATGGTGAAACAAAAGAAAAAGGCGCCATTGGCTGGAGCACTACAATCTAGACAATGCGGCTAACACATCACTAGAAAAGGTGCTCCCTTAAAAATAGGATATGCTTCTCCTAGCACAAGCTTTCTTCGCCTCCAAGTGTTACAACTTTTGCTTTTGTTTTGCCGATGGAAGGGAAACCGGCTTAATTTTCAGTTGGATGATTCAGGCACAGAGCTTTGACATAACTCACTTGCTTTTGTTTGGTCAAGAGAAGGTAAACCCAATTTTTTTTTGCTCACGGGTCTGATTGCTCAGAGCCTTAGAAGGAACTTACATCCATAGAGAAAAAAGACGTACAGTCAACTCTTAACTGCAAAGCTGGCATCATGTATGAATCAAGCAACCACCTTTGTCCTCAAGAAATTTTGCTGGTCGCCTCTATTCTTTCTTTCAGGTTCAAGAAAACAGAAATACGGGGGGGAAATCTCAACAGCCCTCCGCTCTCTCTTTTATCCTTGCCAAATGCCATCTGAAATGCTTTAGGGCTTTTTAAAAGTAGAATTGAGCAGGGGGTTGTCCTCAATGGCCTTATAGGTACCTTCCAACTCATTTATTCTATGATTACAGTGGTGACCCGCATAGCGACGTTAATCCGTTCCAGATTAATAGCCGCTATCCGGAAACATCGCAATGTGAGGGGGGACCCCACAGAAATGCATAAAATGTTTAATGCGTTCCTATGGGGCGAAAACTCACCGTTATGCGAAAATCCTCCATAGCGCCACCATTTTCGCTGCCTCAGTAAGCGAGGAAATCGCGCGAAAATGGTTGCGGTGGCCATTTTGGGCACCTGGGGGCCATTTTGGAACCGCCAATCAGCTGTTCTGCAAACATCGCAATCCGAAGATCGGTAAGCGAAACGCTTACCGATCATCGCAATGCGATGTTCAGGCTATTAAAACATCGCAATGCAATCACATTAGCGATCCCAAAAAAACAGATCGCTATGCGGAGTCGTTAAACGGTGCGCTTGTTATGCGAGGCACCACTGTATATTAATATGAATTGCAAAACCACTGCAGGATTTAACCATGCTTAAGAGCGTTCAGCCCAGATATGGGTTGCTGGATTCCAACCCCTACTTAGCTTACTGGGAAGCTTTTGGGATGTCAACCTGAGCCGAGCTCTTAGGGAATAAAACGAGAAACCCTCACGCATTGCTCCACTCCCCTTCTGCCAGGAGAAGAGCTTGATAGTAAATGGGGGAGGGGCAAGCAAAGGTACTTTAACAGCCTTACACACCTGTGTCAGGTGTCCTGTGAGTGGTTCATACAGGAAAAGGCATGTTAGATCAGGCTCAAAGGCAGAGCTCTGGAAATTTGCTCTTTTTTTGAGATTACAACACCCATAGTCCCCCAGATGGCATGGGATTTGTAGTCAGGAATGCTATTGTTTCCAAATGCCGCCCAAATCTCCAGCATCCTGCTTTCTTCAGCAGCCAACGGCATGGTTTCAGAAGGCCCACCAGCCAAGCTTCAAGAGGGCTACGCTTCCCCTCTTTGGTAGCTGGGTCCCAAATATCAGCTGCTTGTCAATATCACCTCAAGGGACCCGGTAGGAACGGGAGCGTGATCCTTTATTGAGTTAAGCTCTCCAGGCCCTAGTAAAAGCTGCGCTTGACAAATGGCCTCGAAGCTTGAGTCTCTGATCCACCGTTTTGTTCCAATTAGCGTGCCACCTTTCTCCAATTAACTGGGTTATAAAACTCTTTAATATGCTTTCCACTCAGAGTACAATTATTTAGGTCAGCGGCAATAAGCCGCTTCTCAAGCAGAGCAAAAAAAACACAAAAACACAATTTACGTTGGTCTCGACCAATAAAACACGTTGTTTGCGAAAGCAGAGCTTGGCCACGTCTTTCAGAAGCACCACAGTGCAATGAATAAATATATCAGATAATTTCCACCCAATAAAGGGGCCACATCAAGAGGCTGTGAGTACCGAGTCTTCCAGGGCCTACGTGGTTGGGCACAGAGATGAGCGAGAACCCCCGACTCCCAGTTGTTCTAGAACATCCCTAATACAATGCCCTGCTTAAATTACACCATTCTAACGAAAAAAGTCTGTGAAAACCTGGAATGGAACTTCGTAGGAAAGCCACGTGAGCTCCCGTCAGTTCTAGTGGTCAGGAAAAACTCTTGGGCTCCAATTTAAAAAAAAAAAAAAAAAAAAAAAAAAAAAATCTAAAGCAGCATCTTTGACAGCAGGCTCTGGCTGGTGAACTAAAGGGTATAGAAATGCTTCCTGGCATTGTAGAGCAAAACAGGCATTTCTTCCAAGCTTTATTCCTAGTGTAAAGTGTGTGCAGACAGGGGAGGAAGAGTAGATCCCACAAGGTAGATCTTTGCCCCCACCTACTCTAGGGCTGACACACACTTACACAGAGAGGGAGGGAGGGAGGGAGGGAGTATGGCTTGGAGCATCCAGGCCGGTGAAATTACTTCACTACAAGCTGGGTTCTCCTGCCTTGTAGCAACAAGAAAGGCCCAGGAAAGACTTGGTTCCAGATCCAGCTTTGTGACCACCTCAACAAGAAGGAAGGGTGGCTTAAAAGCTGGCCCATGGCTGGGAGACTCTCAGAGGCTAAAGTGGAGAGCCAGCAGAATCTCCTGGAGGGTGAAGAGTTTCAGCACGCCGTGTAGCTTTCTCAATTATGCAAACTCCCTAGTCTTAGACAGAGTTCGGAAACTGTTTTTATTTGGACTACAGCTCCCAGAATCCCCCAACAAGCACGGCAACAAGAGTTGGTTGGGAATTATAGTCCAAAGAAGCAATGCTTCAAATCTCTGGTTGCGGGGTATGGAATTTAGAAGGCACCACAGAAGTATTTGGCGGAAGCGATGTCTAGAAAAGACTGGATTCGAAAGGGTTCTTTTATGCATTTCCATCGGTGAAGCCTCCACTTGTGTTTGTCTGGGATCAAATGCCACAGTGGCATCCGCCTGGCTTTTTTTTCATAGCTGGGTGGGCTTGGTTCCTCCACCCACAAAGGGCCCAAGAAGCTCTGCTGACTGAAGGAGAGAATTAAGAGGGCCCCCCCCCACCGTGGTCACATAACCAAACCCAGTCAAGGTATTTCGGCAGCTGTGGTCTCTTCCTTATTCTTATACTAAAATATATACAAATTCAATCACAAGCAATTTGCCCTTCTCATACAAATGCTGTGCATCTCTTTCTTACAAGCGACCCAGCCTTGCCCCATTCCCTCCTCATTCTGTCCCATGGGAAGCAGGAAGAGATATAGCAGGACCCCTGTATTCACTGAATGACTTATCCAAAGTCTGAAAATATTTTAAAAAAGAAAAATCCTAGAAATATATATTTCTAAAGATGAAGTTATCAGTCCTGGCCACTAGAGGGAGACAGAGACCATGCTATGTATAAACTTTGCTATAAAATAGCATTTGCTATGATCCACAATGTTCAGGATCACCTTGGAACCAATCACCCACGGACACAGGGGTCCTACTGTACCAGCATATGTGATGCTAGCATTCGGTCCCTGAGCATGGTGGGAGCAGTAGAGGTAGTAGGGATAAAGTACCTACTGTCCAGAACATGCTGCATCTGTTTCTGCCTACATAATAGCCACCCATTTCTATTCAAAGCAACAGAGAGTGTTAACATATCTCATAACCATTGTTTCGTTAGGCTGAGGACGGGTAGATGGTGAGAACATTACAGCACAAAAAACATGAAACTTTTCCTGTTAAGGGACGGGACTTAAATGGCTGTAAGAAGCTTGCAGGTGATCAGAGGGCCAAACTAGGTATTGCAGGTCACCTTTCATTAGAGCTGAAATCATATTAGTGTTTCAGAGACACAAGTCCAGCAGATTTTCAGGTCCAAGAAAACAAGACTTGCAAACTGGGGGGAAAAAACTGAATGTCTTGAATTCACACAGTGTGCAGGACTTGAGAAAAGCTGCTGATGTGATAATCACACACAATCATCCCTTCACACATTCTTATTTCTAAGGACAGGTTATCTGAAACCTATTGTTCAGGGTGGGGGTAGGGGGAGCAGACAAAGGAGAGTTCTTAATCAGCTTTAACTAGAGGGGAGCATGATGACCAGGGCTGTATAAGACACTTCCTGGGGGACCGGTTGTTGACTGGATAAGGGTCAGCAGACCCTGTGTTTAGAGGCACCAACATCACAGAGACTGCATGAATCTCCAGCGGTCTCAATAGACAAGAGAAGACGGGCTATGGGACTCTGTCCTCAAGATATCTCCTCTCTTAGAATCGGGGAGCACCTAATGACATTTTTGCTTGGCAAAGGGGCCTCTTCGTTCCCAGCCACAGTTTATAGTTCTGAATCGTCAAGCAGGGGAGTCAAGCTTCTGCCACTGAGAATTCAGCCTCTTTCTTCAGACGATTCCCAGGATTAAAAAGGAGGTGAGACAATGAATCCAATAAAGGTTCTCGGATTATGTTCTAATACAGGAGTTCTCAACCTCTAGTCCTCCAGGTATTTTCGAGTTCAACACCGAGATGCTCCAACCAGGCAGTGTAACACAGTGCAGCAATTATGTTTTATTACCTCCTTATTCCTCCCAGAGGTGAAGCTGCCCAATCCTTGGTTTTTCGGCTTGAGAAGAAAGGGCAAGTTAGAAAGAAAGAGGAACCCCCCTCTATCTCACAGACACTCAGCAGGAACACTTACTCAACGTGTTTTAAATGACCCCAAAAAGCACTGTTTATAAAATTCTATTCCATTCTTACCAAACCAGCCAACCAACCCCACCCACTCTGACTGAGAATCTGCCTTGAAATAATCAATTAACAGAGAACAAGAAAACATTTCCAGGACTGTGACAAACCCTTGATGTAAGAGACCGTATGAAGGAATAAGTGGCACTCACTAGAAAGAACCCCTGATTGGAATTAAACAGAAAAATTCAAGTGATAAGATACGTTGAAAAGGGAGACGACGGAGAAGAGGCAGTGGAAAGAACGCAACACAAGACGGGTCAGAAGGGGAATTCCTGAAAGGATGGCACCATTCAGCTGCGGATGAGCGTCAAAAACTCTTCCCGCGTCTTTGGGTCTTCCCGAAATACTCCGAGCATTGTGCTGGTTACAGTTTTACTGTTCATTTTCTGAACCCCTCGCATGACCATGCACATGTGCCTGTGGGAGAAAAAAAGCAGGGAAGGAAGCCTCTGTTAAATATAAACAACAGTTTTAAAAGTTATTAAAGTTAAATAACTTATCTAATAACAAGTTATTTAAGCAGGGGGGGGACTCGGCTGCCCGTCTGAAAAACACTCGGAAAACAGAGTGAAATTGGATTTGAGGCATCAGGTAAATTCTAATGCCATAATCCAGCCGAACAGCCCAATTTCAAGGCCGAACAAAGATATTTGGAAGATAGTATTCCTTCCGGCCTGAGATATAAATAACCAATTCCTGGAGTTTAAATCTTATCTATTTGCCAGAAACATAATACAGGAAAATAAACTTGCAAATGCAATACAGTGGTGCCTCGCTTAACGGGTGCCCCGTTTAACGACGAATCCGCATAGTGATAAAGATTTTGCTATCGCTTTTGCGATCGCATTGCGATGTTCCCTATGGGGGAAAATCGCTTTGCGATGATCGGGAACAGGCTGATTGGCAAGAAACAATAAAATAAATGAATGAATTTGGCATTTAAAGATCCAGGTTTTAACAGAATGAGTATGGTTTGGTGGAAACAAATCACAGAATCCTAGAATCATGAAGTTGGAAGGGGTCTCTAAGGCCATCAAGTCCAACCTGCTGCTCCATGCAGGAATGCAAACCAAAGGAGACCTGCCAGCTGTTTGTCTAAGTTCCTCTTGAAATGCCTCCAGGGTTGGAACGCTCAACCCCTCTCGAGGTCATGGGTTCCATTGTCATACTGCTCTAACAATCAGGAAGTTTTTCCTGCCATTCAGCTGAAATCTGGCTGCCTGTCACTTGAGCCCATTGTTGCGTGTCCTGTACTCGGGGATGATCGAGAACAGATCTTGCCCCTCCTCTGTAGGACAGCCTTTCAAGTATTTGGAAAGTGTTATATCACCCCTCTGTCTTCTTTTCTCGAGGCTGAACATGCCCCGTTCTTTCAGTCTTTCCTCCCAATTATAATGCGGTCATCACATTTAATGTTCATCTTACTTGCTGTCTACAACACCCATCATTTGTTCCTCGCCCTTACTCCACAGAGGTGCACAATTTGTATACAAGACTCTGGCTCAATATTGTGCTCTTATGTGCCTGAGGAAGTGGGTTGTAATCCATGAAATCTTGCACCGAACTAGGTACCACAATACTTCCCGTTTTCACGTTGATTTTATGGTACCAACGGCTACTACTCCCTCCTCATTTGGAAACTCGGTAAAGCTCAGGCGAACTTACGTGGCTTCCACAACGACACCAACCCCAGCGGGCTTCAGGGCTTCTGTGATGGCTATGGCGATTTGTTTGGTGAGGCGCTCCTGAACTGCAGAAAGAAAAGAGGGGAATGAACCTGATTACCTGAAGCTATGTGCTAGTCCTCTCCATCAGAAGATATTTGAACCCACTCTGTGGCCACCAGTGGACCCAAATTCTAGCCGATCCAGAAGGAAACGGAAGAGACAAGAAAAAACCCATTCAAAATGGTCTCCCTTTTGTACCTTTCCAGAGGTCTCAGGGCCCCCGACGCCCATCCCCAGACCTTGAAGGATCAAACTCATTCCTTCAAATCCCCCCCCCATCATCTTCAATGGCTTCAAACGTTTTTCTTCCAATGCAAAAAGATTCCCTGCAGCTTTCAGTGTCCAACAATGCTTTTTTAAAAAGAGAAAAATTGGGAATTGGACACGGCACTCTCAAAATATAAGAAAAATTATCCCCCACCAATGGTCTGGGCACTCGGTCTGCCACTCTGTACAGATCAGCGGGTGGGTGGTACGGAAAGGTTTCTGCCTTTAAGGCCCAGCCGCCCTGTCCCCACGCAGAAGTCCTGCAGGTTTTCCACAGCCCACATCCACACAAGCATGACAAAGGGAGGGGGGTCCTGTGACGTCCACACCTCCTTTTTCTAACTTTTTTTAAATCTGGAAAAGCCGCCGCACTTTAGAAAAATGAATGGGGAGGTGTGGACAGTGGCCAGTGACAAATACGTTGCCCTTCTGGATTTGGTAAACGATTATGCCATGGCATCACAAAGACCCATTCAGGGCGTCCTGAGGGCTGTAGGAGGGCAGCGGTCACCTCTTTTCCAAGAGGGAGGCTAAACCCTGGTCAAACATGTGCTGCAAGGGAAGAGTCTGGAAAAGTTCTTTGAGGGTTGGGCGCACTCAGAATCTTTCAGCCCAGAGCAGGGTCTACACCTACAGCCAATGAAACCATAAGAATAAGATGCAGCTTTTGGCAGAAAAGTAAGCTTCGATTGTCTAGGCTTCTTACCTGTAGGAAAAATGCCAGACCTGGGAAAGCGAACGCTGTTTGAATTACAGCAAACAGAATCCCCCAACCAGCCTGGCTTTTTCAAACATTAACATTCCACACTCTGGGGACCTTTCCACTCACTCCTCAGAGGAAGGGTTGAACAAAAAAAAACAAGCATTTGAATTCTCGAAGGCTTTCACCGCCAGGATCCGATGGTTGTTGTGGGTTTTTCGGGCTCTTTGGCCGTGTTCTGAAGGTTGTTCTTCCTGACGTTTCGCCAGTCTCTGTGGGGCCGGCATCTTCAGAGAACAGGAGTCAGAACTCTGTCTGTGCTCTGGTGCAGTGCGTGGGATAGATAACACAGACAGAGTTCCGACTCCTTTCCTCTGAAGATGCCTGCCCCACAGAGACTGGCGAAATTGTTGGGAGGAACAACCTTCAGAACACAGCCAAAGAGCCCGAAAAACCCACAACAAGCAAAACTAGCACTTCTTTTCCTCATGTTCTTGGGCAATATTTTATTGCCCCAGATAGTGGAGGAAGAGTGAAAGCTACCGTCAAATGACCTTTCTCGGAGACTCCGAGCAATGGAGGGGGCAAGAAGGGGCTTCCCCAGGGGTGGGACAGGCGTTGACACAATGCAAAGCACAAGCGGCTGCTTATATACTGTCCAATACCGGCTTAAAGCACTCTCTGGGCAGTTTACAATTGAATTACGCAGGCTGCACCTTGGCCACTGTCAGCAAACTGGGTATTTAATTTACTGACCTCAGAAGGATGGAAAGCTCAGTCAACTTCAAGCTGGCTATGTTAGCCAATTAGGACTGAACTCAGTACAGTGGTGCCCCGCATAGCGACAATAATCCGTGCAGCCAAAATCGTCACTATACGGATTTGTTGCTATGCGGAACAAAGAAGCCCATAGGAATGCATTAAGGCACGTTTAATGCGTTCCTATGGGCAAAAAACTCACAGTTCTGCAAAAATCCTCCATGTGGCCGCCATTTTCGCTGCCTGGTAAGTGAGGAATCCAGGCAAAAACACAGCGGGCAGCCATTTTATTTACCCGGCGGCCATTTTGGAACCACCGATCAGCTGTTAAAAAAACATCGCTATGCAAAAATCGGTAAGCAAAACGCTTACCAATCATCGCAAAGCGATGTTTTGCCATTACAAACATCACAATGCAATCGCTTTTGCGATCGCAAAAAACACATCGCTATGTGGATTCGTCGTTAAATGAATCGCTCGTTATGCGGGGCACCACTGCACAAAAAGTTGTCAGTCTCTTCCTTTAATGCTCTCTCAGCATCCTTCCCATATAAGGTATTGATGTTAAATGTTATACACCCTTCCCTTCCCACACCTTTAACCAAATGCCCCCTCTTTTTTTACTTTAACATATTTAGTGCAGGAAGGATGGATTTAACACCAGGGTTCTGCAGCAGTGCTGTTCCAAACCTTGCATGCCACCTTGGCTCTGCCGTACCCCACGGAAATTCACTAGATATCTATGTTTACATATTCATTGGAAGACATTGTCCATCGCTGGAGATCACCTACCCTGTAATCTTCTGCTGTATATTTCCACTATCCTGCAAAGGGGGGGGGGAGGAGAAATTCTGTTAATTGCACTTTCTGGATGTGAACAAAGTTTTTTTAAAACTAAGCAAAACAAATATTTTTGCATTTTCAAATCTATTTATCAACAGACCATCAAGAACGTTGCCAGAAACTGCCTGCTTATGACTAACCAGAAGAGTTGAGGAAGCAGGCTGTGGTGAACTGCAAAATATACAATTTGATTCAATTTGAACTTATGAGCCCTATTCAGTCACACTCTGACCAGGTGAGCTCCCTACAATCTGGAACATTAGGACGTTTGTTTACCTGTGTGAACCCATCCCCCCGCAAGCCGGAACATATTCTCTACACAGCGGTTGCTTGCCATACATAGAAAGCAATGACAGAGAGAGGAGCTGGTCCCTGTCACTGGCTGGGAAGCGTATTCTGATAAGGAACAACGGAAATGCGCTGTTTTGCTCATGACGTGGTGGGCTTGATATATTTTTCTTCCTTTGTGCCCCTCAGCTTTGTGTGCTCAAGGCAGGCAGCTGGCTTCCTCCACCCTTTTTTACAGCATGCAAATATAGAAAACACACCACAACCACCCGGTAAAAGGATTGAAATAAAGGGGGCGGGGGGGAAGAGCCGTGTGGCTATTACAAAATACAAATGCAAGAATAGGCAATACTTTTATAGGCCACTCATAAAAAATAAAAATGAGAGTAATGGTGAAACAAGAAGCAGAAAAATAAAACGGCACATTGTACCCCTTCTCTGCCAAGGTGACGTAACAAAAATTGGCAAATTTATGGGCAGTGCGAGATGTCTAGAGGACCTTCTTTTTTTTTCTTCCCCACTAAGGACAGTTCAACGCACGCTGCCGCATGAGGCAAAATGTCAAATGGGAGATGCTCACTGAAACCCATATACGTAGCGCCTGAAGCAAGACATTGTATTTTGGTCCATGTAGTAGGATAAATCTCACAAACACCTCACTTTCCGCCCCTGGCAACAGATATACAATACTAGCAACTAGAGATGGGCACGAACCGCCACTTTTGATGATTTGTGCCGGTTTATCCTTTGGACGAATAGGGGTTTGGCCGTTCCCAGCCCCGCCTTCTCTGGAGAGCGGCCACTCAGAGGCAGCAGCCCGGCTTCCCTGCCACCGCCTCCCTTTGGGTGCTGCCTGCCTGAGGAGGCGGGGCTGGGAACGGCCAATCCCGTTCATCCGAAGGACGAACTGGCACAAACCACCAAAACTAGAAGTTCGTGCCCATCTTTAGTAGCAGCAACAAACAAAACCTGGATGATATCCAAACTCTGGGAACTGAAGCTTAGGTGGCTGAAGCCTCTGAGTCACAGAACCAGCCGCCGCCAGGGCTTTTATGATCCTAAACACATCTGATCTCATCTCATTGCAGAAGATAAACAGAGCTAGACTTGGATTGTGAGTCAGCAGGAAATAAAAGCTAGGGATTTCCAATCTTGATGATCTGAAGACGAGACGGACCAATGATCTGACTCATAATAGCAGGGCCGTATTCCATTCGCTGTGTTCCTGTTTTCTTCACGCTGAATAGCTTGTGCTCCTGAGAGACACATCCTTAACCAGAAATGTTAGAAGAAGGAGCTCTGGAAAGCATCATGCGCTTAATAAGAAAGGCTCAATGAAAGGAAGGGTCAAAGAGTTACTGGAGCACTCTTTTATAGCCTGCTTGCCAAGTGAGAGAGAAAAGGCTCATGAGACAAATTTTAGCTTTAGTTCTTAGCACAAGTGACCTTTCCTGATTAGACACAACTATGCTTGACAAATAAATTTTGGAAAATGCTGCTTTTTTTTTTTTGCTTCAGCTGAATTCTTTTGCTGCAACTTGGATTCAGTTACTTTGGGCAGAGCTATAGCATGTATGCCATTATTATTATTACTCAAAAACACCAGGCACAGTCAAAATTATAAAAACATTGACCGGTATTATATAGCAGATATAGGGTACGACAGAGGACAAGATGGCTGGACAGGGTCATTGAAGCGACCAACATGAATTTGACCAAACTCCGGGAGGCAGTGGAAGACAGGAGGGCCTGGCGTGCTCTGGTCCATGGGGTCACGAAGAGTCGGACACGACTTAACGACTAAACAACAACAACAATACAGCAGATACAAGTTTTAACCAAAAAACTAAGTATCTGTTAAATATCATCTGCAACTCCTTATAGTAAGTACTGTGTGATGATCATCATCATCAACATCTTTTAAAACAAACACTTCCATTGATGTTGCTGAACTGGTGAAGACTTCACAATTGTACCTCAGTGTTTGCCCATGTGGGGGTTGTGAAGTATTTTCTGGGGGTGCTCACAGTTCGCCTTACAAGTGTTGTAGCCTTTGTATTCGCGAAGGCTTTCACGGCCGGGATCTAATGGTTGTTGTGGGTTTTTTGGGCTGTTTGGCCATGTTCTGAAGGGTGTTCTTCCTAACGTTTTGCCAGTCTCTGTGGCCGGCATCTTCAGAGGACAGCACTCTGCGCTCTGGTATAGTTGGTTTAGGAGTGGAGTTGTAGCCCTTGTTAAATAATTCTTTCCCTGAGCTTTCTGAACATGATATACTCACTAACTTTAATATTTTGCTGTATGTAAGAGAAATAGGTTCTTGTGGGGGGGGGGAAGAAGCCTGTAGTTTGTGAGAAGGGGTGTCTTTACCCCCATTAAAATTGCCTCGTTATGCAAATATTGCAGAAGGGGCTTGTCGGTAACTTGGGACTGCGACTCAAAAAAGGTCGGAACCACTGTTTTTTTACATTCTATCCATTAAGGCTGCTTTACACCTGCCCGGAAATCCAGAAAGAAGAGTTTATTTACACGGCAGGGGTCATGGCCGCGGTGTACAAACCCAAAGAGAGAAATCCTATTAGGAGGGATTATTGCCTTTGTGTGTAAACAGCTTGGCAAGTTTGAAATTGAGCCAGAAATGGCTTTAAAGAGAATGAAACTGAAGTGTTCACTTTTGAAATTTTATCTAGGCAGCCTCATCCTAAGATACCTCTGGGTAGAATGTCAAAGCTAGTTACGGGCAATTACTGAGAGGAGTCACAAATCAGATAACAAATTAAAGGCACAGGATGTTTGGCTCTGCAGAGAAACTGAGATCTGGCAGCACTTTGCATAGGTGCACAGATGTGAGTCTGTCCCAAATATGCATCGTATTCAGAGTCTACACTGTGCCTCGTGGTACAGAGGTTAAACTGCAGTACTGCAGTGAAGACTTCACAACCTGAGTTCGATCCAACCTTGGAGCCCCCTCCAAGGTTGACTCAGCCTTTCATCCTTCCAAGGTTGGTAAACTGAGTACACCACTCACAGGGGGTGGGGATGTATAGCCTGCATAATCAAATTGTAAACTCTCCAGAAAGGGCTTTAAGTGCTCTGGAGTAATATATAAGCAACACACTTTACTTTACCTACACTGAATATTACTACTGACTGCCTAGATTTACAGCTACAGAGACATATTAGCATGTTCTATAAAGCTGTAGTTCTCCAACTGGGGTCCCCAGGTGTTCTTGGACTGCAGTTCCCAAAAGCCTTTTCACCACTTGCGGTGCTGGCCAGGATTTCTGGGAGCGGCAGTCCAAGAACATCTGGGGACCCCAGTCGGAGAACTACTGCTCATATAAAGAATTGTCCCGTGTCCCTCTCTGTCTCCCCTCTGGTGAGACCTAACTGGCCACCCTGTGCACAACACAACCATTATTTCTGTCTTATACAGTGGTGCTTCGCTAGATGATGATAATCCGTTTCACTGAAATCACTGTTTAGCGAAATCATTGTCTAGCAAAAAGCATTTCCCCATTGGAATGCATTGATACCTGTTTAATGTGTTCCAATGGGGAAGAATCGTTGTTGTCTAGCGAAGATTGGCCATAGGAAAGCCGCTTTGCGAACTGCTGATCAGCTGTTTAAATTGCTGTCTTGAGAAGCTTAGGTCCCGAAAACACCTGTTTTGCGAGCGCGGAGGGAGCTGTCAAAATCGTCGTCTAGAGAAAATCAGTTTGCGAAGCAGGGACCAAACATTGTCCAGCGAAATTCCCCCATAGGAATCACTGTTTTGCAAATCACTATAGCGATTGCAAAAAGTCAATGTCTAGCGAAAAAACTGTCATGCGGGGTAACTGTCTAGCAAGGCACCACTGTATCAGGAAGAATTTGCTCACTGACATCAGACAGGAACTAATTGTTCCAAGGGTCTCTCAGCTTGTCCACTTAACTTCAGTAAAATGTATTGACTGGCACGAGATGGAAAGAAAATGACAGGGTTCCCGGGGCAATATCGGCAGGCGAAAATGGACCCATCAGAAGCATGCGATAATGCTCGTTTGAATTCTTCCTGCACCTCCAAAACTGAGCCATTATTGGGGACCCATTGATAGATCCTGCCAATATGACCCATAGCAATGCCCTGCTAATGGATCTCAACATCCTAAATCAGCGGTAAACAACCTTTTCGGGACCACGGACCGGCTGAGGAAGGCAAAGCACACACACACCACGCTTGTGCACACGTGCGAAGGAGCGCAAGTGCTCTTGGGTGCATGTGTGAAGCAGTGGGGGAGCATGTGGGCACGGGCCAGTGTGCGCGCAATTGCTCCGCCACCCCTTTGCGCATGCACCGGAGGATCTGCATGCCCCTCCCCACCCCTTCGCTCGGGCACATGGATGAAGGGGTGGGGGAGTGCTCATACTGGCACTGGCATGCATGCACGTGGACAAAGCAGCTGTCGGGGGGGAATGCATGCGGGATGGGGCTGGGAGTTCTGTCTTCCCGGCCTGGTCGGTCCGGCTCAGGCAACGGAAGGAGGGTTGACATCCTCTGTCCTAAATCCTCAAAAGATGAAGAACGCCACAAGAAGGTGGGCAAGACGCTGGACGTCTGCTGACACAGGGAAAGACAAAAGCTCCAGCTACCTTTGATCTTCCTGGTCGTATAAGGCAAGGAAACCATCCAATGCCCCCCGTCCAGAATGTTCTCACCAGATGCAAACCAACTTGGGAAGTGAAAAAGTCAAGGTTTGTGGGACACGAAAGGCCACCAGGTTCGAAGACACGAAGAGCGGTGTGACCGGATCGGGTGGAAGGGTTATCCGTGCCAGCATCCTGTTTCCGATGTGGCCCATCAGAGGCCCTGGGGAAGCCCAGGGACAGAGGGGGACGGCATGTCTTACCCCCACCCCACCCTGTTTGCCAGTCAGCGTCTGAGAGACAGAGTTCTTCTCTCTCCAAACACAGAGGGCAGGGTCCTTCTAAACTCACTGAGAATAGCAGCCAGGCATCCAAGTGCTCTGTGAGATCTCTGGCTTGCTACTATGCATGCTTGAGACTGCCTCGTCACAGCGAACAGGGAGTACTTGTGTGGAATGGTACCATATACGGAATACCTCCCTGCACCTGCTCAGAAAAAGCTGTTCTCTGATGTTCCCTGCATTCCTTGCCATTTTCTATTGTAGTTTTTGCAACCTCGCAGGCTGCATTTAGTAGGCTTCCATGCGAGGGGCCTTTCAGGACGGAGGGGACTGTCAATCTGTCTAGCACAAATCAGTTGTTCTTTCCTGCCTCTATATTCAAAGAGAGTGTTCCCCCTGCTCTAGCTTTCCCCCCTCTCTTCTGTCTACTGGAAGCAGTCAGTGAGTTTGTTGAAGGGCTTGTTGAAAGCAGTCATGTTTACCCGTTTGCTGTTCCATCTGTTCAATTGAAACCTTTTTCGTCTTTCTGCTCCTAATGTCTCAGAGGATGTTATTGAGAGTGCAAGCGGCACTTGATGAGAGAAAAGGGGTGGACTAATTTTGGGGGAACTTGAAACTATTCTGCTCTGTTAATACCTGCACTTCTGCTGTGCCATCCAAGGGATTCAAACTGAAATTCAAAACTCTACAACATTTTCTGTGATATCTGGTGGGACGCACTTTACCCATTCCTGATCTAGAATTCAAACCACGCAAGACACTTAACTCTGAATTTAGAAGGCAGAGTCCCTTAGGGGCAAATGATGTTCCTTTGTCCTAGCAAGAGCTTTTCTCAACCTCTGTCTTTTCAAATTAGTATGCTTTGTTTTGTGATTGGTTAGCAGGAGGCAAACATGGGCTTCACTTGCATATCTGATTGGGAACCGTGTGTCCAGAGTGCCATGTGCTGCTCAGTGTGAGCTGAGCATCTTGCCTATTTTCACCCTGAATTTGCTGTTCTAAGTGAAGACTGATAAGTTTACCCAGTGCAGGACTGTGACACTTCTTGGGTGGATTAATCAGTCAATGGCAAGCATTACACTTGCCAACGTACACAACAAGCTACTTCTGAAGGCTGAGCGTCTATGTACAATTTAATTGCAGTGCAGCATTTGTGTTTTCTTGAAATTCAGTGGGGGACACAGAGAACAAAATGCTCTGTTCCTCTATCAGTGGGATTTATCTGGCTCTGTTTGCTTGTTTGATCCCTTTTGCAGAGCAGACTTTTCAACATCGCCTGGTATTTAAAAGTGTCATCCTACCAATGTGCAGCTACCCTTATTATTTTAAAAAATCTGTAACTTGTTGTTTACTCATTTAGTCGTGTCCGACTCTTTGTGACCCCATGGACCAGAGCACGCCAGGCCCTTTTGTCTTCCATTGCCTCCCGGAGTTGGGACAAATTCATGTTGGTCGCTTTGATGACACTGTCCAACCATCTTGTCCTCTGTCGTCCCCTTCTCCTCTTGCCTTCACACTTTCCCAACATCAGGGTCTTTTCCAGGGAGTCTTCTCTTCTCATGAGATGGCCAAAGTATTGGAGCCTCAGCTTCAGGATCTGTCCTTCCAGTGAGCACTCAGGATTGATTTCCTTCAGAATGGATAGGTTTGTTCTCCTTGCAATCCAGGGGATTCTCAAGAGCCTCCTCCAGCACCACAATTCAAAAGCATCAATTCTTTGGCATTCAGCCTTCTTTATGGTCCAGCTCTCACTTCCATACATCGCTACTGAAAAAACCATCGCTTTGACTATGCGGACCTTCGTCGGCAAGGTGAGGTCTCAACTTTTAAAGATGCTGTCTAGGTTTGTCATCACTTTCCTCCCAAGAAGCAGGCATCTTAATTTCGTGGCTGCTGTCACCATCTGCAGTGATCATGGAGCCCAAGAAAGTAAAAGCTGCCACTGCCTCCCTATCTTCCCCTTCTATTTGCTGGGAGGTGATGGGACCAGTGGCCATGATCTTAGTGTTTTTTTTTATGTTGAGCTTCAGACCATTTTTTACGCTCTCCTTTTTCACCCCCATTACAAGGTTCTTTAATTCCTCCTCACTTTCTGCCATCAGAGTGGTATCATCTGCATATCTGAGGTTGTTGATATTTCTTCTGGCGATCTTAATTCCAGTTTGGGATTCCTCCAGTCTGGCCTTTTACGTGATGTATTTTGCATATAAGTTAAATAAGCTGGGGGACAATATACAGCCTTGTCGTACTCCTTTCCCAATTTTGAACCAATCAGTTGTTCCATATCCAGTTCTAACTGTTGCTTCCTGTCCCACATACAGGTTTCTCAGGAGGTAGATAAGGTGGTCAGACACTCCCATTTCTTTAAGGACTTGCCATAGTTTGCTTTGGTCCACACAGTCAAAGGCTTTTGCGTAGTCATGCCTGTAACTACACAATCCATTTACATTTATTTAGAAGTCTGTTTTCCAGCAACACATCTCCCGCTCTGGTTACAACAGGGTTTTGCCTCCAAGCTAAATGGTATTTCTGAGATGCATTTTTGAAGTTTCAAAAAAAAAGTGAATCATAATTGCTTTGAATTCATCTCTGACGCTGGTACATAGGACTTGATCCCCTCAGGTTACAAAGAAACGGGGGAAGTCAGATTTAATTGAGATGCCGACTCCAGTAGAAGGTCACCAGGGACTCAATATAATAGACCGTATCGATTCAATGGTGAGTGGAGATTTGCTGTTTAAGAAATGACATTCTTTTGTTCCTGCATTATCAGTACGTCACCCAAAAAATGGTACCTTCTGTGAATTTTATTCCCCCTGATGGAGGCTGTAATCCAGCCAAACTAGGGAGCAGTAGTTTGAGAAAGGCGTGAGATAATTGATAGGGCCACTGTATCACACTGTAGTGTATTAGGTGCTGCGCTAAATAATGCCTATTTTTCATTTCTTTCTTCTGCTTTGTTTTGTTCCTTTGTTTCTGGCCTTAAGGCTCAGGCCTCAAAGTTTGGGTTGAATTTTTGTTTACTACCTTGAGAAACTCAGCAAAAAATAAAAAGATAGGATTCCCCCGCCCACCCCCAGTAAGGGTGGCTTTTCATGGCGTAGCCTTATACAGCCTTGTTAGGCATCCTTCAGTCTCGAAAGACTATGGTAACGTGCTCTGTATGGAGGACTTGGAACAGCGCCTAGTGTGGCTGAGGAGGCCAATTCGGGTGTGACTATCCGTTCCACACTGAAGACAAATCCAATCTGTCCCCTGTCTGGCTCCCTGGTTTTGCTGCTTTTGTGACTTCCTCTTTGCCTCGGCCTGTTGGGCAAGGGTCTCTTCAAATTGGAAGAGGCCGTGATGCACTGCCTGCCTCCAGGCTGAACGCTCAGATGTCAGGGTTTCCCATCTGTTGAGGTCTATTCCTAAGGCCTTCAGATCTCGCTTGCAGATGTCCTTGTATCGCAATTGTGGTCTCCCTCTGGGGCGCTTTCCCTGCAGTAATTCTCCACAGAGGAGATCCTTTGGAATCCGACCATCAGCCATTCTCACAACGTGCCCGAGCCAACGTAGACGTCGCTGTTTCAGTAATGTATTCATGCTGAAAATTCCAGCTCGTTCTAGGACTACTCTGTTTGGAACTTTGTCCTGCCAGGTGATACCAAAAATCCGTCGGAGGCAACGCATATGGAAGGTGTTCAGCTTCCTCTCCTGCCGTGCACAAAGGGCCCAGGACTCACTGCAGTACAGGAGTGTGCTTAGGACACAGGCTCTATAGATTATACAGCCTACAAAGTTTAATATTTCTCACCCACCCCTATGTAAGAAAACATTTCCCCACACCATGACCTTTAGATTTGAAAGACAAGAGCGCTCTACAAACTCTTAAGATCAGAGCAGGCATAACTATGTTGGCGATGGGGGGGGGAACCCTTCATCTGGATGGTCATGGTATTAGACATGGGCACGAACCGCCAGTTCGTCTTTTGAGCGAACCAGTGGTTCAATGCTTCCTAGACCTGCCACCTCCAGTTGGCACTGACTCTGAGTGGAGAAGGCAGAACCGGGAACTGATGAACACCTTGTTCATCCAAAGGATGAACCTACACAACGCGCCCAACCTGTAGTTCGTTCCCACCTCTCTAAGGCAACCTTCTCTCTCCGTGGACAAATCTGCCCTTTCCATGTGGTTGAAAGAGATGTGCCTAAATTCATAATGCAAAGTCAATTTATGCAGGTTTACTCCTCGGTACATTCCACCCAGGGCTTAGAAGTTGCAATCTTATTTTTAAAAGGAGCACGTTAAAAAGCTCTGATTCCACCAAAGTCAACCAGGCTCTCTCTAATAAGTCTGCTCTGCAACACAGCTAATATTCAGCAGCATATAAGGGTGAATTACCAACAACTACAGCTTTATGGGTGAGTTAGATTGAGACTTTCTCAGCTAATTCCTCGGTCCAGGTCCAGTTACGTCTTTTTTTTTTTGGCCGCACCAGGTTAGTATGAATACAACATGACACAAAGAAAAAACCTAGACAAATTCTTAGCTCAACGACATTCCCTGAGAAGCCAGAATGCTCCCATCTGGTATTGCTCCATCCTCCTTTCAAATGCCTTCACAGAAGGAGATTCTGTAGCTCTTCCAGATTACTGCTTTGTAACGAGTTTTTAAAATGTAACTTTCCAAGCTCTGAGGGCTAAAAAATAAATCAGAAAAAAATGCATCTCTTGCTCTTTGGATGTTTTCCCTCCAGCAATTAATTTTTCTTTTTGTTACACGTTTCTGCAAAAAGTGTTATGTTCCCATCATGCTTCTGCTCTTAATGGGTTTCTACAATCAGACACCTTTGCCACAGGAGGGAGCACTGCTTCTACATACAAGATCAGTGTCTCACTTTTTGTAGTTCAAAAGTGCTACATCAATGAAATGTAGTAATAGTAATGATTACTCAGGCCTTTTCCATTAAGTAGTGTGAGCTGTGCAGAGATTAACAGTACAGTGAACTGTCATGACAGCGGCCTTATTCCAGGTGTTCCTTATCCTTAATCCAAGAGGCTTACAGATCATATTGCAGTTTGCTGAAACACGGAGAAGGATAAGATTATGCAGCTCATTCAGACTTCATTCAGCGGAATCGGCTTTACTAATCCACACTGATTTAATTACCTGTAGGTTCTTACCTTGCAAGTTTACTGAGTCCAAGCACCTGCTTGTTCGGAAGGTAACCAATGTGCACCTATGGCAGAAAAAGAAAACAGCTATGAAACAGCTGGTACAACAGAGCGATTCAGCAAGACCTGTAAGATTCATGCATGTGATTCCATGCCGTATCAAACATGACCCACAACAGACGTGTGCTGTTAAAAATGTGGGAGGCCATGCAGTCGAGCAAGACTTGGAGATCAAGAACAAGCAGAAATTTAACATGCGCAAAGGGACTCACTTCCCACGTCTCTCTCCTTCCTGTAAAGAACGGAAGAAGTAGTCAGAGATCTTTTAAAAATTCAAAGTTTATTAAGTTTACTGCACAAAGAAGGGCAATATTCATGAATTTGATGCCCTAGTGAACTAGGCTGTTGAGAAATTCAGCTTATATGCAGTTCACCTAGAAGACAAATCTCTGTTGGCTTTATTCAAGTGTCATGGCTTCCTACAGCGAGCCACAGGAAATGCAGGTTAACGAGGGTGGTGCTCATAATAATTCTCATCCCTGTCACTAAACTACACTTAACAGAGTGGGTTACCTGGAGAGATGGAATGGGCTAGCCAACTCTCTGTTGGAAACTGTTTTGTATTGTTAAATAGTTTTAGGTGTTCTAAATTGTTTCGGCTGCTTCTTATAACTTACCCTAAGATCTTACCTAAGACTCCTCACTGGAGTGAGGAAATACCAACATATCTCTCCTGCTCTGGCCATGCTGCACTGGCTGCCCATCCGTTTCCGCACCGACTTCAAAGTGTTAATGCTTACCTATAAGGCCCTAAACGGTTTAGGACCCCGATACTTGGTGGAATGCCTGCTCCCACCTAGATCTATTCGGATCACCCGCACGAGCCAGGAGGTGAGGCTGAGGAGCCTGACACCAAGGGAGGCCTGGAAGGAAAAGACACAAAACCGGGCCTTCTCGGCAGTGGCTTCTCGCCTCTGGAATAACCTTCCTCCGGTGATTCATGCGGCCCCTACGCTGGGCACTTTCAAGAGTCAATTAAAAACATGGTTATATGTTCAGGCCTTCCCTCCGGTCAATATTTAACTCTCTCTCTCTCTCTTCTTTTCCCCTCTCCTTATTGTTCTATTATTGTATGTGTTTTAATTGATTGTAATATTGTATGTTTTATGACAAATACTTCTGTTGGAAGCCGCCCAGAGTGGTCGACCAGACCAGATGGGCAGGATACAAATCAAATATATAAAAACAAACAAACAAACAAACAAACAAATAAATAGATAGATAAGAGGGGAAAATAGGACTTTTAGCCTCTGAAAAAGTTTCTGAGAACATCTTATTAAAATGATTAATTACACAAACACCCCCACACCCATTTACAATCTAAAAGACAGAAGACACAAGCAATCGGATGAATAGAAAAATCGCTAGTTTTCAATCTGCCGCATAGGGCCAGGGTTACTGACAGACATTTCCGGCAAGCAGGGATTTCCACATGGCCAGAAAAGGAACACATGGGGTGTTTTGATTTGTTCTTCACTCTTGACTAATGTGGGAAAAGTGGGAGGGAGGGATGTTGTCACTGAGGTCTGAACAGCCCAGAATTTCAACCTCTCAGAATTTCCCAGAGCATGCAGAGCTGAGATGATTTCATGCTTCCTGTTGTACCACAGCGCAGATTATGGGCAAACAACTGCACCCCAGACAAGTGAGCTGGCAGTCTAGTAAAAGAAAATCAAGTAAAAAATTGCAGGCTATGAGGAAAGATCTTTAATTAAGCACTTTAATGGGGGGGAAACAGGGTCCGTTGCTTTCTTTTAAGAACACCAGTGTAAAAAGGCATGCTAATATATTTTTAACTTTCCATGAATAGTACCAGTTCTTTAAGAAAAGCTGATTTCTGTGAACAGAGAATCCAAAATTTTCCAACTGAGAGACTCTCGCCGTGGACTTTTAAGTCTGTATGGAAACCACGACAACGCTAAACTCTGTCAACAGTATAAAGCAGTATGGGAAATAAACCGAGGCATTTAGGAGGAAAAAACTTGTGTCGATCCTTAACAAACTGCGAAGCAAAACAAGTACAAGGTGAGAGAAGTGCACACTCATCAGGACGTAAGAGAAATATCTGGTAAGCTTGATGCACAACCAGATCCTTAAGGTAAAACGAATTGCTTACATCTACAGTGGTGCCTCGCTTAACAAGCGCACCATTTAACGACGAATCCGCATAGCAACGCGTTTTTTGCAATCGCTAATGCGATCGCATTGCGATGTTTTAGGTGGCAAAACATCGCATTGCGATGATCGGTAAGCGTTTCACTTATCGATCTTCGCATTGTGATGTTTAGAAAACAGCTGATCGGCGGTTCCAAAATGGCCACCAGGTGCAGAAAATAACCGCCCGCAGTGTTTTCGCGCCCTGCCCTCACTTACCGAGGCGGCAAAAATGGCGGCCAAAAAGGGAATCTTCGCTTACCGGTGAGTTTTCCCCCCATAGGAACGCATTAAACGGAGTTTAATGCATTCCTATGGGGTTTTACGTTCCGTATAGTGATGTTTCTGTATAGCGACGTTAATCCTGGAACGGATTAACGTTGCTATGCAGGGCACCACTGTATTACCAAAGGTAAGCTCCCTGCATCTTGATTAAAGACAGGAGCAGAGAAAAAATCTACAAAGAATCAATAGGCGTTGAGCAGAGCATGGAAGCTATATAGCTGATGTATACAGATCCGGAGTTAGCTGGATCTGCTCAGCAAAAAACACTCACACGCACAGAAAAAAACCCCAAAGGTACCCAATTCTTTTATAGGTTTGAGAACAGGAGTTTATCTCTAGGGATGGGACTTTTATATTTTAACGGAAAGGTTTAAAAAAATGAAAGAGGATCTTTTCTCATGGTCATGTTCTTTTGTTGTTAGTGACAACACAAGCCTCAAACACAAATGATTTGTATTAAAGAAAAGAGAGGCACAGAACAGTTTTGGGGTTTTTTGTGTGTTTTCTTCTTTTGTTTAACCTTTCTTTCCTCCCCAGTTCATCAAATCACCTTGGAAATTTTTCATCCAGTAGCAACTTAAGGACTGCTGTCAGCAGCCAATCAAAACCTCCAGGGGGTGGGAGGGACTGGGAATTCTGAGGCTGTAAAAGGGACTGGAGTGGTTGGAACCCTGTGGAAGTCCACCACAAAAAGTACATATAAAAAGGAGGCATCACCTGAAATAACCTGAAAATAAACATAAAGGTTTTCACTCTGCACATCTCTGTTACCCATCAGCCATTTCCTCAGGAGAAGACCTTGCAAAAGTTACTGGTTTTTTAGTACACACGCCACAATCTCCCAGGCACCAGATTGATTGGGAGATGGCAGGACTGTGATTCAAAACAGCAGAGCTCCACTGAAGAGTACCACCACTACGCAGTTAATTTGGCCCCTTTCCTCATTTCCTTCTGCTGACCCTTCAGAATTGTGTATCTTTTGGGGAGCCACTTGAGATGAGAAGCTCTTTTCAATGTATTTCTCATTGGTACACAACATTCAATTTCACATGGCAACTTCAAGTTTTAATTGGTATTTTTAAACTCGATTGGACATTTTGTATGCTGCCTTCCGTCCCTGCTAGGGAGGAAAAGTGGGATAAAAATACAAGAAAATCTGCCCGGATATTTGGAAGTCTGTTGTGGTGAGTTAAACGGGCACAGCGCTCTCTTTTCAACTGGCAGGACCCATAAGTAAGGGGATCCTGCTCCCCCAGTTAATTAAGTCTCTTGTGGAGATGGAGAACGGCTGAGCCAGGAAGACTCTCTGAAGCTACTCCATTCAGGTAGAAAGCATGTTTCTGAAAGCTGAAAGAACAGAAGGTGAACCTGACAGAAAATTTGCTCACAGAAGCGACCGTGCAGTGATTCGCCTGGGGCTCTTTTTCAGCTGGGCTATGTGACCTGGAACAGGAGATCAAAGCTTATGTCCATGGTGATCAGATTTAATGCACAGATGCGCGCCCTGGGGGCTTCCCCCAAGTATCACCTCCACATGAAGAGCTCGGAAACAAAATATCAGAACCTATTAAGAACAAGCAAGGCCTACGTGGCGAGAGCCTCGCTTCAAGGGAATGCTGGCAGAACACTTTTTTAAAAAAATCAATTCTAGAAATCAAGTTTACTGGCAAAAAGCTGTGAGCTTTTTAGGCTGTCTTAACAGAGGTATAGTCTCCAAATCCTGTGACGTACTTGTTCACCTCTATTCGGCAATGGTTAGGCCTCATTCAGAGTATCGTGTCCAGTTCTGGACACATCAAGAAGGATGCTAACAAACTGGAACAAGTTCAGAGGAGGGCGATAAGGATGATCAGCGGGCTGGAACACAAGCCTTATGAGGATAGACTGGAAAGAACTGGACATATTTAGCCTTGAGAAAAGAAGATTGGGGGCGGGGTGATAGGATAACACTTTCCAAATATTTGAAAGGCTGTCCTACAAAGGAGGGGCAGGATCTGTTCTAGATCATCCCTGAGTACAGGATATGCAACCCAGGGGCTCAAGTGACAGGCAGCCAGATTTCGGCTGAATGGCAGGAAAAACTTCCTGACTGTTAGAGCAGTACGACAACGGAACCCATGACCTCGAGAGGTGGTGAGCGCTCCAGCACTGGAGGCCTTCAAGAACTTAAGACAATCCCCTGGCAGATCTCCTTTGATTTGCATTCCTGCATGGAGCAGCGGGTTGGACTTGATGGCCTTAAGAGGCCCCTTCCAACTTCATGATTCTAGGATTCTGTGATTTGTCTCCACCAAACCGTACTCATTCTGTTAAAACTTGGATCTTTAAATACCAAATTCATTCATTTATTTTATTGTTTCTTGGTTACTTTTTTATCTTGTCTTTTCTCCTCATACATGGGGGGTTTACCTGGCTCTCCCCACCATGTTTTCCACAGTACAACTCTTTGTCAGGCAGGGCGAGGGTCAGAGTGTGTCTTTTATTTTTTGAACCCAAGTTCCAGTCCAACACTCCAGCCAATATATCGCACTGCCTGTCTCTCTCTCGTGACCGGGGGGGGGGGGGGGTGCCCTCAGACAGATAGTTCTAATATCTAAATATGGGTCTCCTTGGAGCCTGCTTTTTTGCAGAAGCAAAAAAAACAACAACTCAGCACCAGGAAAGTACTCTATACAAGCTAGATTTCTTGCAGATTCAAGAATATTTGAAAAAAATCTTTGCATGGGCAAACCAGCTGACAAGGGCTGGGATCCATGCTTTTAAAGGCATGCTGGTGTGGCAATTTTAAAAAGCAAAACTTGCCAGTCCTCTTTTCCTCATTTTGTTACAATACCCTTGGGCTGCCCCTCTTTCTCATCCCTTTCATCATGGAATTATGGACACCCATGACAGGACTTTCTATGGCCCGGCTAAACATGGTCCCCTTCCGCCACGAAATATCTCCTACACGAAAAGATTGTTGGACCAACTAGCCTGCTTCAGCACTCTCCTTTGAAACAAGATGCACTGACCTGCACCATTTCATTAAAATTACCCTTTTTTTAAAAACACTGGAAGTAGACTTCTGGTCACATCCAGTTTCCTTGAGAGGGTGGCCATCAAAGGTGCAAAGAGCAGAAAATGAGACCTTCACCTTTTCTTCCAGCAATTCTGCTTTTCTAGCGCCCCTTGCTGAGTGGACAGCTCAGTGAGTTAGGCCTCTGGCTGTGCAGCCAGAGGCTGGGAGTTCGATTCCCCCACTGTGCCTTCTGAGAGCCAGACTGTGTAGCCTTGGGCCAGCTGCACAGTCTCAAGGCATCCCCAGAAGAAGGGAATGGTAAACCACTTCTGAATATTCTCTATCTGGAAAAACCTGTAATTCAGAACGGACTTGAGGGCACACAATTTTTAGATGAGCGCATCCTTCTTTTTTGTCACGCGCCCAAGCATCCTTAACTGAGCCGTTTTTCCTACTAAATGAGAGTCCAGGGGCTGACATTTTTCACTCAACCCTTCTTCCAAACCAGGGTTGCCAAGAACCAAGCTAAGGAAGGGCTCTACCGTAACCTAAAGCCCCCTGTGTAATTTCCTACATATTCAAGCGGAATTGGAAGAACGGCTATAGAAGCCAGTTTAGAAGCTGGCAAACCACTGGACATTGGGCACAAGAGGCCTCCGTACAAATGAATGGAAGGCCCCTTTTGTTAAAAATATGCAGATGGAAAATAAATAATAACAACAGTCTCTTCGCCTTCCATAAATGTACCCTGGCTTCTCTTCTTTGCTTACTGCTCCGTATTTTTCATCATGCTTTGTGCGACCTTTTCCAGCAAGGAAAGCAAGGAAAGCTATACAGACCTTGCAGCTCCAAAAACCATCCCAAGCCACCAGAGGACACTGGCCCTTCAGATATCACTGAACAGAGCATACAGAGTTACCTATGAGGACTAGGAACTTGTTTAGCAGAAAGGAAGAGGGGGGAAAGAGAAAATCTTGGGGTACCAATTGTTGCTTGCTCAATGCAGGATTCCGGCACTAGCTGTTCAAAAAAAGTAACTTTTCCAAGCAAAAGTGACTTTCCAGTGTTGCGCCGAGTTTGTTGTTTGGACAATCAGTAAGAGAATCCATAAAATGTATTTCACACTTTGCCCCGTAGTGCCAATTGGAAATGGTACTACTTCTTTTTTCTGTCTTTTTATTTGTTAAATTATTATTATTATTATTATTATTATTATTATTATTATTATTATTATTATTATTATTATTATTATTATTATTATTATTATTATTATTATTATTAAAATAAAGAAATCACTTTTTAAAGGAAACAGACTCCAGTGTCGCATCTGATAACAGGCTTACCCAAAATGTTTTTGCCCGCACCAAGTTTAGAACCTTGGACCTCGGCTTTCTGTTTCCTAAGGAAGGACGGGGGGGGGGGAGTTGATTAAAGTTACCTTTCCAACAAATGGAACCAAGTGATGCTCGCACATTGAGAACATGTCGATGTCCTTCACAATCACCATCTCATCGTGGTCTTCATCAAATATGGCGTCATTTAGTACATCTGAAATTAAAGTAGCCACATTAGTAGAAGTTGTGATAGAAAAAAAAACCACCAATAAATAATTATATTTTATGTTAACTCCTCGGTCATGCTCCCAAATTATATTGCTAACTTATCTTTAGAAGCTACAGATTGTAACTTCATCCAAAAACCAAAAGCGCGTGCGCACGCACGCACGCACGCACGCACACACACCACACAAAACACTTCGGAGTCTATTGGTCCTCATCTATGAAGCCCTAAAAATTAACTGCATTGTGGTTCAATATGATTGCTGACTAAATTATTTTATAGTATTTATCTTTTAAATATACATCAAATAAACAAATTAAACAAAAATTGGGTATGTAACCATGGCAAAAAGTATCTGCTTCAGTTTCGCACAGGTAAACTCATGATAATAGCCGGCCTCACATGGCTCTTGTTGAAGACAAACAAACAACAAAAAGACTGAAAAGTAATTTTGCAAATCAGGTAACATCATTTCCTGTGATCTAGAAGTTTGCTAATCTTGGTGATCTGCCCCAAAGCCACAAAATAAAGATGAGAAGTTGGGGGGGGGGGCGGAGAGATGCTATAAATATGTGGTTTGACCTCACTTTGCACTTTTTTACATACTGTAGTTCGTTAGCTTCCTTTGAAAGAGCCAATCTGATTAAGAACAAAGGGGTCGGGGGGCACCAAAGACCTGTCTGCCAGTGACTAAGCCGGCAACATAAAAATTCAACAGCTACGCCCATCGCCTTTTCTTTTATAGTTTCCTCCGATTTGCGCACACAGACTGTTTCCCCCTCTCACCAACTCGGGCATTTATACCTATGAACTGTCATTTGGGCCTGATCGCAATATGCCATCACCGTGGGTTTTAATTTCCTGTGTGCTGCCAGACTGACGCAGGTAACCCTGGCGACCGGGAGGGGTGGCAGCCTGCTGGTTTGTTGTGTGCTGTCCATCACCTTCTGAGAAGGCTGGGGTGGAAGGTGAGCAGAGCAGGGAGACGGGAACGTTCCAGCAAACTAGGCTCAGGAGAGCGGCCATGAGTTGGGGGTTGGACTCAATGGCCTGATAAGTAAAGGTAAAGGTCCCCCTTGACCTTTAGTCCAGTCATGTCCGACTCTAGGGCCCGGTGCTCATCCCTGTCTCCAAGCCGTAGAGCCAGCGTTTGCCCGAAGACAGTTTCTGTGGTCACGTGGCCAACACAACCAGACACGGAACGCCATGACCTTCCCACCAAGATGGTCCCTATTTATCGACTCACATTTTTACATGCTTTCGAATGGCTAGGTTGGCAAGAGCTGGGACGAGCGACGGGGGGCTCACTCCATCGCGTGGATTCGATCTTACGACGGCTGGTCTTCTGACCTTGCAGCACAGAGGCTTCTGCGGTTTAACCCGCAGCGCCACCACATCCCTGATAGGCCCCTTCCAACTCAATCATTCGATGAGTCTACCATTAACTCCATCCCTTGGTCACACTCTTTCACATTCCACTTCCCCACCCCCCTGTCAAAACGTGGTCCCCGGACCTAAATGGCCAGCAGCCAGGGCTGACTTCTGCCCAGGCTCTGAGGTTAGCTACATCTCTGCTTGGACTGGTCTACAATTCTCAGAATTCCCCAACCAGAAGTCTCATGCGTTTTTTAAAAAAATGTTCAAAGAACTCTTCTGTAATCAGTGTTTACAGGATCAAGAAAGGAAAACAACGTTCTAGTGAAAATCAAGGGCTTTAATGTCAGAACAGAAACATTCAGCTCTCTCACTGGACTTTCGCTCCCATCAGTCCAAGCCAGCAACGAGAAAGAAAGATGGATATTGTAGTCTGAAACGACTTGGAAGTTCTTGTGGCTCCCCATCATGAAATCCTACCAAAATCAAATATGAGGTATTTAACATTGCAGTTTAGCCCTATCAAATTAACTGGGACGTGTGCCCCAGCAGGGATGGGAACTTGAGTCGTGGCTACACAAGAGTCAAACTGGACTTCAGCTGGTGACTTGACTTGACTCAACTCAGTTTTTCCCCCCAATGACTCAGACTGAACGTGGAACTTGGAACCCAACCCAACCCTCGCCTTTTTCGGGGTGGTGGTGGTTATTTTTAACAGGAAATCAGACTTGGGACTTAGTACCAAAAACTCATGAGAAGAGAAGACTCCCTGGAAAAGGCACTGATGTTGGGAAAGTGTGAGGACAAGAGGAGAAAGGGACGACAGAGGACGAGATGGTTGGACAGGGTCATCGAAGCGACCAACATGACTTTGACCCAACTTCGGGAGGCAGTGGAAGACAGGAGGGCCTGGTGTGCTCTGGTCCATGGGGTCACAAAGAGTTGGACATGATTAGTGACTAAACAACAAAAACCATTGTCTTAGGGTGCTTCTGGCCCAAACAAAGAAAGGAAGACGGGTTGAAGCACTTGCCAGTGAAGTCAGGGGCTGTAGAGTACCAATCCCCACTGTGTCTCCCAAGGAAGGGCCAGCTGAGACCACCCAGACCTCGTGTGGCTGATAGAGTGAAGTGTCCTGCCAGCTGTGCAATTCTGGCCAGTCCCACACGGTCCCAGCCTGCCTCCAGGAGGAACTTAGAGAGGGTCATCATAACTCTGAATTAACTCTGACGGCACATCAATATTTGAGCACAAACTGTCTGGAGCACCAAAGGGTGTGGAACGAGCAAAACCGGCAAGCAACGGAAGTGACATTTGGCCAAGGCAGGGAACATGACAAGGGAGAAAGAAAGGGAAGAGATAAATCCAGATACGAGGGGAAGAGAAGTGATTCTGATGTTTTGCATCCAAGATAAGAGAGCCTGTTGCTATAGAAACAATTTGCATGGCTCTCGATGTAGCTCCTGTAACCTCCGGGCGGACCACAGTTGTCTTGACAGCTAAAGGGATAAGTCAACAGAATACGCAAGGCAACCCTTGAAGGGTCTCTGAGCAAATGAAATTTACATCCTCCAACTAATCCTACAGTAAATGGAGCCAAGAAAAGTTCATGAAGTTGCTTCACTGTTGATGTTCCAGCTGCAGTCAATAACACTCACTAGAACTTGGATGGTATGGAGACACACCAGTATCTACCACTGTCCAGAATCATAGAAAAGTGAAGTTGGAAGGGACCCCATAAGACCATCCAGTCCAACCCCCTGCTCAAGGCAGGAATCCAATTCAAAGCGGATCTGACCAATGGTGGTTCAGTTTTCCCATGAATGGCTGTCCTCTAATTTTCTGCTTCTATCAATCTATAAACTGGAGATATCCAAGCTCAGAGGGTTTACTTCCACTGCAGGGGCTCCAAAAAATGGGAAAATGTGCAAGAATTACAAAAAAGCAAAACCAAATGTCATTTTTAGTTTCAATGCTGTGGGTCTGGATGGTTTTGGAGGGGAGATATGCCTCATTTTACTGATGAGGCACCGCCTCAAGTGGCTGTAGCAGTAGTCCAAGATTTATTATTTCCTAAATTTTTCTTCCGTGAAGGAGTATCATATTCTAATTTTACCAAAGTACAGTATATTCCTGTGATATTCTCATGAGATATCTTTCTCGTTTGCCATCAGTACTGTATTTATTAATGGCAAAGAAGTTTTCTTCACAAGAGAAGCTTTTCTCACCACGCAAAATGTACAGATTTGGATACCCTGTTTTATGATTGGCCTTCAGGACTTGTTTTTTTCTTAAAATGCCAGCAGGATGCTTCTGAATTATGGCAACGTAATAAAGCCGGCGGTGGTAAGATCAAATCCACGCGACACAGGGAGCTCACATTGCTCGTCCCAGCTCCTGCCAACCCAGCTGTTTGAAAGCATGTAAAAACGCGAGTCGATAAATAGGGACCACCTCGGTGGGAAGGTAACGGCGTTCTGTCTAGTCGCGCTGGCCATGTGACCATAGGAAACTGTCTACAGACAAACGCTGGCTCTACGGCTTGAAGATGGGAATGAGCACCATGCCCTAGAGTCAGACACGAGTGGACTAAATGTCAAGGGGAACCTTTACCTTTAATAAAGTTTTGGGGGTATGGAAGATGTTCAAGGAGTGGTATGTTGCTTGCTCCCCTCCCCTCTCTCTCAAATTTCCATGACCAAGCAGGGATTCAAACCAGGGTCTGCTGACTCCCAATCCGATACAGCTCCATTTGACCATCCTGGATCTCGCTTCAAGACTAGAACACCTAATTTTTTGCCTAATTCATTCATTCATTACTTTCTCCCGCACTAGTGTCCTCCTGTTGCTTTCACACCAGGCTCACTTTCCTCACTTACAGAAGCTGGGGAGAAAGGCGGGTCATCTCATAAGAGAAATATACCCATACAGTATTCAACTTATGCTGAAATGTGTGTGGCTCTCATTTATATTAGTTACAAATCTTATTCACGTACTCATACCTGATAGGGGAAAATGTACAGCCAAGTATTGGGAAAGTTGCTTTTTAAAACAACTCTTAGAATTATTCAGGCAGAATGGAATCCAGCACTTGTCTAGATTGGCTGGCCAGGGCATTTTAACATACACACACGCACGCACGCACGCACGCACGCACCATTTTTATTGATATATACTAGATATAATTATGCGACACAGAATGCGTATATATGTATCTGTGTCTATGAATGTTTTAAATGTGTTTGCTAGAACTAGACAGTTGTATTTGCAAAGAATATGATTCTATTCAATCAGAATGAATCTGTATTCAGCCAGGCTGCTATACGAGACAGGTGTCAGACAGATGTCTGTCAGACAGGGCTGAACATGTAATAGACAAGGTTTTGTACAACATGTCACTCAAATAGGGACTAAAACAGGGCTGATGGGATGATGAACAATATGTGACACAGACTAAAGTATGTAATAGGACCCAATAGGGCTTACAAGTGTAACAGCATGACGGATGAGAGACTTAGATATTTCCCAGAAAAAAATGTGTGTGTCATAGTGTCTAAGCACTATAAGTTATATTTTATAATTAGGCAAGGTTATTTCATGTTTTGACCAAGACACAAGTGATTATTTTAATATTATTTTGCCGGTATATACACACACAAGTGGGAGAGCATACACATTTTATTCTATGCAATAGTGGTTGTCATGATGATGGGATATGTAGCCAGAGAAATGTAAGATGGAATCAGACAGGTTCTGTGTGAAGATGATTTGTGAGACATTGAAATGTGTTTTTCTAAGTGCCGTGAGGGTGTTTTCCTGAAGACTGTTACAGCCTGGTTCGAGATAGCGATGAAGGCCGAACCGAGAGGCACGTGGAAGACTCAACATTCTGAGCTAATTGGAGAAGAGATAAACAACACCTGGACTCTCATGGGAATAAGGGGAGGAGGAAGGTGGTACAGCCCCTTGAAGCTAATTGGTTAACGGCCAGAATTGTCAAGAAGAAGGGAGGAGTTAGAGAAGGCAGAAAATGGACGATGGGTTATGTGGAAATTAATTCAATTCAATGATGTGGAATGGAGATTTGAGTGTTGTTCTGATCTGGATTCGATTCCATGAAGGAGAGAGGATGTAAGTAAGGAGAAAGAAGAAGGTGGGGCTAGCCCACTATAGCCCACCTTAGTAGTTTTATTATTTTAATGGGAAATAGTTATTTTAACTGCAATGATCTTTGAATATGATCTTGATGCTAAAGCTCGTGCAATATAAACTGATTCTGTGGAACTCTTATTTTTCTAATAAAAATTAATTATAAAAATTCTACAAAAGGACTGGTCTCTTGAACAGCAGCGTCTGGCTAAATCTAGGAGGTGCAGAGGGCCACAGACTAGCTATCTTTTAGAGTCTGACTTAACTGAGCTGTTGTGAGTTCTAGGGAACCACAAAGCCCATGTGCCTGTATTTGCAAAATACTGAGTAAGTGTAAAGTGTTCTTTTAAGGTCGGACTTGTTCAAAGGGCTTACGCTACTCACTGCTGAGGTCTTGGTACTTCCCCCAGCGCAAAGGTGGTAGGTAAGTCTCCTGTCAAACTTTCTGACCGAGGGCAACTTGCCCCCTTAGGGGGATCGAGTGCACCACAATAGCTTTTTATCTAAACGTTTTCAGCTGCTACATGCAAATTCTGCAAAGTTATAGGTTGCAATGCATTTATTATAACCAAAAGCCAAACAAATTTGAAGCTCTGGTTCTATAACTAATTTGACTGATTGTTCTAATGTCACTGTAAGCGTATAAGCTTTTGAGGGAAAACATGTACCATGTTCAAACTTGGGTTCAAACTAGTCCCCTCTGAGGAACAAGAAGAGAGGACCCAAGATCAAACTTAAGCAGTATTTGTAAGAGCCAGTTAAATGGCCCGCATGTGTAATGACCAAGACATCTCACAAAGTATTGACAGATGAAAGAAGGTGGAAAGAGGGCAGATGGCAGGAGAGGCGGAGAGGCGATAAAAGACTTAGAGAGATGAGTGGTTCAAATTACAGTCTCTCTCCTTTGTTTCCTCTGCCAAAAACTGTGTTTACCAGGCAGAGTGACGTACAAGAGACAGGAAGAATTGGTTCTGTCATCATGGCTTCTCAGGTCTGGAAAGATGCAGCTGGATTCAGTAGTTTGGAAAACATCAGCTAGTTTCCCCTCCATCAACAGCAGCAAAGGAAAATACGTACTGTAATTAAATTACACAACATGATATACCAGAAAAGAGAAACAAAAGGATGGTGAGCTTTATCTGGCCACTTCCAAGATGCATTCACATTTTTTTTCCATTTTCTACAAAAATGATGGTACACACTCAACCATTGTGCAAGAGAAGACAGTAGACTTGGAAAGCTCGTAACTTAACACACTGCATGTGGCCCTGACATACAGTGCTTACAAAAGTTGTCTGCTGGACCACAGCTCTACAAGAGATGAGCAGGGCTGTTAAGGAGAGGATCGTGTGGAGGCCACTCATTTATACGGTCACCCTAAGTCAGAAGCAACTTGATGGCACCTAGCAACATATGATTTCTTGATCTTTATTCATTCTCTTTAACTCTTCTTTGGTGGTCATCTTCTCAACAGAAGAAATTCAATCCAAGAAACACAGCAGTCTGAGAGAAAAAATCACATTTCAAATGCTTTTAACCTTCTTTATTGTGACCTCAGGTGGGTTTTTTAAAACTGGGATAATATGTTTTCTAGTTGGAAAACAACCTAAAATACTGTTCTGTGGGAGGGTCATTTATTTTTTCATGCAAGTGAAATGTGATGTACAGTGGGGTCTCTACTTAAGAATGTCCCTACTTAAGAACAATCCAACTTAAGAACAGCTCCATTTGCTAAATTTTGCTTCTACTTGAGAACAGAAATCCAAGAACAGGAAAAAAAACCTTTCCTGCTCTTTTTTTAACCTTAGGTCATCTTAGGTTAAAAAAAAGTTCTCCCCCTAGTGGTAGAGTACGTATTAACCAGCTTTGCATTAGTTCCTATGGGAACTAATGCTTCAATGTACGAACGCACCTCTACATAACAAAAAAACAGCCAGAACAGATTAATTGGTTTTCAGTCCATTCCTATGGGAAATTTTGCTTCAACTTAAGAACGTTTCAACTTAAGAACACCATTCCAAAACGGATTAAGTTCTTAAGTAGAGGTTCCACTGTAGTTTCTATGGACGGAAAAGAGCAGATACGGATTAAATGGTTTTCAATGCATTCCTATGGGAAATGCAGATTCAACATAAGAACTTTTCAACTTGAGAACCACCTTCCAATACGGATTAAGTTCTTAAGTAGAGACCCCACTGTATTTCAGTTGTTTCTGCATACGGGCATCCCTCTGTTGCTGATGATTGTGCTTCTGGATAAGCCGCAGACGGGGTGGGAGAGATGGATGGACGGAAGGAAGGAAGGAAGGAAGGAAGGAAGGAAGGAAGGAAGGAAGGAAGGAAGGAAGGAAGGAAGGAAGGAAGGAAGGAAGGAAGGAAGGAAGGAAGGAAGGAAGGACAGAGAGGTGCAGGGCAGGGAGGGTCTGCTAACAAAGCTGCTTCTTCCATTATAAAAGCTCCTTCTCCCTTACCTCACAAGAGCAGCAGAGGGTGAGTGGTCTGCATAAGGAAAGGGTGGGCAGGCACAGGAGAAAGCCGGAAGTGCAACGATTCCGAAAGCCAATGTAGCCCCCTCCACAACAGAGGTACAGCACATTTTACAAATGGATTGAAAGTTTTCCCAAGAAGACACACATACCGGCCCCGAATACCATGGGACACCACACGATTTCTTAGTCGATTCCACTTAAAGTGGAGCTCATGGCAAGGCAAGTTTAAATGTGTCCTTTAAAAGTCCCCCCCCCAAAAAAGGTTGCCAAAGTCTGCATAATTTGATAGCAAACTGAGATGCTGCAGCTTTCAGAGATGCCCCGTAGACCAGAGGCAGATTATTGAAATGCGACCCACCTCGGCTCTACATTAATCCGTTACATGTAAAATTAAACGTCAACGTTTCATTCATATCTCCTTCGTTTGCTAGCGCAAAGAGAACCCATACGTTGCCCTGGCACTTTGGTAGACAGCATAAGTGCTCCTGATCTGTAAAAGTCTACGAAACATGTTCCCTAGTACACTCATCTTTTTAAAAATTACTGTACTTTTTGGAGAACTTCAAGATTAAAAGATGAGCAAAGGAAGACAGTTAATTATTTCTCTTTCTATCCAGCATTTTCTCCCATGCCTCTCTTATGCCCCGTCTTTTCCACACAAGCATCACCAAAAGTGTAGTTCCTTTCATTTGTAACAGGTTAAAGCGGAGAACAGGTGGACATCGTTTTGAGAACTTGCGTCTGAAGGCTGAAAAAGTGTGAGAGGATTTGAACTCGTGTCCCTCAAGTCCCATTCTAATCACCACACTATACTGGCTTGCAGAGCACACATGGCCTCCTTTCTGGCCCTTCACAGGTGGCTGGACACCGTTTGCCCTAAGCAAAATAAACAAAAGTGAGGAATGATGGAGCCCCATAAAATCTGGAAGGCCACACAGGTGGACCACTGCAGGTACAGAACAAGCCTAAATATAGCAAGGTTTCAGGTTTAGTTTCAGGCTTCAACATAATACCCACAACTCTTGCTTGGAAAATATACGTTTCTGGATTGCAATTCCCAGAATCTAGGCCTGCCAGAGCACGAATGCAGGATAATGCAGTTCAACAGAAGTAATTTTTGCAAACTTGGCATGCCAGATCTATTTAAACCTCAGGTGAAAGGGGAGTGAAAGTAACTCTAGCGAGTTCCCCACCATGGCTATTACAGGCTCCAATGAGGATCACATGGGATGAAAACAGAGATAACTACAGAACTGTTTCTCCCTCATCCATGTGGAACAAACCAGCTGTTGTTTAGTCGTTAAGTCGTGTCCGATTCTTCGTGGCCCCATGGACCAGAGCATGCCAGGCCCTCCTGTCTTCCGCTGCCTCCCAGAGTTGGGTCAAATTCATGTTAGTCGCTTCAATGACCCTGTCCAGCCATCTCATCCTCTGTCATTCCCCATCTCCTCTTGCCTTCACACTTTCCCAACATCAGGGTCTTTTCCAGGGAGTCTTCTCTTCTCATGAAATGGCCAAAGTATTAGAGCCTCAGCTTCAGGATCTGTCCTTCCAGTGACCACTCAGGATTGATTTCCTTCAGAATGGATAGGTTTGTTCTCTTTGCAGTCCAAGGGACTTCTCAAGAGTCTCCTCCAGCACCACAATTCAAAAGCATCAATTCTTCAGTGGTCAGCCTTCTTTATGATCCAGCTCTCACTTCCATACATCACTACTGGAAAAACCATAGCTTTGAATATGCGGACCTTTGTCGGCAAGGTGATGTCTCTGCTTTTTAAGCTGCTGTCTAGGTTTGTCGAACAAACCAGTACTAACCTTTAAATCAGGCATTTCTCAAGCCACAGCGCTCACACGATTAATTAAGGGAGGACGCAGCACAACAGAACCAAACGACAGAGTAGGAAGAGAAACAACAGAAAACCTCCCACCTGTTGTATCACCCGGAGTCCCCTAAAACAGCTCAAAATTGCATATGTTATCCACAGTCCTTCTGGAACAATAACATATCCTCCTTTACCCGCCACCAACCGAAATCTGTGACTAATGGATCACATTGCGGATATAAACCATAATCATTATAATAAGGTGCCGTCAAGTCAATTCTGACTCATGGTGACCCTTTTTCGGGTTTTTCAGAAGTGGGTTCCCCTTCCCTTCTTCTGGGGGGGGGCACCCTTTGGACAGTGCAGCTGGCCCAAGGTCATACAGACTGGCTCTTTTCCTGGGAGGCCCAGTGGGGAAGAGCTGAAACCCCCCCCCCCCCAAGTTCTGGCTCTGTAGCCAGATAACCTAAACCACAGAGTTACCCAGCGAGCTAAAAGGGACCCTATGGATCATCAAATACAGCCCCATCAAGGAGGCACCCCCCCCCATGGAGGATCGCATTCCCAACCCAGATGGCCTAAAGCACTGAACTCTTTCATACAAACCAGACTTGTCTATTACACAACCCAGAATCCTTGCTTCACAGTGGCAGCGCTTTTCTTCCTGCTGTCAGGGATAAATCTGAAGGGGAGAGGTTTCTGTTTGCATGGAAACTCTCCACGCAGGCGAGAACTATAGAAAATGCGGGAACCTCTCCTCGTCAGAGCGAAGAGGACCACCCTAAGCGCTCCTTTCTGAATGAAAGTGTTCAGGGTGCTGAATTCATCCACGCTTGCACAGCGCTATGGAATCACAGGAATCGTCTCCCACGGCAAACCCAGATGTCAACTCTGCCAGCGCAACTACTTTGGCAATAACAGTATAAGAAAGAATACCCAGAACGTCAGGCGTTCACACACTTGCCCAGGCAATATAAGCCATCCACTGCCAGTAATGTTTTACTGCATATTATACAAAAGTTAGCTCATTGTTTTCTCCAAGAATTTCCTCGTGTTTGAGCACTTCAAGATTGATTACTCCTTGACTTATGCCTTTCCTATAGAAGGATTTCTTTCACCTGGAGAATTCTCTCCTGTTTTGCCACTGAAAATGTGCTACATGCTGCTTTTTAAAGGACCTAAACTGTAACTAGGAAATAGCACTGACTGGACTTATTGAAAAAAAGTGGTCTGAATGTTGGTCTAGAATTTAGGGTTCAAATCACCATCAAACGGCCCAATCGCGCATTCTCGGCTCGAGCTACCTCCAAGGTAGCTTGCAAACCACAGAACCCACTTCATCGCAAAGAAAGGGAGAGAGGAATAGAAGCCCAGACAATTTACAGAGAAAATATTTCCCCAGATTTGGCAAAGGTTGTGTTGAACTGGACTTTGCTCAAAAATATATTGGGAACATCATTCTGTAATTCTGAGATTGGCTAGGTGGCTCAATTGGAATTGGCTGGACTAGGCAAAATATGTATTCGCGAAGGCTTTCACGGCCGGGATCTAATGGTTGTCGTGGGTTTTTCGGGCTCTTTGGCCGTGTCCTGAAGGTTGTTCTTCCTAACGTTTCACCAGTCTCTGTGGTCAGCATCTTCAGAGGACAGCACTCTGTGCTCTATCCTAAGGAGCCTCGTGGTACAGTGGCTAAATTGCAGTTAGTTAGGCATCCTTCAGTCTCGAGAGACTATGGTAACGTGCTCTGTATGGAGGACTTGGAACAGTGTCTAGAGTGGCTGAGAAGGCCAATTCGAGAGTGACCATCTCTTCCACACTGAGGACAAATACTGCTGGGCAAGGGTCTCTTCAAATTGGGAGAGGCCATGATGCAATGCCTGCCTCCAGGCTGAATGCTCAGATGTCCTCTGAAGATGCTGGCCACAGAGACTGGTGAAACGTTATGAAGAACAGCCTGTTACATAACAGCACTGATGTTACCTGTCTGTCATGGGTTTGGAGGGAAAGTTCCATCCTATGGGGAGTGGAAGGCGGGACATCAGGAGGAGGGGCTGTACTGTATAAATATGTGATGCGTGTGTGGAGAAGCTAAGCAGACGAAGCAGCAGCTGGGAAGAAGGAGTTGGTGTGGGAGTCTGTGTGTCAGACAGGGTACTACTGTGTGTCAGAGTACCAACCTGATAGGTTCAGGTGTCTGTTGGTTAGCCAGAACTGATAGGTTCAGGGTCTGTGCTTTAAGTTAAGGTTCTGTGTGAACCAAACTGTGTGTGTGTATGAGTGAAACTAAGCCACGTTACTTTATCTGATTCACCTGATTGTTTTATTTTTCCCTGTGTGTATTTAAATAAACCTTATTCTTTTTATTGTTTAAAAATCCATCCCTGGTCTGTGTGACTTCTTAAAGGGAATGGTTGGTGGCAGCTTAGTGTAACTGTGTGGCATATCCCAGTAGGTCTGGGTTTGTCACATTGATTGGTGTCCAGCGTGTGGGATACGACTGGTCCAGTTGTCCAGCGGTCCAGCAAAGCCTTGGCAAGTGTGCCCAGAGCAAGGGGGGTCTAGTCAGGGACAGTCTGAGGCGCGTAGGTAATCTTCTAGGTGTACCTCACGGGGAGGTGCACTAGTGGAAGAACGTGCCAACTGGGGAGACTTAGATTAAGGTGCTCTGAGGCAGCCTAGTTTTGGCGGGAAAAAGCTGAGGCAAAACTGCGTAGCAACAGTGAGCTAGCTTGCCAGCTGAGAGGCCCAGCAGAGGGGGGTAGGCTCTGACTCGATACTGTTGCAAGTAGTGCTGAAGAACAGCAGCAATCTCTAGGGAAAGCTGGTTCTGAGGCAAGAGGAAAAAAGTGGTCGTTTTATTTTGAGGCTTGACTTTTAAAGCAGCCTGTTCTGAGGGGGGATTATGCCCTTGACTCGAAGCCAGATGGCAGACATGAGTGAAGTGAAAGACCCCCAGATTGACCAAGGTTCTGAGGATGAATTTGGCTCAGTGCAAGGTGACAGCACAGGAGAGCAGAACCCAGAACTTAGAAAATTGCTCATAGTCCAACAGCATGAACTGAGGATGAGGCAATTTGAAGTGGAGGAAAGGGAAAGGGAAAGGCAGAGGCAATTTGAAATAGAGAGATTGGAAAGGGAGGAAAGATTAGAGAGAGAAAGAATGGCGTTTGAATTAAGAAAACTGGAAATGATGAACCAGAACAATAATAACAATAGGGATTCTGAGGGAGGCCAACTGTCTAAGGCTGACCTGAAGAAATTCCCGGTGTACCACAAGGGAGATTGTCCTGAGGTGTTCTTTTCCTTAGTGGAAAGAGCGTTTGTGGACTTCTCAGTGAGGGAAACTGAGAAGATGACCATCATGCGATCTTTAATCAGTGGTAGCCTGGCTGAGGTCTATGCCGAGATGCCTGAGGAACTGATGAAAGATTTTGCAGAGTTTAAAAAACTGGTGTTTGCCAGACATGGGATAAATGCAGAGCAGCTGAGACAAAGATTCAGGTCCCTAACCAAGAAGCCAGAACAGACTTTTACCCAAGTGGGGGCCCAATTGGTGAGGCTGCTTGAGAAATGGCTATCGCAGGAGGGAACAGAGACCTATGAGCAGCTTAAAGATTTGATAGCACTGGAACAGTTCTATTCAGTCCTGCATGGGGAATTGAAATTCCAAGTGAGGGAAAGGAAACCGAAATCTGTGGCAGCAGCCGCAGAGATCGCGGATTTTATCTCCCAAATAAGAAAGCCCTTGGGTGAGGGGAAATCTGTAGGTAAACCCAAAGAAACCTACAGCAAGTACTCTCAGGGACCAGGGAGAAGCCAGCAAGGGGGAGGGGCCCATGGTGAAGGGAAGCCCTCAGACATGAAACAAAGACCTCAGATTTTGGAGGGAAAACCAAAACAAGATGAGAGAGAATCAAAATACACCAGAAAATGTTATTTCTGTCAGGGAAAGGGTCATCTAATCTCAGAGTGTGAGAAATTGAAGCAGTTAAAAGGAATGGTGCCTCAGAATTCTAGTGGGACCAAGCCAAAAGCTGTGTTCTGTGTCCAGAAGGAGCAAGGCTCAATGTCACTGAGGGAGCCTGTTGCCATGGCTACTCAGTCTGGAACAGCTATCTCTGCTGATCAGGCTGAGGAAAATGGTCCTCTTATAGAGGTAAAGCGCTGCTTGCTGATAAAAACAGATTCTCAGTTGTTTGAGACAGCCGGGGTGGACGTAGGAATACTTGACCGTCAGTATAGGGGGCTGCGGGACACTTGTTCCCAGGTAACCCTGTGCCATCCAGATATTATTCCTAGGGAGTTTATAATCCCAAATGAGAGCGTGAAGGTGGCAGGGATTGAGGGGCAGGTAATCTCTCTGCCAGTAGCTGAGGTACCTGTCAACTTTCAAGGCTGGAGGGGAGTTTGGAGGCTAGCGATTTCATCGACTCTGCCAGCAGCCGTGCTCGTGGGAAATGACCTGGCTGAACATGTGAAACGGGTGCTAGTGATTACACGCTCACAAGCCACCACAGGGACAGTTCAGGGGGGTAATGATGAGCCAGAGACGGAAGCAGAGGGGAGTTCAGAAGCTGTGGTGGAAACCTTAACCACAGACAGCAGATTTGGACAGGAGCAAAAGGCAGACGCCACTCTCCAAAAGTGTTTTGAACAGGTGACTGACGCCCAGCTAACACCTGAAACCCCAGTGAGATTCCTGGAGAAAAAGGGGATTTTATATAGAGAAACCCTGAGGAATATCTCAAAAGGGGGAGATGGGATCAGAAGTCAGCTGGTGGTACCTGAAAAGTATCGCCCTATGATCTTACAAAGGGGTCACTCTGACATGTCTGCTGCACACTTAGGGGTGAAAGGGCCCCTTGAGTTGATCAAACAAAATTGGGAGCAGATCACCCAGGATGACCCACAAGACGTTGTGACTTACATAGACACCTTGATGAATGACCTAAAGCGAAATCTAGAGCTGGCAGCAGAAAACCTGCGAGCTCAGAAGGTCAGACAGAAAACATGGTATGACCACAAAGCTAGAGAGAGGCACTTTGACCCAGGGGAGGAAGTGCTTTGGCTTAGGCCCTGCAGAGAGAATAAACTGCAGCTCAAATGGGCAGGACCATATAGGGTCATTTCCAAGATGTCAGACCTGAACTACCTAATAGAGCAGGAGGAGAACCAAGCAAGGAGGGTGGTTCATGTGAATGCCCTAAAACCCTACTACAGAGGGGAACAGAGGGTTCTATTTGCTATAAAAGCAGCTGAGAGTGAGGAAGCGGAATTACCCTTCTGGGAGGGTAGAGGGGAAGTAAAATACAACCCAGAGGAGGTAAAGATCAGTCCTGCACTCACCCAAGACCAGCAGCAAGAACTAAAAATACTGCTTAGTAAATATCAACAGGTGTTTTCCAACAAGCCGGGGATAGTGAAGGGAGTGATGCATCGGATCCACACAGGGGATGCACCCCCGCAGGCAGTATCCCCATACCGAGTAACGGGACCCTATAGGGACAAGGTGCGGAAGGAGCTGGACGAGATGCTTAGGGAGAACATAATCGTCCCCTCTTCTAGTCCTTGGTCCTCTCCGATAGTCCTTGTGGACAAGCCTGATGGGAGCATTAGGTTTTGTGTCGATTACAGGAAATTAAACCGTGTAACCACTCCTGATGCCTACCCAATGCCCAGGCTAGACAACCTAATTGAAACCATAGGGGGTTGTCGGTTCATCTCATCATTAGACCTGGTAAAGGGATATTGGCAATTAAGAATTGATCCCAGGGATCAAGAAAAGACTGCCTTTTGCAGCCCTTTTGGTCTCTATGAGTTTCGAGTCCTGAGCTTTGGTCTCAGAAATGCACCAGCCACATTCCAAAGGCTGATGGACCAGACCTTGGCAGGGCTCAGTGACTTTACAGTGGCCTACATTGACGACATAGGGATCTTCAGTAATACCTGGGAAGATCACCTAATACACCTGGAGTTAGTGCTGCAGAGGTTAAGTGCAGCAGGGCTAACAGTAAAGGCCAGCAAGTGTCAGCTGGGTAGCCCAGAAATAAAATACTTGGGTCACATGGTAGGGGGAGGAGTGATAAAACCCCTGGAGGCCAAAATAGAAGCGGTTCGTGATTGGCCTAGACCCAACACCAAGAAAAAAGTCAAATCATTTCTTGGGTTGGTGGGCTACTACAGAAAGTTCATCCCGAGGTTTAGCGAGATTGCGGCTCCGCTGACCGATCTGACGAGGAAGAAGGCTGATGACCGCATCCCGTGGACCAGCGACTGTGAGGCGGCGTTCCAGAGGTTGAAGGAGGCGTTAATCAACTATCCTGTCCTGCGGGCTCCAGACTTCAACCGGGAGTTCATCATCTACACCGATGCGTCTAACAGCGGGGTAGGAGCAGTTCTGTGCCAGGAGGATGAGAATGGTGACCAGCATCCAGTGTCCTACCTGAGTAGGAAACTTCAAAAAGGTGAGAGACATTTGGCAACCGTGGAGAAGGAGTGTTTGGCCATAGTCTACGCGATCCAGAAGGCCAAGCCTTACATCTGGGGAAGACATTTTATTCTGTGTACTGACCATTCACCATTGCAATGGTTAAAGACAATGAAAACCCACAATAGCAAACTTATGAGGTGGGCTTTAAACCTACAGGACTATGACTTTGAAGTGAAGGTGGTCAGAGGGTCAGTGAACTGTGTTGCTGACGCCTTATCAAGAAGACCTGAAGAATGAAGACGGCGAAAGAACATGGACTATGTGTATATAATGCTGATAAAAAGTAAAATGTACCTGGTTTTGAATTTGGTTTGTATTAATAAAGGTAAATTGATGTACTGTATATGGTAAAATGTTTAAATGCATATTTGCTATGGTTAACTTGGAGTGTAAGTATGAGTAAGTATAATATGGTATGTATAACTGTTTTTGTGTATTTTATACAGGTTGTTTTTTGGTGAAAAGCACCTTAGCTTTCCCCCTACAAAACAACTTATAAAGAGGGGAGGTGTTACATAACAGCACTGATGTTACCTGTCTGTCATGGGTTTGGAGGGAAAGTTCCATCCTATGGGGAGTGGAAGGCGGGACATCAGGAGGAGGGGCTGTACTGTATAAATATGTGATGCGTGTGTGGAGAAGCTAAGCAGACGAAGCAGCAGCTGGGAAGAAGGAGTTGGTGTGGGAGTCTGTGTGTCAGACAGGGTACTACTGTGTGTCAGAGTACCAACCTGATAGGTTCAGGTGTCTGTTGGTTAGCCAGAACTGATAGGTTCAGGGTCTGTGCTTTAAGTTAAGGTTCTGTGTGAACCAAACTGTGTGTGTGTATGAGTGAAACTAAGCCACGTTACTTTATCTGATTCACCTGATTGTTTTATTTTTCCCTGTGTGTATTTAAATAAACCTTATTCTTTTTATTGTTTAAAAATCCATCCCTGGTCTGTGTGACTTCTTAAAGGGAATGGTTGGTGGCAGCTTAGTGTAACTGTGTGGCATATCCCAGTAGGTCTGGGTTTGTCACACAGCCTTCAGAACACGGCCAAAGAGCCCGAAAATAAAAGTAGGTTTGGTACATAAGGATTGCATTTAAATATTTTCTCAAAAAAATCTCAGGTTTTCCCCCTTTAAAGAAAAACCACCATCCCCACCACCCCTTTCTCCACCAGCTTCAAAATTTCCAGAAATGTTTCGTTTGTACTTGGGGAGACATTATGGCAGCACTTAACTAGCCAAAGATAACAATGCGGAGTATATGGGCCTCATTAAAGCTGTTTCCTTATCAAGAGGACATTTTTGTGTAGGTGCAGAATGTCTGCTGCTTTTGAACGGTGGTGCTGGAGGAGGCTCTTGAGAGTCCCCTGGACTGCAAGGAGAACAAACCTATCCATTCTGAAGGAAATCAACCCTGAGTGCTCACTGGAAGGACAGATCCTGAAGCTGAGGCTCCAAGACTTTGGCCATCTCATGAGAAGAGAAGACTCCCTGGAAAAAACCTTGATGTTGGGAAAGTGTGAAGGCAAGAGGAGAAGGGGACGACCGAGGATGAGATGGTTGGACAGGGTCATCGAAGCGACCAACATGAATTTGACCCAACTCCGGGAGGCAGTGGAAGACAGGAGGGCCTGGCGTGCTCTCGCCCATGGGGTCACGAAGAGTCGGACACCATTTAACGACTAAACAACAAGAATGTCTGGCTGTAGGTACAGCTGGGGTGTATTCATGCCTAATATCTAGAGAGGGGAAATATTTCCTTTTTCTTCCTCCACCCCCACCCCAACCCCTCTCCGGGGAAAAAAAGAAAGTTACCAGGCTAGCTGCGAGATATAGTAAAATGAGATGCTTTGGAACTTGAATAAAAGCATATAATCTTTGGAACTACCCACAAGAACTTGGTGCAAGACCGAAGGTGAATTATCACTGAAAGCTAGCTGTTTGTTGTTCAATTGATATCTGTTTTTAGTGGTCTAAATAAAGGTATCACTCGCTCCTGCATTTCTATTAAAAGGAGTGGGGGAGAGTGAGTTTCCCCCACGTCTGCTTAATATACAGTCTTTGTGTGTGTGTGTGTGTTTGTGTGTTTGTGTGTGTGTGTTTGTGTGTGTGCGTGTGTGCGTGCGAGTCTTCCAACAAATCTGCTAATTGTGGATGAACTACTCCAGGCCGCTCTCCCCTTTCTGGATGGCCTTTTCTCTTTAAAAGCACGCTGCTTTAAAGGATGCAGAGAAAAGGCCTCCCAACATAACAGGCCGCCTACGAAGTGTATCCCTAAGCAAACAGACTTGGCTTGCATATTTACAAACCTTTTCCCTCGGGACTGTTGAAGGCTCAGGTCATACAGAGGAATCAACCAGAGAACACCCAGTCATACGTTAATATTTATCCACCTCCCTCTGTTCTTCTCCTGGAACAGGCAAGTGCACAGAGATAAGACCTCCAGGGGCCAGGACTGGCGCTGGCAGAAAGCATCTCTGGGCAGCAGCTTGCATCTTGCTTCCAAGGTGGGCCAAACGCTCGTGACTCTGCACTTCTCTTAATTTTTTGATATTATTGGTGCAAAAGTCTGAGCACTATCAGGTGGCTGGATCTAGCCACTATTTAAATATCCCACCATATTCTGGACCTAATGTCACCCAGGGACATTGCGGGAGTTTAGAAGGCTGGCTCAGCGCTCAAAATGTGTTGTTGAAAGAGAGTGTTGGGGTTCTAGAACCCAAGTGGCTGGGTTCTAGACCAAACCAAGCCTAAACTTCCTCTAGAAGCTAAAATGACTAACTGAGGTTACTGTACTTTGGGCACATTATGACAACTCAAAGAGTCACTTGAAAAGGCAATAATGACAGGAAAAGAGGAAGACCAAACAAGAGGTAGGTTGAGTAAAACTAAGAACAGTGAAGAAAAAGGTTTGTTTGAAATATCACCCTGGAGAAGAACTTTGCAGATCGCCTGGACTGCCAAAAAGACAAACTAGTGGGTCCTTGATCAAATCAAGCCTAAACTATCTCCGGAGGCAAATATGTTGAAACTGAGGCTTGTCCCACTTTGGGCACATCAGGGCAGAATTCTCAAGAGAAGACAATAATGCTAGGAAAGGCTGAAGGCAGCAGGAAATGAGGAAGACCAAGCACAAAATGGATTGACTCCCTAAAGGAAGCGACAGCCTTAAGTTTTACAAAAGCTGAGCAGGGCTCAGAATAGTGCTTCAGCACTAATGGGGCGGGGGTATAGAAAATGAAAGTAGTAAATAAACAAATCAGACCTTACTCTTACTTCCTCTGCAAGGTGATTTTTAAAGAGCCTATTGTATTCCGTTGTTTTACTGGTACTTTTAATATTGCTCTTATTTATGAGTTTTATTATATAGGAAGGAAGGAAGGAAGGAAGGAAGGAAGGAAGGAAGGAAGGAAGGAAGGAAGGAAGGAAAAGAAAGAAAGAGGAAGGAAGGAAGTTGGACAGAGTCTTTAAAAAGGATTCAACCTGTACAGGTGACTTCCTCGTCCATAGTCAGCATTCCAGGCTGCATTTGCCCCATACTAAGCGCTCCCTTCGTTCACTTATGAAAACCAACACGTGGGAAAGGCTTTAAAGAAAAGTGGTGCCTCCGAAACGCTTTCACGGTCCCCGGCCGGGCGAACGGGAAGCGGGGACGGTCCCTTTCGCAGCTGCATCTTCCGTGTCCCGCCTGAGACTCTTACACGCCAAGATCTTAACGGGGCCGAAAGACCCGCGTGCAGAAGAGAACCCGCTCTCCTCTTTCCACCACCCCGGATCTGCCTCTAGCCGAGGGGAAGCGGGCCGTCCAGGGCGAGGGCGCGCCAGGCCAAGGAGATCACCCGCCAGGGCGCGCGTTCCCACGAGCGGGGGCCACGCCGCTATCCCCAAAGGCCGCCCTGAGCCCATCGCCATCCCCATCAGTAATTCTTCTGCCCCCCCCCCTCCAAATCTCCAGCGCTTTCAAGGGAGAGCAGGAGGTGCGCCCGGGCACCCTCCCTTTCCCTCGCCTGCCAGATCCCTCGCGCAAAGCCGGCGGGTCCTCCTCCTTCTCGGGCTGATGGTTCTCCAAGCCTACCTCGCGGGGCGGTTGTGAAAGGGGTCAGGTTTCCCCACGCCTCCCCGAACACCGCGAGGGGGCGCCCTCTCCTTCTCTACCCACCCCACCCGACCCCACCGGGGGGGGGCGCGCCCCACCTGTGATGGTCTCCTGGTAGCCCTTGGTGAAGAACTGCATGGCGGTGGCGGCCCGCCACGGGGTCTTGAGCAGCCCCGGGCGCTGCGGGTCCTCGCCCAGGGCGCGCAGGATGGTGGCGTAGGCGGCGGCCAGGCCCGGCAGGTTCAGCTCGTTGTCCTCCTCGCTCCGGGTCCGCTCTTCCTTCCAGCTCTCCAAAGGGGAGCCGCGCCTCGCCGGGCCGCCACAGACGCCGCTCCCCGACGACGACGACGACGCCTTGGGGACCGACGCCGACGCCGCTGCCCGGGAGGCGCCCGCGGGCTCTGCCGGCAGGCTGGGCGGCGGCGGCGGCGGGGCTGGCTTCTCCGCGTAGCCGTTGCAGGAGGAGGCGCCGGCCGTGGGTCGCCGGGGCTGGTGGTGCGCCGCCGGCCGCGCCTTCATGTTCTCCATGCGCTCCGAGGGCGCCCGGCCACTGGAGGGGTGGGGTGGGGGGGTGGCAGCCCCCTCCGCGCCTCCTGAGGGGCTTTGGGCGCCGGAGGCGGGAAGGAGGGAGCGTGAGAGAGAGACAGAGCTGAGGAAGCCCCTCGCCCTCAGAGAGGATGGGCAGCGCGCTCCGTCGACGCGCGAAAATCCCCCTCCTCGTCCGCCCGCCCGCCGCCCTCTCTGTGCCCACCAGCCTCGCTTCCCTTTTTATACAGCCCGTCGGGGGTTTTAACCCCCCCCCCGGCCCGGCGCTGCTCCCATTGGGCACACCTGCCCGTGCGTCACCCGGCCGGGTCGCCTCTAAGAGGATCAGGCGGCGGCGGCGGAGATCAATAGGCGCAGACGACAGGGGGTGGGGGGCGGCGGCGGCGGCGGATAGTGTGTGGAGGGGGGAGAGGCCGGCGGGCGGGTGGCACCACTCCCCCGGCGGGGGAGCCTATGGGTGGCCCCGCGGAAGGGGGCGCGTCCCCCCGTGGCTTCTGGTGGAGCCTCCCCACCCTGGCGCAGGCTACCTGAATGATGGTGACCGGTGCACTCGGCTTATACTCGAACATGTCTACGTCTCGGGTTAGAGAAGAGCATGGAAGTTGTAGAGGGGCTGAAACAAACTCCTTTGTTCTTGTCCAGAGTTTGAAACCTTGCTTGGTTTTTACCGGGGCTCGGCTGCTCAGCAACGATCAGGATGAAACTTCTTCCGGCAGGGAGAATCGGTGAGGTGGAAAGTCGGAAAGTCCGCTTGTCCACCCTCTGCCTGGAGAGGAGATCTAAGACAGACAGATAGCCCTTTGGTTCAGTTTCTGCTCGAAAGCCCTCATCCAACCACCCTCTACGGAATCCCAAAGCATCCCCAGGAAATTTAAAAGCTCCTCTTTAATGTTTATTTACTTACTTGCTTTCTTTTATTTATATACCGTCCTATTAGTAGTGCAGGAGCACCCTTCTGGAGGGGGGGTTAACAAATAAAGGCTTGGAAGCATCCTTTCCTGTGAGTCGGACCTGTTTGTTCTACAGCAGTGGTCCCCCAACCTTGGGCCTCCAGATGTTCTTGGACTGCCACTCCCAGAAATCCTGTCCAGGGGAGGTGGTGGTGAAGGCTTCTGGGAGTTGTAGTCCAAGAACATCTGGAAGCCCAAGGTTGAGGACCACGGTTCTACAAGGCACAAATTGGCTCCACTGCCTAGAAAGACAAATCAAGAATTGATTGTTGGGAGGGCCCTTCCGAGGTTTGGCTTCGGCCATCGTTCAAACATCTGGAAAGACTGTCCTGCCACCTTTTGACAGGATAGATGCACCGGGGTCCTTGGAACTTCTCAGCTGGTCTCCAGCCTTCTTCCTCACCATCTTTGTCAAGCTGTTGTCCCTTTCAGAGTGTGTTGTCCGGTGTTGTAGGTGAAGTCTATTTATTTTATTTATTTATTAGATTTATACCCCGCCCCCGAAGTGTACTCTGGGTGGCTAACAATAAAAAAATGGAATAAAAACAATATAACAAAGTAAAAACCAACAGTAATGTTGAAAGCAGACTTAGAGCAGTGCCATGGTTATCACAATACACCCATAACAACAACAGCAACAAAAAACACCCCGATCACCATCATCACCCAGTCTCCTGAGAAGGACAAAAAGCTGATCCCACAGCTACAAATACGCAACTATCCCACACACTACACCAGAACACAGACAGAGTTCTGTCCTCTGAAGATGCCGGCCACAGAGACTGGCGAAACGTTAGGAAGAAAAACCTTCAGAACATGGCCAAACAGCTCAAAAAACCTGCAACCACCATTGGATCTTGGCCGTGAAAGATTTCGAGAATACATTAGAGCAGTACCTTTACTTCTCATGATCTGGACTTTCAGCTTCTGTTGATGCAGGCTCTAGAGCAGTGGCTCTCAACCTTCAGCCCCCAGATATTCTCAGACTAAAACTCCCAGAAACCTTCTACCCTAGCTGCGCTTGGCCAGGATTTCTGGAAGTTGTAGCCCAAGAACATCTGGGTTACTCGGCTGGAAACCTTTGCTAAAGCATGTTGAGTCTGTGGTTTGCTAGAGCCCGACATCCATTTGAGGTACTGCTTTCAACTGGGTCGGTGATTCCCAACCTGGGGTAACCCAGATTTCCTGGACTGCAATTTCCAAAGCCGTCACCACCTGTTGGTTGCGGTTTCTGGGAGTTGCAGTCCAAGAACACTTGGGTTACCCAAAGTTGAGAACCGCTGGACTAGATAGCATCTGTTATGCGTGCAGAGCTTTACATTGATCTCAGGTGAAATCTATTGAGTTAGTTTTGATTCTGTCTTTCACCTACTAGCTCTCAATAATACCTCTGGTGGAGGTGAGTTCCATAGTTCCACCTCATTCTTTCATGAAACTCAGACAGTGGACTTGCCTTGCATCATACTGGCTTCAAGCCAAAGAAAGGTGCTTCAGCTGACCTCCTGCAGAAATGTGTGGGGCAAAACGTTAGTTATTAACTTGCCTTTATTGATTTTGAAGAGGCACATGTGTACAGTTACCTCTCTCCAAATTTAAGGCCAAGGTTTCTTTCTTTTTTTAAAAAAATTCCAAAACAAATACAAGAATACAAAATACTTACTAATACAATCTAAAACACAGGGCACCCCCATACCCATGGGACCCTTTGGAGCAATACTTTTATTACGAACCTCCTTTCCAAAATTGCATTGATTGTTGCTTAGAGGCTTTCCCCTTTCCTTTCACTAATACAAATTCAATAAATAGCATAACAATTTTAAACTTATTTCCCCTCTTTTCGTCTGAAGTTCGTGTGTGTGTTTAGTCGTTTAGTCGTGTCCGACTCTTCGTGACCCCATGGACCAGAGCACGCCAGGCCCTCCTGTCTTCTACTGCCTCCCGGAGTTGTGCCAGGTTCATGTTGGTTGCTTCGCAGACACTGTCCAGCCATCTCATCCTCGGTCGTCCCCTTCTCCTCTTGCCATCACACCTTCCTAACATCAAGGTTTTTTCCAAGGACTCTTTTCTTCTCATGAGATGGCCAAAGTACTGGAGCCTCAGCTTCAGGATCTGTCCTTCAAGTGAGCATTCAGGGTTGATTTCCTTTAGAACTGATAGGTTTGTTCTCCTTGCAGTCCAGGGGATTCTCAAGAGCCTCCTCCAGCACCACATTTCAAAGGCATCAATTCTTCGGCGGTCTGCTTTCTTTATGGTCCAGCTCTCACTTCCATACATCATGACAGGAAAAACCATAGCTTTGACTATTCGGACTTTTGTTGGCAAGGTGATGTCTCTGCTTTTCAAGATGCTGTCAAGATTTGTCATCGCTTTCCTCCCAAGAAGAAGGCGCCTTTTAATTTCAGGGCTGCTGTCTCCATCTGCAGTGATCATGGAGCCCAGGAAGATAAAATTTGACACTGCCTCCATATCTTCCCCTTCTATTTCCCAGGAGGTGATGGGACCAGTGGCTATGATCTTAGTTTTTTTGATGTTGAGTTTCAGACCGCTTTTTGCACTCTCCTCTTTCACTCTCATTACAAGGTTCTTTAATTCCTCCTCACTTTCCGCCATCAGAGTGGTATCATCTGCATATCGGAGGTTGTTGATATTTCTTCCGTCAATCTTAATTCCGGCTTGGGTTTCTTCCAGTCCAGCCTTCCGCATGATGTATTCTGCATATAAGTTAAATAAGCTGGGGGACAATATACAGCCTTGCCGTACTCCTTTCCCAATTTTGAACCACTCAGTTGTTCCATGACCAGTTCTAACTGTTGCTTCCTGTCCCACATATAGGTTTCTCAGGAGATGGATAAGGTGGTCAGGCACTCCCATTTCTTTAAGAACTTGCCATAGTTTGCTGTGGTCCACACAGTCAAAGGCTTTCGCATAGTCAATGAAGCAGAAGTAGATATTTTTCTGGAACTCTCTGGCTTTCTCCATAATCCAGCGCAAGTTAGCAATTTGGTCTCGAGTTCCTCTGCCTCTTCGGAATCCAGCTTGTACTTCTGGGAGTTCTCGGTCCACATACTGCTGAAGCCTACCTTGTAGGATTTTGAGCATAACCTTGCTAGCGTGTGAAATGAGTGCAATTGTACGGTAGTTGGAGCATTCTTTGGCACTGCCTTTCTTTGGGATTGGGATGTAGACTGATCTTTTCCAATCCTCTGGCCACTGTTGAGTTTTCAGTACTCAATTTATCATTGAACGCAATGTCCCGTACTTCCTTAGACCAATTTTCTAATTTAATATCATTTTTATATTTCCAGAATCTAGCTATTAATATTCTAGCACTTGTCATACTATTAGAAATCAATTCCTTGGAGCAACAATCAAGTTCTATCTTATCAAAAATGGACAGCAAAGCAATTTTAGAATTAAGTTTGATATCTTTTCCAAATATATCATATATCACCTATGGGATATATAGGGCAAGGTTTCTATGGTGGCCCAGCATAACTTTTCCAGAAGCGTCTGGTTCCACAGGTTGCGGGAATGGCCACCAACTCAGGTGGCCTTTTAAAAGGGAAGGCACAAACCAATGCAGAATGGGGCTGTTTGTGGCTACTGGTCATAATGGCTGCATGTGGAGGCAGAAGCAACAGCATCTGTGGCATTGAGTGACTTTTCTTTCGGAAAGGCAGTGTGACTCCACCCCGGGGGTTTAGCCTGCCGCTTACAGGAGCTGTCAATGGTACTGAATCCTCTTTCCAAAGCAGGCTCAGCCGTTCTGATACCTCCTGTGTAGTGCAAAACAAAACATGGAATGGATTCACGGTACCCCTGGAATCGGATTCACCCACTGTCAAAAGGGTGCTGTTCTACTTATACCCTACTTGTAGGTCTCCCTGTGGGGAAGTCTCCCTCTGTTCCTGTGAGATTCCTGTGCCAGGGGGAACCTACCCATGCCAACCGTGGAAATAAGATCTTAGACTAGATTTTGAGCAGCATGGCTTTCAGCTGAGCTGCTGGATAGCTCAGTGGTTTAGGTCTCCGGTTGGGAGTTCGATTCCTCACGGTGCCTTCTTGACAATGCCTGGACATGATGTTCCATAAGGTCCCTTCCATTTCTGCAGTTCTAAGACAAAGATGATGACGACGACAAGGTTCTTACGATGCTGTCCTCGTCACTCTAAAAAACACATGTCCTGAAAGGTGGATCGTGAAACCCGACACCTCGTATTGAAATAAAATTATCAGTCTTAAAGATGCCACCAGACGTTTATTTTTGTGCTTGCGGAGGTTAACATGGCCATCTCTTTGAAAACATGTTAACGTCTCTCCAAATATTAGTAGACTACCATCTTTCTTTTGGTACATATCTCTCTCGCTAGCCATACCAGCAATTCAGAGCACCTGTACATTTCCAGAAAAATGGAAGGAGCAAGCTGCATTTTAAACAAAAATTTGTCTGCCTCTTCCATTGCCGGTTGAAGTGTCTCTGTATGAGAGGAAATGGGAGGCTTTGGAAAGGCACACAAGAGGAAATATGTCTCAAGTGAACATCTCTGACTCATTTCCTCTCCCACCCCTTGGAAGCTAATGTCATTAAGAACAAGTGAGAACAGAGCCACCAGCGGGCAGTTTGGCACTGAGAATCTGAAGCGGTGTAAACTTGGAGCAAACGTCTGGCTGAGATGAACATATATGGTGCAAATGGAGATAATATCCTCCCAGCCAGGAAAAGATCAGTAAATGGCCAGACTCTGCAAACTCTGTGGTTTTGTTGTGTGCGGGATGTGCTGTATTTGTTTTATTTTTACCCAAGAGCTTCCCTACCCTACCAATCCCGATTGGTCAAAGAGGCTGCAGAAGGAGTCAGTGTCTGGAAAATCATAGTTGCCAAGCTTGTCTATGAAGTGCTTCTACTGCCGTCCAGACTACGGCCAAATCATTGGTGTTGACTGCAAGGACGGCATCAACGCACACCTCCTGAGCGGGTGGATGACCTCCAGCTAGTCCTCCCCAGGAAGGCTATGCAAAACAGGGAGACTCGGTAGGAAAGCAAGGTGGCCACTTCACAAGGAGACAGGCCAAGATATTTCCTTCACATCTCGGATGAAAAGCTCCCCATGCACCCTTCCCTGATAAAAGAGTGTAAAAATGAAATGACTTAACCATTTGCTGCATTTCCTGATGGCCCAAAGGATGGTGGCCAGAAGCAGCCGTCTTGTACAAACGAATGTCTAATGTTTTCCCTTCTGGCACACATTTCCTTCAAAGCATCATGGCTGAGCAATCAGGTTTGTAAATGAAGCCAATGTGGCATGTGTGGTTAGAGCGTGAGGCCTGGGTTCTAAATCCCAATCCTAATGGTTTGTCTGTCAAAACATCTCCCCCAGAAAACAGCTACTCATTTCACAAGCCCCTCCCAAGCTACAGTATTAAGGGGGTCCACACTGAGAGAGGCTAAAAAGACAACAATGAGAAGTCGGGCCGTCTTAGTGGTGGCCCCAACTCTGTGGAATAAGCTTCCCTCAGAGCTGCACTAGGCACCATCCCTCCTGATGTTTAAGTAAAGGTAAAGGTTCCCCTTGACATTGAGTCCAGTCGTGTCCGACTCTAGGGCGTGGTGCTCATCCCCATTTCCAAGCCATAGAGCCAGCATTTGGCCGGAGACAGTTTCCATGGTCACGTGGCCAGCATGACTAGACCTTCCCACCGTGGTGGTACCTATTTATCTACTCACATTTTTACATGCTTTCGAACGGCTGGGTTGGCAGGAGCTGGGACAAGCGACGGGAGCTCCCTCCGTCGTGTGGATTCGATCTTACGACGGCTGGTCTTTTGACCTTGCAGCACAAAGGGGCTTCTGCGGTTTAGCCCACAGCGCCACCACGTCCCTATAAAAACTTTATTACATTGCCGTAATTCAGAAGCATCCTGCTGGCATTTTAAGAAAAAAAACAAGTCCTGAAGGCCAATCATAAAACAGGGTATCCAAATTTGTACATTTTGTGTGGTGAGAAAAGCTTCTCTTGTGAAGAAAACTTCTTTGCCATTAATAAATACAGTACTGATGGCAAACGAGAAAGATATCTCATGAGAATATCACAGGAATATACTGTACTTTGGTAAAATTAGAATATGATACTCCTTCATGGAGTATCATATTCTTCCCACCGTGGTGGTACCTATTTATCTACTCACATTTTTACATATTTTCAAACGGCTAGGTTGGCAGGAGCTGGGACAAGCGATGGGAGCTCCCTCCGTCGTGTGGATTCGATCTTACAACGGCTGGTCTTTCGACCTTGCAGCACAGAGGCTTCTGCAGTTTAACCCGCAGTGCCACCACGTCCCTGACTTTTAGGAAACTACTAAAGACAGAACTTTAAAAAGCGGCCTTCAAGAACATATCCCCTGCTGCTCTGAACATTTATTTTTTAATTTGTTTGTTTGTTTAATGAGTTGGTCATCACTAGAACTGGACCATAAAGAAAGCTGACCGCCGAAGAATTGATGCTTTTGAAATGTGGTGCTGGACGAGGCTCCTGAGAGTCCCCTGGAGTGCAAGGAGAACAAACCTCTCCATTGTGAAGGAAATCAACCCTGAGTGCTCACTGGAAGGACAGACCCTGAAGCTGAGGCTCCGATACTTTGGCCATCTCATGAGAAGAGAAGACTCCCTGGAAAAGACCCTGATGTTGGGAAAGGGTGAAGGCAGGAGGAGAAGGGGACGACAGAGGACGAGATGGCTGGACAGGATCATCGAAGCGACCGACATGAATTTGACCAAACTCCGGGAGGCAGTGGAAGACAGGAGGGCCTGGCGTGCTCTGGTCCATGGGGTCATGAAGAGTCGGACATGACTAAACGACTAAACAATAAAAGATTGTTTGGGTTTGTAGGTGGTATGACAGATCGGATGACGACACTCTAGCTGCTGACGAGAGGCCACACGTTTCTGATAATAAAAGATTATCAAAAGAGCAATGAACTCAGTAATTATCGACCAATTATATGTCTTCCAACAATGTTCAAGCTCCTCATAAAAGTACTGAAAAGATCAATATATAATTACTTAATTGAAAACTCCCTATACTCAACTGAACAGAAAGGGAACTTTAAAAAGTCAAGAGGCATGAAATATCAGCTGCTTATTGATAAAATAATCCTGAAGAATTCAACAAAATGAAAAACAAACCTTAGCATGTCCTGGAGAGACTATAAAAAGGCATTTGACTCATTGCCACACAGCTGGATGAACACCTGCCTCAAAATGTTTGGGATTAGTCAAAACATTCAGAAGTTCCTCAAGAAAGACATGGAACACTATCTTAATGGCCCATTATGAGCAAAAAAGTGAGAACAAAGTCAAATTTGGCTTACAAAGGGTTTATTAAGTGCTCTTTAAAGCCATACATATTGAGCAGATGATTTAAAAAATGTCAATCAAAAAACTAACTTTTTAAACATCATAGAAAAACATTTAAAAATCAGCAAACACGAGGCAGGAACAAAAAATGGAAAACATCCGTCTTGCAAAGCACGGCCATAGGAACATTTGTCTTGCGAGTCATCGACCCCATTGCCAAAACCATTTGTCTTGCAAGTTTTTTGTCCTGCGAGACATTTGTCTTGTGAGGCACCACTGTATCATGAGAAGACTCAGTAGAAAAGATAATAATGCTGGGAAAATTTAAAGGCAGCAGGGAAAGAGGAAAATCTAACATGAGATGGATTGACTCAGTAAGAGAAACCATGGTCTAGAGTTCAGAAGACTCAGCATAAGGCTCAACGACAGGTCCTTTTGGAGGCTAACGATTCATGGTGATGTCATAAGTCAGAACTGACTAATTTATTTAAAATATTTTTACTCCGCCTTTCTGATTTGAGCACAGAAACTGACAAGGAGGCAATAAACATGCACCAAGACTGGGGAACCTATGATCAAAGTTATTGGACAGCATATGGCTGAAATCTTATTGCATTGGGAGGAGCGTTAGGTTACACCTGCAGAAGTTCTTGAAGAGTTACACTCAGATAGTCCACGGAACTGGTTGCGCCATCTATTGCACAATATTCGGGGGGGGGGCATACCTGGAAAAGGGCATCAGAAAGTCAGATGATAAGGTTACCTCCATTCTGCCATCTGAAACAGGGACCGTGAGACAGATATAAAACATAAACCTCTGGAACCATGCTCTCCTGTAGCACTAAGGCTTCATTTAAGAATATTAGTGTTAAGGGAAAGATTTCATACTGCTTGATGTAAGTCTCCGAATCCTTTGCTTCTATGTTTTTCCCAGTGTGCGGACTGAATTTGCCTGCCCGTGCCTTTTTCCCCCCTACCGATCACCCGCAAAGATGAAATGTTGAAATAGACAAATGTTTGACCCTAAGGTGCCACCAAAGGCTGCTGTCGGTCAAATCATATTTGATCTTGATTAATCAATAAGCAGAAAAACTCCATTGCCCGAAGGTCAAACATCTCCTAAGCCACTGAGCGTTGTAAGTACCTCTTATTTGTGTTGTCGCTTATAGACTAGAATTCAAAGCTTGAAAAAAAATCACTTTTTTGACCGAGGATTCTACGATTGCTAGTGAGGAAAAGTAAGTTTGTCAATCTTGGCTTGCGTGTTGCCAAAGGACAATGTTTGTGCAATTGGTAGGGATCAGAATTAAAGCAGAGTTTAGACACAATACAGAACTATCCTGTCATTGTAGCCGCTACATTATGATGGTCAATGGCTAGTTTCCACTTTTTGTTCTTTGGACACATTACAAAAAAATAAACATCACTTAAAAAAAGGCTATAAAGCTAGGAAAAATGTGAAGCGGTGAGAAAACAGGCAGACTAGCAAGATGCACTGACTCAATCCAGAAAGCACAACCTTGATTGATACAAGATCTTAACAGTGCTGCTAAGAGTTGATGTTGATCAGCTTCTGTTTGTAGAGTGCAAATATAGAGTAGACCTTTGGTCTAGGTGGACGGGATAGAAATCCAACAAACAAACAAACAAACAAACAAACAAACCCTGGGGAAAAGACATGCAGATATGTGGGGTGGCCAACAGAGAGATGGCCTGTGGACTGGATGACCAACCGATGGAATGACCTATCTATGGAACACACCAAGAAAATCTGTTGTTTGTTTCATAAACAGCATGTTTACTGAGGGTTTCTCCCAGATGGCATAGACCAAGATCCAAATCTATAGAGCCCGTGTCCTGAGCACACTCCTATACTGCAGTGAGTCCTGGACCCTTTGTGCATGGAAGGAGAGGAAGCTGAACACCTTCCATATGTGTTGCCTCCGACACATTTTTGGTACCAACTGGCAGGACAAAGTTCCAAACAGAGTAGTCCTGGAACGAGCTGGAATTTTTAGCATGTATATATGACTGAAACAGCAATGTCTATGTTGGCTCGGGCATGTCGTGAGAATGGCTAATGGCCGGATTCCAAAGGATATCCTGTATGGAGAATGAGTGCAGGGAAATGGCCCCAGAGGGAGACCACAGCTGCGATACAAGGACATCTGCAAACGGGATCTGAAGGCCTTAGGAATGGACCTCAACAGATGGGAAACCTTGACCTCTGAGTGTTCAGCCTGGAGGCAGGCGGTGCATCATGGCCTCTCCCAATTTGAAGAGACCCTTGTCCAGCAGGCCGAGGCAAAGAGGCCGTCACGAAAGCAGCCAAACCAGGGAGCTGGACAGGGGACAGATTGTCTTTGTCTTCCATGTGGAAGGGACTGTCACTCTCAAATTGGCCTTCTCAGCCACACTAGATGCTGTTCCAAGTTGTCCATTCAGAGCATGTTACCATCGTCTCTCAAGACTGAAGGATGCCGAATCCTCTCCCAGACTGGACTTTTGCCTGATGGAATCAGCAAAAACAGAGAGCCATGATTGCTGTGCCCAGGCTGGAAGATGATGGAATAGTATGGAGAGGTCACGAGGGTGGATTCTTTCAGTGGCTCAAAGCCCAGAATTTACCATGATAAGGAGTGACGATCACACCACGTGATCGTCACCTTGTCTCAGGACAAGGGGAGGATCTATTTATTCCTTGCACACACACTGACTTCACTCCCTTTTTGCCTTCTGGTTTTCCCATCTGAATTCTCCTGGATCCATTTTTCTGTGTCGTTCCCCGAGTCTTAAGGAACCTCTTTCTGCTAAACACCTGGGAACGCCGTGAGCTTTAACTGAAGGGCTGGTGGAAGATTAGGGGCACATATAGTGTCTTATAAAGGGCGAATGATGTCTGATTTTGCATAATTCTAATTCCACTTGATAATCTCATCCAGATTGCTCTGTATGACATTTTTCATTTTGTGAAGAGAGATCACGGAGTCTTTCAGTTATTTGGACTTTCTAAACATAGTGGGAAAAATGGACTGTAATTCCCTTGAAACAGATGTCACAAAGACTTTATTGGAACTTCCCCAGAAGTGAGCTGGCATCTGACTCAGCAGATGTTTCTTGGCTCCTCGCTCTATGGTTTATTATTTCAAAGCAAGAGAGACTATCCCGTCTGCTCTAAAGTTCAGGTGCCCCAAATCCAAAGGGTTGCCCACCTGCTTAATAAGGTGCTTTTCAAATGCGCTTTACCTGGCAGTTACAGAGTGAAAATTGTGATTTTCTACCCACCTCTTACAGAACGTAATTTCCAGCAGCACATTGTGAGTCCTTTCTGTTTAAAAATAGCAAGTCTCTCTTTCTGAATAAGTGTGGTTTCCTTAAAGATGTAGACAGAACTAGCTTGGAAAACTTGGTCTGTTTTCTGAAATTAAATCTAAGGTTTAATGTCGCTGTTGACATTTGTTTTGCTGTTTATATGGGGACTTGAGCAGCAAGCAGGATTATGCCAGAATGTTTACTCGGAGTGGAAGTTAAGGTACAGAAAGGTTGCGTCAATGTTCTGTGACCCACTGATCTGTGGCCTAAGTTCCTTTGATTTAAAAAGAAACTTAACTAAAAAATTGCATTTAGGAACTTGCTTATAATAATTAAATGCGTTTGAAGAGGCGGGTTTTCAACTGTTGGTGAAAACATAACCCTAAACTACAGTTTCAATCATTAATGGAAGCTTGTTTTTTCCTCTTTGGGAATATGATTGGTGAGATCCTGTTGCTTAGTGTAGCACACTGTAGTTAGAGTACTGTACTTCCATCTGAATCAATGGAACTTATGGAGGATTTGACTCACCAAATCCCCAGTGATTCAATGGGCCTGCTCTAGTACTACTTACTACACCAAGCAACAGGATTTCAGCTAGTGCTTGGGCCTACAGTCATGTCATTCTCCACAGTCAAAATCCTTTTAGCCTTTCTTAAGTTGATTAAAAGCTTTTTTGCAGCTTTTGCAAAGTAGGAAAAATGCTAGCCGAGGTCAGCTTCAATTCATGCAAGATGTAGGTACATCTCTCGTCATCTAGATGCCTTTTCTTTTTCAAACAGAATTATTTTGCTTACAAACATTTCAAAACGGGAAAACCAGCCATGATTATTGCTTCTGCACCTTTATGGGGACAAAAACCGGCATGGAGATAATTCATCCCTTATCTGCAATCTTCCATCTACAGAAAGCAATAAAATATGATAACGATGACCTTTCGAACAGGGAGTGTTGCATGAAAGTCACCGGAGACCTTCGAAGTCTTAAAGCACTTTTTCTCTCATGTTCTCTTTGCGACTCAAACCACTTCTGGAAAAACAAAAGGAGGGCCATGCTACGTAAAAGGAGAGCAAACAAGGGACAGCCAATTCAAGAGAAAAGAGCTTGCAAGAAGAATCCACAGACCACTGGAGAGGGCGTTATAGATCTGTAGAGCTGGATCCTCAAGAACTGAACTTCCCTGCAGGCTTTGGTTTCATGGAAAATATGCAGCCAGACTGCCAACTGTGGTCAGCTATAGGGAGCATATTGCACAACAATGGCACTGGCTCCCAGTCCATTTCTGGGCCCAATTCAAAGTGTGGGTCATGACCTATACAGTTTTAGACAGCTTGGGTCCAGGTTTACCTCCAGGACTGTATCTCTGCATATTGAGTCTTGAGAAAAAGCACCTGAGAGGGAACATGATTGATGGGATGATGAAGGGGATGGATAAAGTGGCTAGAGGGAAGTTCTTTTCCCTCTCACTCAATACCAGAACCAGGTGACATCCACTCCAATGGAGTGCTGGAAGAGTGAGGACAGACAAGAAAATATTTCTTGACCCAGTGTGTTGTTAGTCTGTGGAACTCCTTGCCACAGGATATGGTGATGGCCTCTGGCCTAGATGCCTTTCAAAGGGGATGGGGCAGATTCCTGGAGGAAAAGTCCATCGCAGGTGACAAGCCATGATGGGGATGTACAATCTCCAGGCTTAGAAGGAAGGGACCTCCAAATGCCAGATGCAGGGGAGGGGGATCAGAAGACAGGGATCTAGCAATTTCATGAGCTCCCAGAGGCATCTGGTGGGCCACCGTGAGATACAGGGAGCTGGACTAGAGGGGCCCTTGGCCTGATCCAGCAGGGCTCCTCTTAGGTTCTTATGTATCTGCGCTAGGTGGAGTGGGCAACTGTAGCCCACATTTTTCATTTTGGACTGGAACTCCCCTAACATTTTTCCGCTGGCTAGGACTGTTGGGAAAGGGTGATCCAAAAAACACCTGAAGGGTCACAGTTGCCAGTATCTATCCTAAAAAATTATTTCCACAGACGTTTACGTAGCTCTCTAAACCTAAAGCAACATTAAAATCAAAGTTGAGGGGCCGAGGCTGGAGAGATGATAGCTGCAGGAAAGCTACTTGCAGAATGTGAAATCTGAATTGAGTATTTCTAATTCATGGCCCACACTTTCCCGCTCCAGTAGATTAGCGAAGCCCTATTTGGCTTTTTTTAAAGCGATCAACTTCTGAACGAGAAAGGAAAAACGGCCCAGCCTTTGATGCGTGCCCGAGGCAGCTAAAAACAGGTGTGCTCCTGCATCCATTTCCTCATTTACCTCAGAGCATTATTATCCCCAGGATCAATGATGCTGCATCTACTTCAACCAGAGTTTAAACAAGAGCTGTGCACAATGGGGATGGAGATGAAAACGAAAAATGCAACAACCACGATACAAAAAAGGTAATTGCTTTATTCATTTAAGAGTGAGGATGCAAAAAACAAAACAAAACAAAACACAAACAAACCTCCAACTCCACCCCACCCCGACTATTCTGAGAGCTGGGGAAAGGGAAAACACGGTTGCCCGATAATCTGAGCCGAGGGCTGCCCGACGACTGTGTGGAACACAGGTCTAACCAGCTATGCCCTCTATGCCAAAGGGGGAGAGATCCCTTCTGTATGCCATATAGGGCTGCAGACGAGTCACAAAAGCTAGATGTGAGCTGAGCGAGTCCAGTTCAGGACAAGCTCACCTCTCAGTACACAAGAAGGCAAGCAGGAAAGTTTCAGAACGGATAAACAGAGGCAATGCTTGGGATAGGAAACCCTATCAGTCCTATACATGCTTGGTTTACACGTGCCGAACTGATGCACAAGGGGGAGTGTGCTAGGTTTGTCCTACGTGAGCATCATTCCTGTGGCTGGCTGCGGGGTGCGAGTTCGAATTCTGGCATTGCAGGGTCTGAACTCAGGCGGAAAGCCTCTGCGGAGAGCAGAGGTTCTCCTTTTTTAGGCCCATCACTCTCCAGACGTACAAGGCAACCAAGGGCAGGGCTTGCATGCTTCCCTTCCTCATGGGGTTACTCAGCATGCCTCAATCTCAGCTGCATCAACAAGCTTACACTAGAATGGTAATTGAGTGTCAGCTGGGCAGGCCTGCGTTCTCTCGCCCACCACTGCCTTTCAGCTTTGGTCCCGTCTCTTCTGCTCTGTGCACACTGTGCATCAATCATACTCAAGAAATATTTGGTTCTGACTCACTGGCTGAATTCCTGTTGCTTAGTCTAAGAACAGGTCCCTTGAATCAATTCCTCCAGAAATTCCATGGATTCAAATGGGTCTACTCTCGTTGTGGCTTACTAGGTTCCAGGAAGTCTCAACTAGAGTAGGCCCCATTTGAATCCATGGAACTTACAGAGGAGTTGAATCAACAGATCTCCCCTGATTCAATGAGTTTACTCAAGGGCAACTTACTACATGGAGTATCAGGATTTCAGCCTCTGAGGCAGACCTCCTGACAGCACCTTTACATTTCACACGGCATAAAATGTCAGTACACCTGAACACCTACAGATTAAATGTACACCTACTCTATGTAACACAGATAAAGACGAAGCTACTACACTCATCCACAGAGAGCTTCTTTGCCGAAATGCTCCACTCGGAGCAGCCATATTACTGTCCTTCAGCCGTCGTTGGCAAGACCAGTTGTTGGGTTTCTGCAAGGGACCATTGAAGAGGCCACGAAAAGGATCCACGTGGCCTAGCTTGGCTTGTAGGCAAACGCGGATAGTTTCGTGATAGTAGACTGCTGAAAGGATTTGGATTTTTTAGCCGAGCTTGAGTCCTCATTTAATTTTGCTCCTTGGCTTTCTTGCCCGTCCCGGTTCACACCCTCAAGGCGCTTCCGTTTCTTTCCTTCAGTGGGATCGACAGTGGCTTTTCCTTTGGCTTTTTCCATCCAAGCCTTAAGTGAATAGAAAGAATAGAAATAATAACACGACAGCCATGGGAGTAGACATATGAGATGATATCTTTAGAGAAGAGAGCACAGGAGGCTTTGAGTAGCTAAGAATGGGGGGGGGGGAAGGAGATGAAAAGGCAGGAAGCCAAAACGAAACCGAGGAAGAAAACAGAATTCTCAATTTGTCTGCCCTGGCTCAACACATTTCAGCAAAGTCTGTACAGTGGTGCCTCGCTTAATGGGCACCTCGTTTAATGACGAATCCGCATAGCGATTATGTTTTTGCGATCGCAAAAGCAATCGCATTGCGATGTTTTTAATGGTAAAACATTGCTTTGCGACGATCGGTAAGCTGTTTCGCTTACCGATTTTCGCATAGCGATGTTTTTAGAACAGCTGATCGGCGGTTCCAAAATGGCCGCCGGGTAAAAAAAATGGCCGCCCGCTGTGTTTTCACACACATTCCTCGCTTACCGGGCAGTGAAAATGGCGGCCGTATGAAGGATTTTCACATAATGGTGAGTTTTTTGCCCATAGGAACGCATTAAATGGGTTTTAATGCACTCCTATGGGCTTTTTCCCCCCGCATAACGACGAATCTGTATAGCGACGATTTTTCCGGAACAGATTATCGTCGCTATGCGGCGCACTACTGTAATTCCTTCGTCAAGGAAGAACTCAGGAAAGCTTTCTGCACACCGGAAGTAGTTAAGAAGTCAGAACAGTTTGCTCAGATAGTGAGCTTTTTTCCACACAACTTTGAAAAGCTGCAACACACCATAATCATCACCATCATGTGCGCCATCAAGTCAATTCTAACTCATGGTGACCCTTTCCAGGGTTTTCGAGGGAGAGCATACTGAGAAATACAGTAGTTTCTAATGGCCTTCTTCTGGGGATGCTCTGGGATTCTGCAGCTGGCCCAAGGTCACCCAGGCTGGCTCTCCTCTGAGGAGGCCCAGTGAGGGAATCAAACTCCCAACCTCTGGCTCTGCCGCCAGAGACCTAAACCACTGAGCTATCCAGCCAGCATAACATACCATATTAGTAATGACTAATATATAGTGTGTTATTGAGGAAACACATCTGGAAACCTTTGGATCAGTGCTCTTCCAGATAAGAGTTGGATTTCAATTCCCAACTGCTACAGAGATTGGGAGATATAGTCCAACCACACATGCAGGGCGATGAGCTCCCAGACCACATGACATTTTCCTCACCCACCTTCATTATAAGAGCTTTTTGCTAGTATAACGTGACCTCGCGGCACTTGTGTGAAACTTTTCTGTTTCATGTTCTGGGGGTCAGGGGGTTTCATACAGCGCAGCAGAGTGTGGACCAGATTGTGTTGTACGTAAGATGAGATTTCAGGTCACCACTGCTCTCTCATTCTGGGACAGTGAGAGACTAGGACGGAACACAATGCAAGGAGATGCCGGTGAAGACAGTGGAAAGTAGAAGCGTCAAAGGCAATGTCAAAGAACAGAATTTCTCCCCCTTAAATAAATGCCTAAAAGATAAAATCCTCCGCAGGAGGGCGGCATTACCATCCTTTCTTCTGCAGACAATGTTCTGAATCGGCTCATGCCTTCTTTTATTATCTCTGTTTCTTCAAACTCAGGGTTATCTGCCAAAATATGACTTCTGTTCTCTTCGAGCCACATCTGGAATCCAGTCTTTGGCCTGAAAAGAATAAAAAGGGAGACTTCCATTTCGGAAAACATTCTGAAGGGAGCCATGTGCCCCCCTTGACAAGAGTTTCACACCTGGATTTCTCTGAAAGCGGGGGGGGGGTCACCCTAGAATGGCAACAGGCATACTGACCTTTTACTGTCATTATCCTCCGTCAAATTTTTTGACTCAGGTGGGATAGTTTCCAGTTTTTCTCTTTTCTCTTCTGCGGTTTTCTTTTTTGATTCAAGTTTTTCTCCCTTCTCTTCTATGATATTCTTTTCCATGGCAGATGCTCGGGGTTGGAAAAATGCTGCTGCCGCCGCCTATACCAAGAAATAAATGAATCTAAGCTCCGCAGTAAATTATACTGTTTTTGCAGTGCAATTCAGACTTGGGGCAAGGATCTCTCATTGACATGAACACTTGTCTTTCCAGAAGAGTGCGCTTTGGATAATTTTCTTACCAGGCATCATACTTTATAAATGAACTATTTATGAGGGAAGCAAATAATTGCCAAAATCCTGTTGCTTAAATTATGGCGTCAGAAGGGTGATGACGCCACCAGCAGATAGAGATTTCTTCCTTCTGTCCCGTGGATCCCACAGCTTCTACACAATGAAAAATTGCTAATAATCTCTCCTACTGATGATGTCATCACCATTCCACAGACATTACTTATGCAATAGGATTTTGAACAGTGAGATAAGACATATGTTTAGCTGTTCTGTGTTTTTCTCCCTCTACACTACTCTGTGTTTATACATGATGTACCAAAAACATAATTCTAAATCTCAATGTACCAAGAAATACACTCAACACATTTTAAGCACAAAACAATCTTCGGCGGCAATGACCAAAACACATGGGTTAGGCCCAGCTGCAATGAGCAAAACATACTTATTAAAAAACAGTAGCTTTAAAGTGTGTGATACTAAAATAAAACAGAGTAGCGTAAGGTAGTCTGTGCACATCATTTGATTTGCTTGATAAGCCCTCCAGTAAAAGATATATGTCTAGCACCAGGACAATATAAATTAAGCTTGCCACTTGTTACGAATCTTAAAACGTCACAGGAACCTGTCTTCCAACACGTATCTGTGTTATTTAACAGTGGTACATCAAATGGCATGGAAGAGCCTGAGATAGCAAAGCGTCAGCAAGAGCTCCACTCCATAACATGAACAAACAGCTGGAAAGATTTTCTTGCTGGTCGGCCAGAATCCTGTAGCATACTTCCGCTGACAGAATGCCAACTTGACAGAAATTAAGAAGTCAGAGTCTGGCACAGCAGGTCATACAACTGGCGTGTGATAGGAAATGCCAACTTCTTAACCTGCTGTGTTAACCACGGAAAATTATGGTACTCCCATTATGCTGCAATTAATAGATTCCGACCATTATTCCTACTTATAGGCTTGATATGAAAGTAATACAGGAAGAGGAGTCTGATTGCCTTTAGGTTCCCCACTCTCTCTCTCTCTCTCTCTCTCTTCCCCTGGCCCTGACCTCTGATCTCAATCCTAGACTCTTCTTTTAGGTTCCACTTGCAATGGGGCTGGCCACAGGAAATTAAATCTTTTCACCATCGTAAAAGAGCACAAAGCTCAGGACGGTCACCTGCTTTGACTTGGCCTTGGGCACCAACGGCTTTATCACGGGACCCTTCTCTTTGTTGGGAGCAGCTCGGCTGGCTGGCGAAGGAGTTTTCTTGGGCAGTTTGGCCATACTGTCCAGAATATTCACCGAAGGAACGAGCGAATCCTTTTGGCTACTGGAAAGCTAGAGAAACAAAACATCTGAGAAACATTTTTCCCGCTCATCCCATGCCTGTTCGGTCAGGATTTCCAATGCACTTCACATATTTCACACAAAAGCTTGCTCGGGTAAAATCACTATGGTCTCACCTTGAAAGGATTGATCCTTCCTTGATTGATAGGTACAACTCCAGCTTTAGTTACAAAAGAGACAGAGAGAGATAAAGAATAAGTTAATTTAAAAAAAAACAGGTGTTTTTTGATGGACACACTAAATTATTTTCATCCGGAACAGAAACCTACAAGCAGGGCTGTGTAGAATGCTGATCCTCTTTGCTCCCTAAAATGAGGACATAATCTTGACTTTCGTATGTTGACATGTGACAATCCCAGACCCAGTTTCGGCAGAGAAAAAAACGAACCCCCCTGAGCCTTTGGGGACCTGCAGCCTTTCTGCTTTCCCAGCAGTCTTTAATGGCCAAATACTTTTGTTCAAGGCAGAATGCGCACTGTCTTGACAGTAAGAACTTTGCTATTGATGCTTTTCTACACATGTGTGAATAAATTGTTCTGATCTTTCTGTAATGTGGAGAAGATTTTTAAAATCTTGCTTTTTCATGAACTGAGCATATTGTACATTATTTTTTCTGATTGTTTTAGTCCTCAAAAATACAACAAATGTTATGGTCAGCAAAGGACAGAAGGGACCCCCTCATCACTGCAGGAGTAGACAGGATACCCTGCAGTTGTGTCCAGCTATATATTGGGACCACAAAACGCAAAAGACTAGCTAACGACACCCATCAATCACAGGAACAGATCATCTCCCCTCACCTTATCACAACAATACTCCCATAACAAAAAAAAATTTATAAAAAAAGAACCTGATCACCATAATCACCCAATCTCCTGAAAAGGACAAAAAGCTGATCCCACAGCTACAAATACTCAATTATCCCATGTACTGCACTAGAACACAGAGTTCTAACTCCTCTCCTCTGAATATGTCAGCCACAGAGACTGGAGAAATGTTAGGAAGAAAAACCTCCAGAACATGGACAAACAGCCTGAAAAACCTACAACAACCAATTAATATACTGTGCATATTTTGGAGCTGAATACAAAGACAATGACTGATTGACTGGTTAACAAGTATTTTTCTCTGGCTGATCCTTTTCTGCCTTTCTCCTTTTGTATGCCAGCAAATTAAGAGTCGATGCCCAATCATCCCAGCATATTATTTCATGGTATCACACACTGATGATGAAGGTGGTTGGATTATGGCCAGTCTGGGACAACTCATGTTTTTTCATAGTACAATCCACAGCAATTTCAATGTCACGCTAGTACAAAACAGGGGCCCAAGTTCTACTGATGTAGACAGAATGGTGCTCAGGCCCACTATCTCGCCCTGCCATGTGATTCTCCACTTTCATGCGATTCATTCCAGGATCCTCACAGTATAGCTGAATCGCAGCAATGGCACTGTGAAACCTTATGCTGAATAAAACAGGCTCATCCTTAAGGTGCTAAAAGATTCCTTGCTTTTGATCTGTGATACTAAAATGGAACAACTTCCCCACTTCTCCAAATTGCTCTCTGTCCTGCAAACAGCAAAACAGTAAGTCTCATGGAAAGTCTGAAGACCTATAAATGTCAAGACGACTTTCAGTGATCAAACCTCTGGGATCCAGTGGAAAGATAGTTATGCAAAGTAAATATGGGAAATGTGTCCTTGCATTTCGTCCTGATTGGGAGTATCTCTGGACTACAGAATTTGGAAAGTCAGAGCAGTAAGGTCAGTGCAACCACGTGCAGTCTGAAAGCTTTTATAGGATAACAAAGTTTGTTTAACAAAAAGGGAGGAAATACATTTCCAAAGCAGGCACCCAGTGACTGGACAAAGGGGACCAACAATTAAGAAGTTTTCCTTACCCAGAATAAAAATAACTTTGACTCACCAGACTTTGGAGTAGAGGCGGTTCCACAGAGCAGGGGAGATCCTTCAGAAAAAAAATAACAAGTGTAAACATGTAAATACCAACATGAAGCAGATTTTGACATTTAAACTGCCTTCCAAGTTAACTATGAACCAGTAGCATTTTTAGGCTACATACTCTGTTTCAACAGAGATGGAATACTAGCCAGGCAGAGGGAACCGGGCAAGAGGGACAGATACAGATTTGAAAACAGGCGAGGCAGAGAAGCACAGGTCCCACCTGCTATTCTGACAATGGAGAGATGAATGGAATGGGGCAGCCCATTTCCCCAAATCTGGGAAGGGAGGAGGTGGTTCTCCCTTGGTCAGGCTTGCCAATTATCATACAACTATTGGAAACTTCAGCAGGTCCACAACATGTCAGCCAGATTGCTAATGAGGGCTGATCATAGGGATTCGCATGCCATTTCCAGGCCCAATTCGAAGTGCTGGTCTTAACCTTGTGGCAATCTCAAGGACTGACTGCCTCTCCCTTTATGAGTCTGCTTGAGTATTAAGATCATCAAGACAGGCCTTTTGCTCAATCCCACTACCTGCATAGGTACATTGGGTGGGTACACAGGAGAGGGGCCTTCTCTGTGGCTGCTCCTTTAGACTCTGGAACTCCCTCCCACAGGAGGCCAGGGTGGCCCCGTCTTTGTTGTCCTTTGGCAAGCAGGTGAAGACCGTTCTCTTCAGGCAAGCTTTCCTTTAATGACTGGCTGCTTAAGTGGGGGTTTTAAATGTACTGTTGTGCCTTACTGCTTTGAATTTGATTTTGGTGTTGCTTTGTTTATAGTTTTTTAATGTGGCTTTTCTTTTATCCTTTATAAGTTTTTGCATATTTAACTGGTTTTAGCTCTAAATGTTGTCTTTTAATGATGGAAGCTGCCTTGGGTTCTTTTTAAGGAGAAAGGTGGGGTAAAACTATTTAAAATCAATCCATCCATCCCTCTCAAATCCTCTCAAATGATAAAGCCCACCCAACATTTTAGGTCTCCAAAATACATGACTATGTCCTGGATATTTGTATTTGCGCATAAGCTTGTGTCTCACTCGGTTTTGTTCCTTCAGATGTGTCTTCCTCCTCATCCCCAGCTTCCTCATAGGTCTCCATACTTTGCTGGCGTTGAAGGTTCCTCACCCGAGCATGGCTCCATTCTGTGGGGGTCTTACTGTAACTAAAGCAGAGAGATACACTCAACAGGAGGCTTCCGGACTGCCCAAGGAGCAAAGGCTGGAGTGTCAAAAGCATAGACAAAAATGACAGGTTAGGGTCGTTATTCTGAACCTAATGGCAAGGGGACTGATCTTCACAATTGATTTCTCCTTTATTAAAATAGCTAGTAAAAATTTATTAAAATACAGATACATAAAGCAAAAAAAAGAAGTAATCAGTGCAATGCAATATTTATGCTACTAATTGTGACAAACCCAGACCTACTGGGATATGCCACACGTTAACTAAGCTGCCACCAACCATTCCCTATAAGAAGTCACACAGACCAGGGATGGATTTTCAACAAATAAAAGAATAAGGTTTATTTAAAACAACACACAGGGAAAATAAAATGATCAGGTGAATAAGATATAGTAACGTGGCTTAGTCTCATTCATACATGCACACAGTTTGGTTCACACAGAACACTTAACTTGAAGCACAGACCCTGAACCTATCAGTTCTGGCTAACCATACAGACACCTGAACCTATCAGGTTGGTACTGACTGACACACAGTAGTACCCAGTCTGACACACAGACTCCCACTCAAGCTTCTTCTCTCAGCTTTTCTCCAGCTTCTTCTCCACACACGCTCCACATATATATACAGTACAGCCCCTCCTCCTGATGTCCCGCCTTCCACTCCCCATAGGATGGAACTTTCCCTCCAAACCCATGACAGACAGGTAACATCAGTGCTGTATGTAACACTAATCAACAGGAACATCCTTCGTAGCAACAGGAACATAATAGAAAGCTAAGGAAAAACCCTCCAGAAGTAAACTCTCCAGAAGTAAACATCAGTAGGAAAAGGTGCAGGGGAAAACTCTACAAAGAAGGGGTGGGTTGTTTTTGTTTCTGTGTTTATTTAAACGTATATAGCATCCCATAGTGAAATACATTCTCTGGGTGGTTTACAGCAAAGCATGCACAGCTATCCCAAAAAAGCCCCCCCCCCTCCTGGGTCACAGTAGGGCAAGTAAACCAGGCCTCTAAGGAAGATCTCAATCTAAAGGAAGGCTTTGAATAAAACACAGGTTGGGTGTAATGAATGAATGAGTTTGAGGAATAAAATACTTGAGCTTTGCTGCTCACTCTTCTGCACCGATGGTGCATTATCAAGATGACACAATGAATGAACTTGGCTACTGCCCAACACGATGTTCTTAACATAGTTTAGCCACTCATTCGCTTGCATAAAATAAACCTTGCCACCCTCTAAACGCAGAGCGCTCCGAGGATGTTTTCTGCCCTCAAACAGCTATAAAGATGGCTGGGATCATCTTTCAGCTCAGAAGTGACAAGATGTTCCTACGATCCCTCTGTTGTTTTTTGTTTGTTTGTTTTGTTTTTTGGCCTCAGAGACTCAAATGGAAGCAGATGCAAAACATGGGAGTTAACACCTGCAGAACAAGTTCGGACACATAAGAAATTCAGAAAAGTTCACCGGAAAGCAAATGCTTTCTTCTTCTCTGAGGATGCCAGGAAAAAAAAGGGGGTGCCGTTTCTGTGTGATTTTTTTAAGCCCTAAAATGCTAAGGGCAAAAATATTCTGAAGACAGAAAACATTCTGTCACTGGATTCATAGACCTTGGGTCCCCAGATGGGCTCGGATGAACATTCCCCGGAGCCTTCACCACGAGCTGCGTTGGCCAAGATCTACGGAAGCTGTAGATTAAGAACATCAGAGGACACCCAAGGTCTGGAACCACTGATTTAAAGGAAAACTACAGGAAAGAAAGCACAAGCGTTCAGCTGTACTTCTCAGCTAAATTAAGATGACAAAATACCAAACAAAACAGCATGACATTCTTCTCTTTAAAAGCGTAAAGGTTCCCCTTGACATTTTTAGTCCAGTCACGTCCGAATCTGGGGGCGGTGCTCATCCCGTTTTCAAGCCATAGAGCCAGTGCTTGTCCGAAGACAGTTTCTGTTGCCACGTGGCCAGCGTGACTAGGGAACACTGTTTTAGCTTCCCACTGAGGTGGTACCTATTTATCTACTCGCATTTGCATGCTTTCGAACTGCTAGGTTGGTGAGGAGCTGGGACAAAGCGATGGGAGCTCCCTCCGTCATGTGGATTCGATCTTACGACGGCTGGTCTTCTGACCCTGCAGCACAGGATTTTGCGGTTTATCCTGCAGCGCCACCATGTCCCTCTTCTGTTAGGTAAAGGTAAAGGTTCCCCTTGACATTGAGTCCAGCCGTGTCCTACTCTAGGGCGTGGTGCTCATCCCTGTCTCCAAGCCGTAGAGCCAGCGTTTGTCCATAGACAGTTTCCGTGGTCACATGGCCAGCGTGACTAGACACGGAATGCCATTACCTTCCCACTATGGTGGTACCTATTCATCTACTCGCATTTTTTACATGCTTTCGAACCGCTAGGTCGGCAGGAGCTGGGACAAGCGACGGGAGCTCACTCCGTTGCGTGGATTCAATCTTACGACTGCTTGGTCTTCTGACCTTGCAGCACAGAAGCTTCTGCGGTTTAACCCGCAGCGCCACCACGACCCTTTCTTCTTTTACTCATATTAAATACTGAAAAGGAGGTCAGATAAAATATTAACACTCTGTTGGACTTAACTTTTTAAAATCTGATCTGCTCCCAAAGCCTTTTATCTGACACTTTATTCAGATTAAACAAAGAGTTTATTTCCCCTAATATCTTTGCATGCATGTTATGTACCAGTTCTATGTTTAGCACAGGAGAACAAGATGTGACCACCCCACCCCCGTTTTGGAAATTCCAGAAGTCTCAGAAGCTTTGAGAAATCCAGAAAAAGCTAAATCTGCCGTGCATCTAGTCTATACACATAGATTAAAAAGCAATGGTGAATGTGGATCTGATCCAAAGTTCCTCTACATTTCTGTCCCGCTGTGCAGGAGCCTCGATCTGTGGGTGGGGCTTCATTTGAAACAGGAAGTAAACAAACTGGCAGTTCATGCAAACTCCTGATGCACAGCTTAGAGGACATTTTGGTCTGATAAGTGCCTGGAAAAGGACGCCTTGTAAAATTCTTCTGTGCTTTATCGTGAAGGGCAGGATACAAGTTTTAAAAAATGCATAACCCGCACTTCTGACCCTGAAATCATCCCTGGGTATCCCCATTGTTTCCTTCCTGTTCATGCATGAAGTCCTATGGTCAGAGGATGTCTCCCCTAGTCTAAGAGCCCAAAGGTCCCCATGGCTTAAGAGATGGGAAACCTCCCAGAGCAAACATGAAACAGCTGGCCAGGCTAGTTTGTTGTGGGAAGACATAAGCCATGAAGATGCAGGCTGGCCCATTAGGTCAACAGTGATGCCATCGCTGCGTTTGCTGATTACTGCATCACTGTACCTGTTATTGAGATGGTGTCTGAAATCCGGTGGTGGCACCGCCTCCTCCTCCTCTTCTTCCTTCCCAGGTCCTTCAGCAGCTGCCAGTTCTGCTGCCCTCTCCGCTGCCAGTTCACTAAGCCGCTGGGCGAGAATCAGCCTCCGAGAGCGCGAGGCGTACTTGATGGCTAGGCTGGTGGCATTTGGAGTCATGAGCTCTGCCAGCTCCATACAGCGAAATTCACGTTCCAGCGTGCAGGAAAGCTTTGGGGGGGAAAAGGAGGAAATGGATGCTTTGCACAGAAAGAGCGTCTTGAAAAAGCCAAAGGAAATAATAAGATACCGTTCTCTTCTCCTCCTCCTCCCTCCTTGCTCACCTTTCAGTCTACATTCATTCATTAAAGAGTCAGCCATGTGGGCAAATATCAGCCTGCTTGCAAGGACCAGGAAAGAGAATTATAGCTGCCATCCAGGGGAAAATTACGAGCATTTAAAAGAGCCATAAAACCTTCACACAGCAGTGTTTCAATTTTAAAACGGGCAAACAGTAACTGGAGCGTTTCCATTTTATCTTTCAACTATCATCTGGAAGGGCAAGGACGTCAGTTAAGGACAAAATTACATAGAAAGTTGGTGATTATTAGGCATCTGGTACTTTGGGCAGTCTGGGAACAGAGGAGCAGGCTGCTCGCCATACAGTCACAACATTTCTGAGGCAGTTACCTAGGTACTTCTCTAGATATCTGGCTGTACTTAAATTCAGTAGCTTGAGCATAGAATCACAGAATTGGAGAGCTGAAAGAGACTCTGAGGATCCAGCTCCCAGCTTGTCAAGATAAGGCCAGGTCAAGATAAGACCTGCACTTAACCACTCAGTAACACTGCCCAGATTTTTCCGATGGGGGTAAGTTCCAAGAGGGCTAGATGTGCTGATGGCTGGAGAGAAATCTTCCTGCCCCATACCCTTCCCAAAACCCTGAGTGACTCTGACTATTCAGTGCTTCACAGAATTACCAAAACCCATAAGATTAAGAACTTTAGACTTTTATGCCAACCCTGCAAGGTAGAAATACTAAAATACCCATAAAATGTAAAAGCATCCACCAGGTGATTGAGGCAAGACTTTTCTTTAGTACAATCTCTTGTTCCCAAAACAACCAAGCTGTTGTAATATATTATAGTATGATAAAGATGTTGCAAGAAAAAGGAAAAAAAAAACACTTCCAAACAGTTTTTAAAAGTCACAAAAAATAAAGAAGCTGTGGAGCAAATAAGCATTCAAAAACAGTTTCAGGCTAGAAGCAAGAACACTTCCAGAACAGTTCCCACAATAAAATAAGAAAGCTAGCTAATCTAAACTAATATTTACACACTGACAACATGGCTCAAGAGGACAGAGCGCAAGTCAGACAGCAAGGTAGCAGATCAGCACAGTGGCCTCCTTAGAGATACTAGGCTAGGCTAAGCAATTTACTTCACTTTTTAAACCCATCAATGCCTTTGTATACTCCTCAAGGGGTTGTTTCAAACAGGTACTGGATCATCCCAAACCTTCTCTAAGACAGCAACTTCTTCAAAAGTAATTTCTCTCCCCATCCCTTCTCCTCAGCTAAAACCCTTTGCTAATTAGTTATGTACCAAGGAGTGTACCTGGAGATTCCTCTCTCGTAGTGATAAAGCACAAATGGTACAACCTCCCAATTAATGGGCATTTGCACACAAACAAACAAACAAACAAACAAACAAACAAACAAACAAACAAACACACACACACACACACACACACACACACACACACACACACACACACACACACACACACCCCTCTCCTGGCATCCTCATCCCAGCCATGAACTAACAGGCCTGTTTTTCAAAAGGGCAACCAAATTTATTTCATTTATTTCTGAACATTCACATACTGCCCAATTAGTAGTACAGCATTATATTATACAGTGGTGCCTCGCTTAGCGATTGCCTCGTTTAACGATGTATTCGCTTAGCGATGGGTTTTTTTGAGCAATTTTACGCTCCGTTTAGCGATGTTTCCTATGGGAAAATTTCGCATAGCAATGTTCGTGACCTTGCCTCGCTTAGCGATGACAGTTTAGGTCCCCCTGTTTCGCTTAACGATGTCCCTTTTTTCAATTTTAAGTGTGTCTTAAAATGTTCAAAAACGGTTTTAAATGCTTGGGATCATTAGTGCACCTTGCAAAACCTGTGCAAACTTAATTTGGCTTTGTTCTGAGTCTTCGTTAATTTTTGGTGAATTTTTTTCTCCCCCATTGGAATGCATTGAACTGTCAGCATATAAAAAACCCCAGGCAATAGCAAGCTAGGATAAGCCAGCCTAAAGGCCTGATTGCGCAGCATATCTGAGCAGAGGTACAATCCCCTCATAGATATGGGGGCCCTATCAAAAAATGTCGAGAGAGCTCCGCCAAAAGCTGCAGGAAAGAGACGAATCTTCAGCAGCATCTTAAAATCATCCCCTATTTTTCTGGTCTCCGGGCACTGCGAATGCAGGAAGTGCACCCCTTACAGCATCCTTGACAGCTGGATATTATCCAACCAGGATATCCAACCACCACTCTCACTGTCAGGAATTTTCCTAATGCTTAATCAAAAACTCCCTTCTTATAACTTGAATCCATTACTTCCGGCCCTATCCTCTTGATCAGCTCAAAACAAGCCCGGTCATTTCCTCTTCAGCATGACAGCCTTCCAGATACTGGTCATACTGCCTCTCAATCTTCTCCGCTCCAGACTAAACACATCCAAGGGCTCAGTTTCCAAACCTCTGGTTTCTCTCTTCTGATGCAAAGAGAGGAACTAGAACCCGTCACAGGTTAAATGTCCTTAAATGTCCCCTGTAAAAGAGTTAACAAAGGCGAAGTAAACAGATGTATGGAAGAGTCAAAATGCCCAGACTACAAAGAGGGATAAAAGGCAATATTACATGTTGTATTTAAAATGAAAACAGCCTAACGCTCAGATGGCTACAGTTCTTTTTGAATTTAAAATACCAGGCACTTACTGCAAACATTTTCATTAGGAGGTTCTGCTGTTCTTGGATGGCATGACTTTTGACACTTTCATCATATTCGTATCCATTTTGGGAAAAGAAGTCCAGGTAATTGTGAAACAGGATGGAGCGCCAAAACTGCTCCTAAACCAGGCAGAGGGAGGGAAAAGCACAGGAGAGAGCTTATCAGTAGCCATTTATTTAGTGTTGTTTGTTGTCAAAGATCTAGAGCAGTGGTTCCCAACTAGAGATGGGCATGAACCTTGGTTTGGAGGTTCGCATCAGATCATCGGATGAGCACCACAGAGGACACATGTTCCCTTCCCACACCCCTCCAGCCGGATCCTCTACTTGCCAGCCAGCATGCACTGCTCTCCTGCTCCTCTTCAGGCATTTGACTAGTCCTGGCAGGAGCGCTTGGGTCCCTCCTCCGCCTCCTCCAGTAGCCGCCCACTCAAAAGCTGTATTGTAGGAATCCCCACCCCACTTCCTTATCTTGAGTGGGCAGCTGCCAAAGGAGGCAGAGGAGAGAATCCGGCACTCCTGCGAGGACTGGATGAATGCCCAAAGAGGAGAAGAGTAGCTGGCTGGTGAGTGGAGGATCTGGCCAGGGGTTGAGGGAAGGGAATGCATGGAACTTATGGTCCTGGGCTGATGAACCAGCATGAACCTCTGAACTGAAGTTCGTGCCCATCTCTATTCCCAGCCTTGGGTAACCCAGGTATTCTTGGACTGCAACTCCCAGAAACCCCGGGCAACACAGCTGGTGGTGAAGCATTCTGGGAATTGCTGTTCAAGAACACCTGGGTTATACAAGGTTGGGAACCCCTATTCTAGAGGAACACAGAAATAGGATAAGATGTGGCACTGGATGAAGGGAAAAAGTCTTCAGCCTGCATGGTTTCAAAGTTGCCTTTGGCCAAAAAACCCCAAAAGGATTCAAAACAACAAAATTAAAAGACCACATTCATTGTTATTTTCAAAATTGGGTAGATTGAGTTCCCCGTAAAGAAAATTAGGAATCAAAATAATGTTGAGCAAAGGATCTCTCTTAACAAAAAGAAAGTACAGATTTTAGTGCTAAAATCCTGGCTTTAACTGCTAGAAGATTTATCCTTCTCTACCCCCATTTCATTTCTCAGATTTCCGCTGGTATTTGTAGTTTGAAGAGTGTATTTGCAACCATAAGGATAAGACACTTGCTGGATTCGTTGTTAGTTTTTTATCTAAAAAGGAAGCTCCAATGCTCAAGAAGGAGGGGTTACTTACCTGTAACTCTGGTTCTTCAAGTGGTCCTCTGTGAACTCACACTAATGGGTTTAATCTGCGCTTGCACAGATGTCTCCGGAATATTCTAGAGCTTTATAATACGTTTGTCAAGGACCGCCCTCCTAGTACACGTGGTCCGTCCATCCTGGGCAGACCACGAAGAAGAGCCTGCCCAGCATCAAAGTGATACAGGAATGACAGACAGAGGGGAGGCTGGGCGGGACGTGTGGATTCACAGGCGACCAATCAAAGAACCAGAGTTACAGGTAAGTAACCCCTCTTTCTTCTTTGTGATCTCTGTGAATGCACACTAATGGGTGATTAACAAGCTACCATACTGGAGGAGGGACGTCACGGAAGAACAGAAGAAAGTACAGCTCTCCCAAACGCTGCATCCTTTTTGGCTCTCAGATCCAGGCAATAATGGGCGGCAAATGTAGACAGCGTTGCCCATGCAGCAGCCTTATAAATGTCTGGAAGTGGTACTTCACGAAGAAAGGCCGCAGAGATAGCCAGAGCTCTGGTAGAATGAGCCTTAATACCAACAGGAAGAGGCTGTTTGGTGAGTTGACCCGCCTCTCTTCCTGAAAAGGACCTGCAGCCCAATGGGTCAGTTCTGATCGGGGGCCTCTTGCAAGAACAGTTCTAAGAGACTTGGACACAGACCAGCTGGGAGCTGGACTCTCCCCCCCAAAAAGGCCAAGCAGGCCTGCTGCTGACAGTTCCTTACCTCCATTTGTCCCTTATCGGTTGCTGTCTGGCAAAACGGAAGCTTGAAAGGCAGCACGGCAACAGCAGGACGTGGAAGCATCGGGGGGAAACGGGCTCCTTTACAAGGAATGCATCTGCATGAGAGAAAGGCAGAATCGAGACGTCATTGCTCAGCCAGCCGTTTCTCTGCTACCTTCTGATTCTTAACACAGTGGAAAGGAAGCGCTTCATTTAATTTTACTATTTCAGGCTGCAGGCCAGGGACCAGTACTGTGTATGTCTTCCACCCTCTGCTTTCTTTATTTTTTAAAAAAGTCTCAACACATAGATCAACAAATGAATGTGGGAAGATGCTGGTTATAAATAGGTTTGAATGGGCAGGGACATTTTTATTCAGCAACCAACCTCACGTGGGCTAGAAGCTGCTATGTAAAGGTAAAGGTTTCCCTTGACATTTAGTCTAGTCGTGTCTGACTCTAGGGCGCGGTGCTTATCCCTGTCTCCAAGCCGTAGAGCCAGTGTTTGTCTGTAGACCGTTTCCGTGGTCACGTGGCCAGCACGACTAGACCTTCCCACCGTGGTGGTACCTATTTATCGACTTGCATTTTTACATGCTTTTGAATGGCTAGGTAGGCAGGAGCTGGGACACGTGACGGGAGCTCACTCCGTTGCGTGGATTCGATCTTAAGACGGCTGGTCTTCCGACCTTGCAGCACAGAAGCTTCTGCGGTTTAACCCGCAGCGCCACTACATCCCTCTGGGAGCTGCTACTTTCCTGCAACTGGTGCCCTCTTCTTCCATGTCCCCACTGCTATGCTCCCTCTTTCTCCCACAAAGCTAACTGCTCTTTCTGTCCACCTTCCCTCGGCTGTGTGCTGCTCCCTTCCCTTCTTCCTTCTCTTCTCCCACACCCATTTTCTTTTATCCCTTAGGCAGCAGAGCCTCTTCTCTCTCTCTCCCCCACTGCCGCCATGCTGACAGGCAGACTGGCAAAGCTTTTACCCCAGTTCACCAGCCAAGAGTTTATTTTTTTTCTCCTCAAGGCATCTCTGTCCCTCTTCCATTGATTACATTTTGAACTCAGTCCATTGATGTTAATTGTGCATCAACATCACCTCCAAGGGGAATGTTATTACAGGAACACAAAAATAAGTACAGAGAAAATGCTAACAAAACCGTCCGTATTTAAAACTAAAACAGCAAACAATCTGAAAACAAACAAACAAAAAAATCCAACTTGATTATTATTAAGACCAAACCCTTCACCATAGATACATTTTCTCTTTCCTGCGGGCAGCAGTTCAACTACCATTTAAACGCCACGCTGTCTATCTTTAGCTATCTCGGAAAGGGTGAGGGTGGGGAAACCACAATGACTGTCATTCAAGTTCACCCTCCCGGTCAGACATGTTCTCTGGCTTTTAAGGATGACTTTCCTAGAAATGGATGACTTGAAAGAGGAAGCCAAGGAACGTACCGTTTTTGTGCAGTGGGTGAAGTCCACCGATAACGGCGCAACCAACCCATGCTCAATGGCAACGAACTGAATTTTATCCATGGGAAATTGCTGTAAATCACTGGACGTAAAAGAGATGCCAGGAGCAATATGTGGAGGTTCTCCATGGGCAAGGAAGAGGGCTTGCGGGGGGCTTTGTGGTCAGCAAAGGGACCCACAGCAGCTACTGCGGTGGCAGTCCATTGACCGAACTGAGTGCCCCAATGACATAGATCTTCCTTCAAGAGAGCAAGAGATTCTTCCTCGCCTTGCAGACCTTCATCTGTCCACGACCGCAGACTCAACGGAGCAAGGAGCCCTTGAGCAAGTCTGTCTGAAAGGTTCTGAGCCAAACATGGCAGCTCTTTTCAATTGCTATTGTACTAACGAACAGGGGGAGAAATTCAGCTTTTTCCTTTCTTTGTTTCTTTTGACTTCAGCTCCCAGAATACCTGAGCCCATGATGGCCAATGGGCAAGACACTGCACCCTGGGGATTATCATGCAAAACGTATTTTCCTACCTGAGCTGCTGAGGGTTTTCATGAACACCCACAATCCAGTAGTGGTCAGACTTCCCTTTGCAGTGCTCCCTTGTGTCACAGACCGGAGTCCAAGTATTACCAAGCCCTCTGTTTAACATGCGTACAATGCCCTGGGAATCCACGTAACAAGGGGTACCTGTTTAACAGTGACACACACGTACACACACACACACACAGAAAGCACTTTTGTGAAGTCACTTCTCAACAACTGATGCTGAAGGCAAACACCGCCGCCCCACCACGCCACCAGTATCTCTGAAAAAGTACAAACTGTGAAACCAGTTGAAATGAACAGTCATCCACAAATTAATGCTGGAAATGTTGCCATCTTCTGGTCATCTGCTGTCACTGAACTGACGTTCCACATTCAGTGAAACCTTTTCCAACTGGATATTATGCAGATACATTGGCTACAACTCTCATCATCCCCAGTCAGCCTGATGATGATGGCTCTTGCAGTCTGACACCCTTGGAGGGCAAGAGGATTATCAAGACTTCCTTAAGGATCCTAAGTCCCCTTGCAATCTTTACGGACATTCCTTAGAACACTGTCATATGCACTGCTTTTAAAGATCCTTTGATGTCACATGGGTGACAAATGTGTTTATTTCTCAATAGGAAGCGATGTGTTGTTTGTGTTATGCATCTGGACACTCTGGGATGAAAACCAATATAATTAACAGATAAAAAGCAATGCAGGCCAAAAGAATATCTAATGCACGAGGTGGTGAATCAGCAGGGAAATAACAGGATGGAATTTCTGGATCATCTGGGATAGTGGAAACAGAAACTAGAGAAAATTACCTATCTTATTTATTTATTTAAAATATTTTTAATCCGCCTTTCTCCTTAAAAGGACCTAAGGTGGCTTACATCATCAAAGGCAGCTTGCATGATTTAAAAGACAATATTAAAACTAACAACACTTATATAAATACAAAAAAGGGCCAAAGAGGCAGCATACAAAAAACATAGGCAACACCAAAACTTCTAACCATTTCCCTGATACATCTTACAGTACAGCTGTGACAATGCATACTGGTTACTCCAAAAAGCACAGTGTAAACTCTATACACACACAAAAATTCCAATTCCTGTAAAGTTGGATAGCTCAGTGGCTTAGGCTTTTGACTGGAGAGGCAGAGGCTGGGAGTTTGATTCCCCCACCGGTGCCTCCTTGACAGGGGCTGGACTGGATGACCCACAGGGTTCCTTCCAACTCCACAGTCCAAAATTTATTATTATTATTAAGTTGTAATCCAAATACATGAATCCAAACCAGCAAATCTCAAAGACACAACATCATCCACGAGAGTGATTCATGTCACAATGTTGTTTTCCTCTCTTCATGGATGTTTTCATGCCTCATATCAACTACTTTTCAAGTCAGCCCCTGAAATTTATCATTAGAAATCAGATCAGATCAAGGTCCTTCTGACTAAAGAGAAAAGAATAAACCATCTCACCTTCTGCGGAAAATCCCACCCATGTTAGGTAGGATTTCCTGGAAAGGGGAAGTGGGTCGCCATGTAAAACCTGTTTCTTCTTTTTTCCAAACTCTATCAGCTGTACCCCGAGATTCTGATCCCCTTCAAAGCCAGTGCCTGGAGAAGAAAAACGGCCAGGGAGCATTAATTCTAGCCAGGATGATGCATAAAGAAAGGGTTGGTAGCAGGGCTGAGGGGGAGCATAAAACTTCACTGTGCATGTCCAAAATTTCAGTTTCCCCACCTAAGATATTCTGCTGGATTTCAATTCCCTGGTTCATTTTAATTTTCACTCATAAAATATGAGCATTAGAAATTCATATTTGGAATTTTTTTAGGGAATCAAATTTATTTAAATTTACAGTGGTGCCCCGCTTGACGATTACCATTTGACAATGAAATCGCTTGACGATGAGGTTTTTGCGATCACTATAGCGATTGCAAAACGATGATTTGATGGGTTTTTTTTTCATTTTACGACGATCAGTTCCCTGCTTCGGGAACTGGTTTTTCACATTACGATGATTAAAAACAGCTGATCGTCGGGTTTTCAAAATAGCTCCCCGCTGTTTTCCGGACCTATTTCCGGAAGACAGCGATGCAAAATGGCTTCCCCTATGGAGGATCTTCGCTGGACGAGCAGGTATTTCCCCCACAGGAACGCATTGACCAGTTTTCAATGCATTTCAATGGGTTATTTTCACTTGACGACGATTTCGCTTAACAGCAATTTGCCTGGAACGCATTATTGTCAGGGCACACTGTATTATGATATGAAATCTAAAGTCTTATTTCTCCATTCTGAAGCTCAATGATCAAAATTCCTTTTATTGTTCTCTAAAAAGCAATTCATCCCGAGACTGAAAAGGAATTTTGGCTGCCTTTGAGAACCGTTTACATCGCAAAGGGCAGTGGGAAGAAGGGAAGCCAGAGGGAGCCACCATTCACTGGCAGAATGTCACCTTGGCAAGTAAAAACCCCGTAGACTGCATTAAGCAGGTTCAATGTTTTGCATCTCAAGGTCAAACTTGAAAAGACTCTCTTAATACCTTGAAGAGCTAGACCTAATCAAAGTGGGTAGCAGCAGCTACCTGGAGCAATGGCTTGACTCTGCATGAGAGAGAGTCCTGAGACTTCCTGGGTCCAACATAGCCAAGGTCTCAGCTGGAAAAAATGTGGCCGAAACAACTCAGCCTTCATTCATACAACACGGGAGACATTTAAATAAAAGTTTAGCAGGAACCGAGAAAGCACCTTTGTGGAATGTCAGCAGCAGCTGCTCTCCGTGTCCCGCCATGGATACCACTGGTCCTGGGAGGCTGAACACCTCTTTCTGGACTCCCCCAGTGGTGAAGAGGCGAAGCAGGAGGGTGCTGGTGGCACAGGCCGCCCAGCCCTGGCCCAAACAAATCGCTTCAATATCTTCCTCAGGTAGCATGTCAACTGTCCATTCTTTATTGGAATCCCAGGAATTAAAATGGATGCAGTGAAGTTTGCTAAAAATGAAAGGGGGGGGAAGGAAATTGTTTAAGAATTAAGGAATGAAGATCTGACCATGGCACCCGGGGGTGCAGTGGGGTGGGGGAGGTATGGACCCTCATGGGAGCAGCTCTGCTAAACACTGAACTGAATTAAGAGGGACTCATCCCCCCCCAATGAAGGTAAACCAGATCAGAAGTCACTAGAAATGCTGACAATAAATCGGCAATAAATCTTCCTACATTTATTAGCTTCAGGTTTTCTTTATCCTTCTGCTGTCCCCTGGCTTTTGCAAGAAGCAACAGCAACAACAGTTCTGAGATGTATTAATTCATCCTGGCCGCCATCACCGCTTTGCAGGTAAAGCACAAAGCAATCGTAAGGTGTGCTGCTTATATACCACCCCACAGCGCTTAAAGTATTCTCTAGCTAGTTTACAATCTTAATTATGCAGGCAACAACTTGCAGGCCCCCGCCCGCCCCAGAAGCTGGGCACTCAATTTACCGATCTCAGAAGGATGGAAGGCTGAGCGAACCTCGAGCCGGCTAGCTGAGATTGAATCTGGGGGGTGAGTAGAGTTTTTGCTGCAGTTTAACCACTGCACCACGAGGCTCCTCGAGGTAAGCTGTATTTTTGACAAGCGTAGGCCACACATGAAGTGGCTCCTAGTGGTTTACCTTGCTAGGTCATCTGTGCTCTCACAGGCCAGTAGAAGAGCTTCGTTGGAAAGGTCTGCCATGGTGTGATTCAAAGAATTAGGCAGATGCATTGCATGATGGACCGCGGTGTCGTGGAATTCAACATCAATGGCGTTGCCCTGCTCGTCGTTATAGCATCGGATGATACCAACAGAGTTCCACACCTATGGGTGGGATGGAAAGGCTCGCTGAGAAAAGACAAGTCGGAGACCCTTAAGCTAAATAATGGCTTGTTTACTGACAGGTTTGGGCTAAACCTGGATAGAATTGTTAAATCAAGTTTTGTAACATGACAATAAGTATTGTCAGGATCAGTATTATAAAAGTGAAGCAAGGATTGAATATACACAGCTGAGAGTGCAATCATAGGATTGGACAATACTGAGATAAAACTAGCAGAACAAGCACACACAATCTGTGGGTTGTTGTGGGTTGTTGGTGGTGATGCTGTTTGTGTGTTCGTGGAGAAGAGTCGTCGTGTTCCTGTGCCTGAGAATCCTGGAGGAAGCTGTGTCTATGTGCTTGGTATTGAAGAGGAACTCTGGCAAGTTGGACGGAACGTATGATATACGACTACTGAACTTATTTACTGGACATTGACTCTGATATATGCACTAAATTCTGTGGAAACTGTTGTGCATTACTGTGGAACTGAGAACAAAGACTTAGCTGCAAATATACCTGTATATTCTGTAAATAATACAATATCTGCTATCAACACTACTCTGGTGCTTGCCGTCTTCATCATCTCAGGGAAGATTCTTTTGGTTATCGCCCCCTGGTGTATACCTGTACTACCGCTACTCTGTCATTTACTTAAGACTAGACACAAGCCGTCCACCCTTAGGCAATCAGAAACCTCTGTTCAATGAACATCTACATGCAGAGTCCATATTACAACAATGAACTATATGTGGTGCTCTGAAAATGAGCGCATCCCACAGAGGTCAGAGGTTTAAACCAGAATGTTGGATTATACGATGCCCATTCTAGCACCTTTCTGGCTACTGGTAACATTTCTGGGCCAAATTTAATGGACTGCTTTTTGACATATAAAACACCTCATAGGGCTCAGAGTCACAGGATTTCATGGAACACTTCTCCTGCCATGATCCATTCTATATGCTGAGATTGACAGCTAAGGTCCCAACATGACCACATTTTTAGCATCAGATTAAAACATTTCTCTATTTTTTTTTGGTCATTGATAAGGTTCATCCAACTCAAAGGATTGGCTGCCTTTTGTAATTTTTTTCCGTATCTATGTATTTTATTTGTAAGTGTAGGAATGCCCCCATTTAGACGTTTCAGATTTCAATTCCCAGAAAACTCCATGAATTCTGCGAGCAGAATTTGGGCAGTTCCAGCCCTCAGGCCCACACCTACGAACACCTACAGACCCCTTCAGACCCCTATATTTTGTTATTTGGTGCTGGACCAGTCTTGGTATGGCAATTTTTAGAGTATCTATTTTAATTGTTTTATCTTTTTATTTTATTTTTATTGTATTTTAATTGTTGTAAGCCGCCCAGAGACCTTTGGGTAGAGTAGGCGGCATATAAGTTAAATAAATAAATAACTATTTATTTATTTATTTGATTTATATCCCGCCCATCTGGTATATTTATACCACTCTGAGCGGCTAACTATAACTATAACAAGTGGTGGTGGTGGTGGTGGTAGTGGAGCTCGCTGCCCTTAAGGCTCTATAGAAAATGCATCCTGAAGAACAACAATACCCAGAAAGAAGACAGTGATTCACTCGTGGAGGCAAAACTTTGATGAAATTTACCCACTGGCCTTCTCACCCCATTCCTACCACGGCAGGCCTCTGAGCTACCTTTCACTCCCATTCAGATATTACATCCACGGTGCTTTCTTGGAGGTTTCATGTAGCAGCTGGCTGCACCTTTAGAACGATAACGGAGCACCACGTTACATGTCTTGGGCACTCTAAGCTATGTTACTTTTTAAAGCGTTTTAAACAAACCTGCTTTGAAATTGCAGAGAATAAGATTTAGATTAGATTAGGCATCTTTCAGTCTCGAGAGACGATGGTAACGTGCTCTGTATGGAAGACTTAGAACAGCCTCTAGTGGGGCTGAGAAGGCCAATTTGAGAGTGACCGTCCTTTCCACACTGAAGACAAATACAACCTGTCCACTGTCCAGCTCCCTGATGTGGCTGGTTTCGGGACAGCCTCTTGGCCTCGGCCTGCTGGACAAGGGTCTCTTCAAATTGGGAGAGGCCATGCTACACCACTTGCCTCCAGGATGAACTCTCAGAAGTCAAGGTTTCCCATATGTGGAGGAGGTCCATTCCTAAGGCCTTCAGATCCTGCTTGGAGATAACCATCTTAAAATCATAAAACAAGACTCTAACGCTTACCATGAAACGGTGTGTGAGATGTACTGGGGTGGAGCCAGACTGAAATGGCTTTTGCCGAGGAGTTGGCATTGGCCCGTCATAGAAAGTCCTTTGGGTTGACGATAGAGGCTGGACTGGAACGAGGCCATCTGGATCCTCCTCCTCTTCCTCCTTATCAAGGGCAGGATTCACTTTCAGCAATCCGATATCTATGAAAGACAGATCACTTTACGGTCAAAGGTTTATAGTGGCAGATCTTTCTGTACCTGCCTGAGGATGCTGCTGGTAGAACTAACAGCATCACCAAGAAATTATGTGCCTGAACTGCAGCGATCTCAAAACTCAATATCTCTCTGTCTCTCTCTCTCTGCCTTCGCCAAACCTCTCACTTTGCAGAATCCTCACCAACAGAGTTCTCGTCATCCTCTATTCGGGCTCCTCTGTTCTTCAGACGTCCTGAAGCCATCAAAAGGTCTTCATCTTCATCTTCATCATTGATCACTGGCTTTGAACCCCAGTCTTCCCCAGTCAAGTCACCCTCCAGAAAATCCTCATTGCCGTCCTCATCGAAAAGATCGTCATAGGTTTTGGGAGCAGGAGCTGAAGCCTAAAGCCAAGATTTCACTGTTAATCTTCCCAGATGTTTATGCTAAATTAGAGAATATTTTTTTAAAAAATCCCCCACCAAAGTCTCCAGATTTATATAACTGGATAAATATAACCACCCCTGGCTAGAAATGATATGAAAAAGGACAAGAAAGAGTCGAATTATCATTACCTTTTGGTTTGACATCTTTCCATCTCCATCACAGACATTCTCAAGTAGACCCAGATTGCCCTCCGTGTCTGTATAAGCAATCTGATCTCCTTTGGGGTGCCATGCCAGACTGCAGATGGTGTAACCCTTTTCGTGCTTCACCCTTAAAAAGCAGAGAAAATAACGGAAAAGGGATTTATTCAAAATCACTGCAGAAATAACAAAATGTCTTCATCCACCGAAATGGAGATGGCCAGAGAGAAAGCATTGCTTCATGGAAATGATACATGGTTGTTCCTTCCTTCCTTCCTTCCTTCATCCATCCATTCATATACCACCACCTTTCTCCTATCCGTTCCAGGAAAATCGCCATTAAGCGAAAACATCGTAAAGTGGAAAAAAAACCCATTGAAACACATTGAAACCCCTTTAATGCATAGGGCAGCCATTTTCGCTGCCTGTCTTGCTAGGAATCTGTCCCAGAAAACAGCGGGGAGCCATTTTGTTTACCTGGTGGCCATTTTGAAACCGCCAATCAGCTGTTTTAAAATCGTCGTTTTGCGAAGAATCGGTTCCCGGAGCAGGGAACCGATCATCGCAAAGCGAAAAAACCCCATTTAGACCATTGTCGCAAAAAGATCGTCATAATGCGGTTTCGTCGTAATACGGGGCAATCATAAAGCGAGGCACCACTGTAATAAATTATTACAATATTTAAAAAGCATTAAACAAATATTGTATTAAAAACTAACAAATACGAGCAATATTAAACACACAAGTAAAACAACAGAATAAAATAATCTTTTTTAAAAATCCCCTTGGTCAACCAGTCATTTAAAGGAAAGCCTGCCTGAAGAGAAAAGTCTTGGCCTAATTGCAGACAAATAGTAAATATGGGATCAGCCTAACATTCTGTGGGAAGGAGTTTCAGAGTCTGGGAACTGCGACAAGGAAGACCCTCTCCCATGTGCCCACCAAACACGCCTGTCAAGATGAAGGACCCAGAGAAAGGCGTCCCCTGATTATCTTAATACAGGGAGATATGGTCTTTTAGTCCTACCATCTGATACTTCAGATTATTATTATTTATTACATTTCTACCATACTGTTCCACTGCATAGTGACACTCAATGGGTATATAATTATCACAAAAGCACAGTAAAAACAAATTAATTCATAGGTAAAAGTTCCCCTCGACATTGAGTCCAGTCGTGTCCGACTCTAGGGCGTGGTGCTCATCCCCGTGTCCAAGCCGTAGAGCCAGCGTTTGTCCGTAGACCGTTTCCGTGGTCACGTGGCCAGCACGACTAGACACGGAATGCCGTGACCTTCCCACCATGGGGTACCTATTTATCTACTCGCATTTACATGCTCTTGAACTGCTAGGTTGGCAGGAACTGGGATGAGCGACGGGAGCTCACTACGTCACGTGGATTTGAACTGCTGGTCTCATGACCCTGCAGCCCAGAGGCTGTGCGGTTTAACCTGCAGCGCCACCATGTAATTAATTCATAGCACCACTGAAATAAAATAAAATCAGAATCATCAGAATAAACTAAAATTATCAGAAGCCAACTTAAAAAGGTGTGTCTTCCTGCCATCCTGAATGTAGTGGGAGTGGAAATTGATTTTATTTCTGGGGCAGGGAGAGCCTTCCACAGTCTGAGGTAGCCCTTCTGTAGGAGAAGGCCCTTGCCTATATCCTTGGGAAGCAAGTCTTTGAATCTATTAGTATTCTCAAAAGGGCCTTTCCACTTTGACAGATTTATAACTGCCCCTGCCTTGGCTTAATTATGTTATTTTACTTCCACAGTAACTCCATGCAAGAGATTAAAGAAAAAAATCGTGACTGGCCCAAATAGCTAAGCAGGGACTTCCACTCAACTCTCTTAGGGTTCCAGCACATTATCCATAACAGTACATGAAATGAGGGATCGGTGATAGTTCAGTGGCAGAATACAAACTGGTATTTCCAGAGAAGGCAAGGGCAGAATCCTGCCTGAAACTTTCACGGTGAAGCGATTAAACTGCAGTACTGCACTGAAAACTCTGCTCACAACCTGAGTTCAATCTTGGGCTCAGGTAGCCAGCCCAAGGTTGATTCAACCTTCCATCGTTTGAGGTCAGTAAATTGTATACCTAGATCACAGGGGGGGC